>NC_056728.1:1639235188-1639547688 GCF_019279795.1 Protopterus annectens | reverse complement strand
ATATATATATATATATATATATATATATATATATATATATACACACACACACACACACACACACATACACAAACACATAAAAATGGAGAAAGAGAAATAGAAGCAACAACAGTATAAGTACAGTATAGTAGCATAGGAATATGAAGAAATATTAGGAGGTCTGATGAAAAAAAAAAAAATGTCTGTAAATAATAAGCGGAGAATGAAAAAAAATTAATTCTGGCAAAAGTACTTATTAAAAGGAAGGAAGTATTCCCTTTTTGCAAATGTTTAAAACATCATTAATTTAAAATAAGTGGTTCACATCATAGTGTAGAAGAAATTATAAAACTAGTACTAGGCTATGTTAAAGAAATGTACAACAGATAAGTAAAGGAAAATCTGACAGAGAATGGAAATTTAAAAGATTAAACAATGGACACGATTCATAAAAGCCTACACTAAGTGTAAAAGATCTGTACTCAAGAAAATCCCTGCCATCTTTTTTAGTGCTGTCTATTCACACAAAAAGCTTAGACTAAATGAAGACATAGTCTACACATTGTGGTATCCTTCATGAATCCCCCTCAGTATTTATGGTTGCAAGAAAATCTGTAGGAAAACTAAAATTAGAGAGAAGAAGGTGGGAGATATGTTTGTGTTGTTTGTTCACTCAGAAAGGTGTACACTTAGTGTAGGTATTTATGAATCTGGCCCACTGAGCATTAGAGGTAGTTAGAAAGAGACATTTTTGAAAATGAACTGGATGAAGCATTAAAGGAAGTGAATATGGATACAGTCCCTGGTACTGATGGAGAAAGTTATGCTTTTTATTAAGGCATGGTGCACATGGTGTGACAAGGGTTTCAAAAGGTAATGAAAATGGTTGGAAGACGTTATTATGGGTAAAGAATTGTGTGATGGAGTTATAAAATTCATACACAAGAAAGGTGAATGGGCAGCTATTAAAAACTGGGAGTCAATTAGATTACCTGATGTGGGTTATAAGACTTTTTGAAAATTCTACAAAAGATATTTAGTAAAGTGATGTATGATGTGATGTATGAATGTATGTATTCTACAGCAGGAAATGAAGTAAAAATGTTAAGATGTTAGTTTTGTTTAAAACAGATGATAGCATAATAAAAGAGAAAAATAACAGCTAGTTGTGATATTGCAAAAGCATGATCATGTCAGAGTACAAGAAGTATTTAGTAAGTATTGAATAAGCAGTAAACTAATAAGTATTTTGCAGTCAGGATATGAAAAGATGGAATAAAGTTATGGTGAAATGATGGGTAGGTGATGATGTTCAGGTACAAAAAACAATTAAATGAGGGTGCCCGGTGAGTGGTGTTGTACTTAGTATTGTATCAAATGCTGCATTAGGAAATTATAAGGTTGATGTAACAGAGGTTCAAATGAAATAAAGAAAGGGTAGGTTTACCTCTATGTATGACTTAGACAAATTATTTGTAAGGCACAGTACATAAAATGAGAAAGAATAGATATACGCTGAAGCAACACGTTCCAATAGCAAAAAATGTATAAAAAATCAAAGTCATAAACGGAACGTGAGGGCCTGAGAACTACCTCAATTACCAAAATCCAACAATGTCGCCAAGAAAGTACCAGCAACAAAAATGTGCAGAAAAGCAGCAGATTAAAAGTCCATAGCTCGACAAAAATGCGATAACAACGATGGTAGTAGGAACGTTCTTTATTCACACAACATAGGCTCAGTAAGCGCTTTCACCATGCTTGGCTTCCTCAGACTGTAACAAACCATCTAACACCACAGTCATTTAAATACTATTACACAGATCTAAACAATTATTCAATCACCACGTAATGAAATATTTAAAGAGGCCCTGAAGCCTAACACTCTTGCTTAGTTAAAATACATTGCATATGTAGTTTAAAAAACTCACAGATATAAAACACTTGTGATTCTAAAACATTCACAAAAATAAAATATACTTATACACAAAATACAAAAGAAATATACTAGAAAAGTGCAATTATGTCTGTACATAGAGGTACATTCATAAAAATATGTACATAATCTATTCCTCTGACAAACCTCAACAATAGGAAGATGCATTGATGTCAGCGCCTCTTTAATCTCCTTTTCTTCAACATGGGATGGATACTGACCTTGTCATTGAGGCCAGGGTAAGATTCCGCTCTACATCGTAGAATCCACCTTAGCTCCATTTCCAGTGTATAATTCTCAACATCCCCCCCTCTAATATTAGTTTGAATATGTTGTATAGCTAGGAACGTGAATTTATGTTGCTCATTGGTTGACATCTGATGTCTAGCTAATGCATTGTTGGGGTCTTTCACTCTCATTTTGTAGCAATGCTCCCTGATCCTCTCTCTGAATTGCCTGTTGGTTTTACCAATGTAAAACGCATTACAGGCAGAACAGAGTGCAAGGTAGACTAAATTCTTAGACTTACAATTGGTCCCTGTCATGAAAGTAAATATCTGCCCTGTCATGGGCTGCTGGAAAGTGGTACTATCATTAATAAACCCACATTGATTACAATTGCCACAGGCGCTGGTATTATACACCAAATGGGAATATCCGGTGCCACTTTTATGGCAGAGAATCTCTTTTAAATTCTTCTTATTTTTGTACATGTACTTTGGTTTCGGTCCAACCAAATCCTTGATCTCATTATCAACACATAATACTGCCCAATGTTTCTCAATAATACCCTTCACATTATAGGCATCTTGAGTATAAAAAATAGGTAAAGTAACACTAGTATTTCTATGCCCATGCATACACACATTTTCTCTAACCTCATTACTCCAAGTGTTATCAGAGAAATATGGTCGGGCTGCAGTAGTCCTTAAACCTCCGGTTTCTTTTATAACTTTATCCACTTCAACACTATTATATGATCTGGCTATTAACCTGCTTCTCAAACTCGAAATCTCTCCATGATAACCTTCATCTAACGGATTCAAGCGAGCCGCTCTCATTGCTTGACCTCTCATTACGTTATTGAAAACGTGAAGGGGATGCATACTCGTTCTATGCAGTAAGGTGTTCTTATAACAGCTCTTTCTATGAACAGCTGTATTCAACATACCATTCTGTAATCTGATTAAATCTACATCCAGGAATGATAACTTATCCCTGGAGTAAGTCATAGTAAATTTCAAAAAATGGGTTGTATTGTTCATGAAAGCTGCAAATTTTAATAGTTCTACTTCAGTCCCCTCCCATATAAAAAAGAGGTCATCCACGAATCTCTTATAGAATCTAACATTCTGTTGACATATCGTGTTAGGTAGTAATACCTCCCTCTCCCAATAAGCCATAACTAGGTTGGCGTAGCTATTGGCACAGGATGTGCCCATAGCTACGCCATCCCTTTGCAGATACAGCTCTTCATCAAACAGAAAAACATTGTTTTCCAAGATGACTTCAAGAAATAACGCCAATAATTCAATCATATGCGTTTCCATACTAGAATATTTCTTCAAATAACTTTGCACATATTCTACACCACAATCATTCGGAATGACCGTGAAAAGACTGGTGACATCAAATGTGACCAGATAATAATCACTGTTCTCATCCAATCTGCTAACATGTTCATACAAACTAACAAGAAACTCTTTACTGTCTCTCAAGATAACATCGTTAGAATTTATGACAGGTCTTAAATATTTTTCCACATAAAGTGAAAATGGTTGCGTCAACCAGCCCTCTCCAGAGACAATGGGCCTCATGGAGGGTTTCATCCGGTTCTTATGGACCTTGGGAGGCCTTTCAGTACAGGTATTAAGGGATCATTGACCCTTAAAAACTTGGATATATTCTTATCTATAATGCCACTCTTGAGTAAATCATCAATAGTGTTATATACACGAAACACTTTCATCATCACTTGCTCCATATTCAACTTACTATAGAACGAGGTGTCGCTCAACATCTGGCGTACAGTGTCCCTATATACCACAGCATCCATAATCACAATTGGACCTCCCTTATCTGCAGGGGCAATGATTATGGAGTCATCATTTCTTAGACTATTTAATGCTTGTCTTTGGGTAAAGGTCATGTTGTATCTACCTTTCCTCTTTCTACCATAGTTGTCACTATAATATTCATATAGGTCATGCTCCACTAACCTGCCATATGTTTCTAATACAGGATGTAATACTGGAACATATGTACTGGTAGGCTTGAAACTATTCACACTGGAACTATTATCATCCGAGTTCCCAAATTGTAATCTTAGCTGGATGTTTCTAACAAACATCCTAATATCAATCAATGTGTCAGTAATATCACTCCTTCTAGTAGGAATGAATGTCAATCCCTTATTCAATACAATTTCTTCATCTGAACTCAGTACCCTATTAGACAGATTTATTATAATTGATTCCCCTTTCTGCTCCACATCTTCTTTATGGTTGGACCTGCTGACTCTGTGTCCATAACCTTCCGTTTTTGACGGCCCCTGCTCATGGAGCGCGTCCTCCCCTTGAATCGGGGTGTCTGTATCGGGAAAGGGGTATCTGTTTCTTTTGATCTAAAAGTCTTTTCTCAAACAGTGAGACATTGTCCATTAATCTATCGACTCCTAGCGTCGCCCTAGCCGATGTAAACTTCCGAGTGATAGATTCATACATCTTTGTAACATCTTCACGTAATGCCAGTTCTTCAGGTAGATGGTATTCTATTAATGTATGAAAAGAAACAGAAAATTGAAAGGGACACCTATGACTTTACTAATGGCCAAATATTTGTTTGGCCGAGGACTATGCATAGTAAGACCGATAAGAGGGTCCAGGCGAGTGGAGCTAATGAGACTAGCTCTGTTCCTAATACAGTTGAGCATGTGATTCATAACAACGATTCAGTCTATGCTACACAAAGTAAACAGGGTTGTATCGGGACTGTTAATAGTGAAGTGATGGATAATGAGAATAATATCCTTGCTTCAGATAACTCTGAGAGTGTGAATTTATATCCGTCTGTTGTTACGGTTAATAAGAAAAGTAATAATGATAACAGTGTGAATGAAACATTAACAACTAATAAACAGGATGTAGGTAATGTTCAAACTAATAATGCCAATCAGCCTGTGGTGAGGAGGAAAATTATAGAATATAGAAAGATTGATGATGTCAACAGTAGGGATACCCCTTTCCCGATACAGACACCCCGATTCAAGGGGAGGACGCGCTCCATGAGCAGGGGCCGTCAAAAACGGAAGGTTATGGACACAGAGTCAGCAGGTCCAACCATAAAGAAGATGTGGGCAGAAAGGGGAATCAATTATAATAAATCTGTCTAATAGGGTACTGAGTTCAGATGAAGAAATTGTATTGAATAAGGGATTGACATTCATTCCTACTAGAAGGAGTGATATTACTGACACATTGATTGATATTAGGATGTTTGTTAGAAACATCCAGCTAAGATTACAATTTGGGAACTCGGATGATAATAGTTCCAGTGTGAATAGTTTCAAGCCTACCAGTACATATGTTCCAGTATTACATCCTGTATTAGAAACATATGGCAGGTTAGTGGAGCATGACCTATATGAATATTATAGTGACAACTATGGTAGAAAGAGGAAAGGTAGATACAACATGACCTTTACCCAAAGACAAGCATTAAATAGTCTAAGAAATGATGACTCCATAATCATTGCCCCTGCAGATAAGGGAGGTCCGATTGTGATTATGGATGCTGTGGTATATAGGGACACTGTACGCCAGATGTTGAGCGACACCTCGTTCTATAGTAAGTTGAATATGGAGCAAGTGATGATGAAAGTGTTTCGTGTATATAACACTATTGATGATTTACTCAAGAGTGGCATTATAGATAAGAATATATCCAAGTTTTTAAGGGTCAATGATCCCTTAATACCTGTACTGAAAGGCCTCCCCAAGGTCCATAAGAACCGGATGAAACCCTCCATGAGGCCCATTGTCTCTGGAGAGGGCTGGTTGACGCAACCATTTTCACTTTATGTGGAAAAATATTTAAGACCTGTCATAAATTCTAACGATGTTATCTTGAGAGACAGTAAAGAGTTTCTTGTTAGTTTGTATGAACATGTTAGCAGATTGGATGAGAACAGTGATTATTATCTGGTCACATTTGATGTCACCAGTCTTTTCACGGTCATTCGAATGATTGTGGTGTAGAATATGTGCAAAGTTATTTGAAGAAATATTCTAGTATGGAAACGCATATGATTGAATTATTGGCGTTATTTCTTGAAGTCATCTTGGAAAACAATGTTTTTCTGTTTGATGAAGAGCTGTATCTGCAAAGGGATGGCGTAGCTATGGGCACATCCTGTGCCAATAGCTACGCCAACCTAGTTATGGCTTATTGGGAGAGGGAGGTATTACTACCTAACACGATATGTCAACAGAATGTTAGATTCTATAAGAGATTCGTGGATGACCTCTTTTATATGGGAGGACTGAAGTAGAACTATTAAAATTTGCAGCTTTCATGAACAATACAACCCATTTTTTGAAATTTACTATGACTTACTCCAGGGATAAGTTATCATTCCTGGATGTAGATTTAATCAGATTACAGAATGGTATGTTGAATACAGCTGTTCATAGAAAGAGCTGTTATAAGAACACCTTACTGCATAGAACGAGTATGCATCCCCTTCACGTTTTCAATAACGTAATGAGAGGTCAAGCAATGAGAGCGTCTTGCTTGAATCCGTTAGATGAAGGTTATCATGGAGAGATTTCGAGTTTGAGAAGCAGGTTAATAGCCAGATCATATAATAGTGTTGAAGTGGATAAAGTTATAAAAGAAACCGGAGGTTTAAGGACTACTGCAGCCCGACCATATTTCTCTGATAACACTTGGAGTAATGAGGTTAGAGAAAATGTGTGTATGCATGGGCATAGAAATACTAGTGTTACTTTACCTATTTTTTATACTCAAGATGCCTATAATGTGAAGGGTATTATTGAGAAACATTGGGCAGTATTATGTGTTGATAATGAGATCAAGGATTTGGTTGGACCGAAACCAAAGTACATGTACAAAAATAAGAAGAATTTAAAAGAGATTCTCTGCCATAAAAGTGGCACGGATATTCCCATTTGGTGTATAATACCAGCGCCTGTGGCAATTGTAATCAATGTGGGTTTATTAATGATAGTACCACTTTCCAGCAGCCCATGACAGGGCAGATATTTACTTTCATGACAGGGACCAATTGTAAGTCTAAGAATTTAGTCTACCTTGCACTCTGTTCTGCCTGTAATGCGTTTTACATTGGTAAAACCAACAGGCAATTCAGAGAGAGGATCAGGGAGCATTGCTACAAAATGAGAGTGAAAGACCCCAACAATGCATTAGCTAGACATCAGATGTCAACCAATGAGCAACATAAATTCACGTTCCTAGCTATACAACATATTCAAACTAATATTAGAGGGGGGGATGTTGAGAATTATACACTGGAAATGGAGCTAAGGTGGATTCTACGATGTAGAGCGGAATCTTACCCTGGCCTCAATGACAAGGTCAGTATCCATCCCATGTTGAAGAAAAGGAGATTAAAGAGGCGCTGACATCAATGCATCTTCCTATTGTTGAGGTTTGTCAGAGGAATAGATTATGTACATATTTTTATGAATGTACCTCTATGTACAGACATAATTGCACTTTTCTAGTATATTTCTCTTTTGTATTTTGTGTATAAGTATATTTTATTTTTGTGAATGTTTTTAGAATCACAAGTGTTTTATATCTGTGAGTTTTTTAAACTACATATGCAATGTATTTTAACTAAGCAAGAGTGTTAGGCTTCAGGGCCTCTTTAAATATTTCATTACGTGGTGATTGAATAATTGTTTAGATCTGTGTAATAGTATTTAAATGACTGTGGTGTTAGATGGTTTGTTACAGTCTGAGGAAGCCAAGCATGGTGAAAGCGCTTACTGAGCCTATGTTGTGTGAATAAAGAACGTTCCTACTACCATCGTTGTTATCGCATTTTTGTCGAGCTATGGACTTTTAATCTGCTGCTTTTCTGCACATTTTTGTTGCTGGTACTTTCTTGGCGACATTGTTGGATTTTGGTAATTGAGATAGTTCTCAGGCCCTCACGTTCCGTTTATGACTTTGATAAATTATTTGTAAGACTTAAACAAAGCAAAAGTATGGATAAAGGAGGTAACAGTGAAGTTAGAGGAATAACTAAAAGACCTAACTTTGAGAATGAATAAAGAAAACAAGTTAAGGAATTGAGGAGGCAGCAAAAGTAGAAGGTCTGTATTTTCAACAAATTAATTCAATGCACTAGGAGTAAAAGTTGGTATGCAAGATGTGCTTAAAAAAAACAATGGAAAGAAATACTGGAAAAAGGTAACAAAAGAATGTGGAAAGCATTTCAGATGTCATATGGTGAAAAAGTGTATGTTTGACTCTGATATACTAATATTTTTGGAATAAACTGAATTTTATGGGAGTATGTATGCATTTCTGATAGAGAAAAAGAATTGTTGGAGATGGTATTCAACTTTACATAAATTACCAGGTTTAATCCTATAAAAAGGAGAGGGGATGGTATTTTATTAAGAAGGAAGGAAAGTTTGGATTAACAAATCCTGCTATATACTTGTTATACTTACATTTATTCAAGCTTGTGAAGGAGATGGGACAATAAACAAAATATATTGTGGGAAGATACAGGCATAATTAAAAGACATAGGTTTGAGACTGAATAAAGAAAAAGGTTAAGGAATTTAGGAGACAGTGAAAATGGGATGCCCATATTTTCCATAAATTAATTTAAGTGTTCTAGTAATAAAATTTGGTAGTCAAGCTATAATAAAAACAATGGAAAAATACTGGAAGAAATATATGTAACACAAAATGTAGAAAACATTTCAGATTTCATGTAGGAAAAAGCATATTTGATATATTGCTATGTTTTGTGGAAGGTGAGTTGTACAGGGAGTGTGTAGGCATTTCTGGTAGATAAAAATAATACTTGGAGATAGAATTCAGCTTTACATATTAAATTATTAGGTTCAGTCCTATACAAAGGGAAGGAGGCTGTTTTCTGCCAAGAAGAAAGAAGGGTTAAGATTAATAAATCATGCTGTATACTTGGTACCTAGGTTTGTAGTTTCATAGGTACTTTATTCTAGATTATGAGGGAGATGGGACAAGTCGCAAAATGTATTGGGGGAAGGTGAAGTGCAGGATGAATTAAAAATGAAAAATAAAATTAAGAAAAAAGAGGAAATGTGAGGTATAAGAAACATCTGAATCTGATGATAAAATAGTAATGAGGAAATTAGATATTGAGGTAGGAAAACGTAAAAGGAAAGATTGATATAAATCACTTTATTATATTAAATAATAGGATGGTCTGAAGAAAGTAGAGAAAAAGCTACAAAGGAGTGACAGGAAAGATTTTTGGGAGGCTTCAATTTTTTTGTGGAGACTGTTGTCAAATAAGTTAGCTGTCAAGGGAAAAAAAAAACAATCAGAAGAAAGATTCTGCAAAGTGTTCAAAGCTAAAGAATCTGTTAAAGGTCACGTTTAAAGGCATGAAACAAACTTGAAATTCTATGACTGGCATTGATACACTGTAATCCTCAGGGATTTACAAAAACACAAAAAATAAATTAATTAAAGGAGATCTGGCAGTTGTTGTGAAGGTTAAAGGCACTTGCTTGCCAACTATCAAGGCTCAGAGTTTGACTGTGACCAAAGTCACTTAACTAGACAGCCCACCGAACTGACGCATTGCACACATACACACACACACATACACACACACACACACACACACACACACACACACACACACACACATAATGGACTCACTATTTTGGTGGTCGGCCCATTTCCTGGTTATCAAGTCTCCCATGGTTTACAGGATGCTTCCTAATTGCTGTATAGCAAATCTTCTGTAGTTTACTGGGTGTTACCAGTTTACTGGACATCAATTCTCCCCCTTTGCTTGATGCCCATTTGTGGTAGGACATTATCTTAATGCTGAGGTTTCTGGGGCTTGCTGTTCTTTACAGAAATCTACCGCAAGGTCCTAAAGCCATCTTATGTTTATGGAAGTCTTTAGACTTGTTTAATTTGCAGATGATTTCATTTTTATTGGCTCCCCCAAGCCAACACAGGGCACCCCAGAAAACACAGGTCCTAGGCAACTACCTAGGTAGCCTAGTGCTGGATCCAGATCTGGGTAGGAGGCACTTATGTCACTTTGGGTTCCAGTTGTAATTATGCTGGATTAGCATAGGTCGGTAATTTTAAATTACTTACATAATTGTCAAACTGTTAAACTAACAGTTTGGCAAAAAAACTAACCATTGTTTACAAACTGTTAATTTAACAGTTTGCCAATTACATAACTAATTTACAATTGCTTACCTACACTGATCCAATGTAATTAGAGCTGGAAACCAAAATGATGCAAGTACCTCATGGATATTCAACATAACTCCCTACAGTTAGTATTCCATGTTCGAAAGGAATTTTTAAAAAATGTTTTATTTACAAATAGATGTGAAACGACTTTTTGATTTTGTACAAAAAGTGTCCACATGCATAAAGATGAGTGCAAACACATTTTTATACAAAAACAAAAGAATGTTTCATGGCTTTAGACATGATCTTTACACATGCTTTGTAATGTGTTGACAAAAGTTCAAAGAGTAGTATGATTATGTGTGTATTATGAATAGGATAGTACATTGAAAAATATGAATTTGCATAAAACTGCAGAAAACTGCAGAAGAAAAGATGAATAGGATATCATATACAATGTTATGGAATAAATGGAAATTTAGATCCAAGAACTGTTTTATAATAAGACATAGAGTTGTAAAATTGCATTGCAAAGAATACAGAAATGGTTATGGCAAAATGGTTGTCCTAAATGTCACGTGTTAAATATGAAAGAAATGTAATTACTTTGTGAAGTTAATGATACTGAAAGTATGTGTACACAGTGAATGAAAATAGTGAAAAAAAGAAAAAAAAATAAAGCTGCCCTTTTGCTTTTCTACAGATGCCATGTGATCTTTTCATCCACCTTCACTACCACCAATGTAGGTCAATGTGAGCTTGGTTTAAACCTTCACTACCACCAATGTAGGTCAATGTGAGCTTGGTTTAAACCTTCACTACCACCAATGTAGGTCAATGTGAGCTTGGTTTAAACCTTCACTACCACCAATGCAGGTCAATATGAGCTTGGTTTAAACCTTCAGTACCACCAATGTAGGTCAATGTGAGCTTGGTTTAAACCTTCAGTACCACCAATGTAGGTCAATGCGAGCTTGGTTTAAACCTTCACTACCACCAATGTAGGTCAATGTGAGCTTGGTTTAAACCATCGCTACCACCAATGTAGGTCAATGTGAGCTTGGTTTAAACCTTCACTACCACCAATGCAGGTCAATGTGAGCTTGGTTTAAACCTTCACTACCACCAATGTAGGTCAATGTGAGCTTGGTTTAAACCTTCACTACCACCAATGTAGGTCAATGTGAACTTGGTTTAAACCTTCACTACCACCAATGCAGGTCAATATGAGCTTGGTTTAAACCTTCAGTACCACCAATGTAGGTCAATGTGAGCTTGGTTTAAACCTTCAGTACCACCAATGTAGGTCAATGTGAGCTTGGTTTAAACCTTCACTACCACCAATGAGGTCAATGTGAGCTTGGTTTAAACCATCGCTACCACCAATGTAGGTCAATGTGAGCTTGGTTTAAACCTTCACTACCACCAATGCAGGTCAATGTGAGCTTGGTTTAAACCTTCACTACCACCAATGTAGGTCAATGTGAGCTTGGTTTAAACCTTCACTACCACTAATCTAGGTCAATGTGAGCTTGGTTTAAACATTCACTACCACCAATGTAGGTCAATGCGAGCTTGGTTTAAAGCTTCACTACCACCAATGTAGGTCAATGTGAGCTTGGTTTAAACCTTCACTACCACCAATGTAGGTCAATGTGAACTTGATTTAAACCTTCACTACCACCAATGTAGGTCAATGTGAGCTTGGTTTAAACCTTCACTACCACCAATGTAGGTCAAAGTGAGCTTGGTTTAAACCTTCACTACCACCAATGTAGGTCAATGTGAGCTTGGTTTAAACCTTCACTACCACCAATGCAGATCAATGTGAGCTTGGTTTAAACCTTCACTACCACCAATGTAGATCAATGTGATCTTGGTTTAAACCTTCACTACCACTAATGTAGGTAAATGTGAGCTTGGTTTAATATCTTATCTGAAGGATAACACAAGAGCACTGCACCCTGCTTCACCTGCACTGCATAGTGTAGTATTGAAAAATGAACCTAAACACCTTGGGTGGTGATAGAACACACCCTGAAATATAACCTTCTGAGCATCAAAGAGGAGTGCACTACCCAATGTGGCATGGATACTGCATTGCAGCATGTTTTGTTTGAGTACTTTTGTTTCCTCCTCAAAACATGCTAGTTGGTTAGACATCCTAAAGTGTATGTAAATATTGGATTTATTCTTGTCCTTCTGGCCTGGGTTATCTGCAAAGGGTCTGAAATAGAACACTTACCTGGTTAATAAATAAATTATAGGCCAATGTAATATGGGGACTAGCAAGGCTGAATAAAAAAGACCAGCACTAAGCAATGAAACTTAATTATTAGACATAAGGCAGACAGGACAGAAGAATTGCCTGTTTCTCATCTGAATTACATACAAATAAATTTTTACTCAGAGGAACATGCTCAGTATTTGTATTTTTAGAGGACAGCCCCTGTGACTGATATTTGGATTCCATTTTTCACAGTCATATCACATTGACTACTGTACAATTCTGCATTCTTTGATATTCTTCTTCCACGTTTGGGGATAATAAAGCAGCCAGGTCAAAGTTGTTTCTTTATCATTCTGAGTCTTTCTCCTATCATTAAATAAAAAAAGCACTTTCAGGTCTCCATATGTGTCATGTTTCCTCTATTATGTGCATCAGTTATTGAAGACAATTACTCAGACTGCTTATAAAATACCTGCATATCTGGTAGCATAACTCCACACTGCATTTTGCTACTTACAAACTTTCAATAGCATTTCATAATCAGTGGTAATAAAATGGAACACTTGTAATAAACTAGACATTGCTAAGAAAAGTAGCATTTAGGGGTATTAATCTAAATTATCAATGCAAGTGTATTCATCATTTGAGCAACAGTGAGATAAACCTACTATGATATAATATTGCATTGCTTATTAGATTAAATCCAAGTAAAATTACTCAATGTATAAATCGTACTGTGTAATCTGCATTTTGCAGGAAGCATACTGATTGGTTACTAGTTTTGTGAAGTTACAAAATTAGTTTAGAACAGCAATTCATTTTTAAATACATTTCTGAACATATAAACTAATGTTGTTGCAGAGAACTGTTTATAAAGTGTTAATGTGTTTCTTACATCCACTTACTCTAATATTGGCTCATTTCATCACACGCAGTTATTGAATGACAGAACAGTGATGCTGAAGAGAAAACCACTCATATTCTAAAGTGGTTCCAAGTGTTTCTCAAACATATCCTCTGTCAAGGGGTCTGCTTTATTTTTAAATAAAAAAAGCTTATATTTCTGACTCCTCATCTGCCTGAATTATATCAGCAAGATTCAAATGTTTACATCTAGCAATTCAGTTTTTTTTATATGGATTTGTTGCATGCTGATTTGATCCTGCTAAGGAGGTTTTACACAGCAACAAACACTTCTTAGTCACTTCCTTGTTGAACCTTTTGTTAAAGTCACAGAGAGGGAGTGATTTTACATCTGTTCATAAAACAGTACTTATGACCCCAGGTATGGTACATGTGTTTTACAGATAGGGCCTCCAAGACTTTTAATTCATGCCTCTCACTGTTTCTCTGGTGGGTCTTTGTCTTCTATTGTGAACACGTCCTCAGTTTTTCATTACAGAAAATTGATAGCTATGAAAGGATTGGTTCTTGTTGCACTGTGACACTTGCAATAATATCAGTGATAAAGCAAAGAGGGAATCCTTTAATGAAAGACAAAAGGAAACTGAAGCATCCACTAAAGAAAAAGCGCATGTCTAAAAAATACGACAATGAATTCTGCCTCACTGTAGACACTCCATGACAATGTAATGATGACGAACAGAAAAATGTACATTCAGAAAACTGTAGAGCTACATGGTTCTGCACAAAGAATTCATGGCTATCAGTTTTCTCCTCCAACCATTTAATATCCACAGCCTACACCCACTTGGAAAGGAAAAACAAAAGACATTCTAGATAAACATAATACAGCTTTATAAGCAGAAGAATGCATAGATATTGGTCCATGCAGCTAGTGTTTAACAGATGGGTGGAACAAAATGATTTCCAAAAAAAAACTTCCCTAGTTCTGTCAGCAGCTTCTGCTAATCAGCTTGATTGCAACAGATTGTCTGGTATTTTAATGTATTGAGACTATGACCTACGGACAGAATACTGACTATTGTTGAGTATAATTACTTTACTTCTAGTATCACATTCCCTCAAGCATGGTATTTAGCCAATGAAATGTAAGAGTACATGGCAGTGCAGATATGCATTAATTGACATTTATTTTAAAATGTTGCCTGTTCCTTCCCCCACACACACATGCATGATGTCAGCCCTTGTAGCAGTTTTTCAGTTGCAAGTCTTAGTGGACTGGTCATCAGGGGATAACATGCGAGGAATCTGTTCTCAGCTTCCTTCCAGTAATGTTGAGTCAGTTTTCTGCTGTATACACCTCATGACTAGTGCCTGCTAATCAAATTTATGTCTATAATTGTGTAAGTGGTGAAACTGGCAATAAGTTGGAAGAAATTAATCAATGTGCACACACACACACACACACACACACATATATATATATATATATGTATATATATATATATATATATATATATATATATATATATATACATATATATATATATATATATATAGAGAGAGAGAGAGAGAGAAAGAGAGAGTCTATATGTGTGTATGTGTGTGTTTTAATAGCATTGCCTCTTACAGGAACATTGTTTCACTTTCAGACATAACCCACAAAAGGTGAAAGGGGACTAAATGCAACTTTTTAAGTATCTCAAGGGAATTAAAATTAGAGCTCTATTTCAGCAAAGTATATAGGGGTGGGTGATGCAACACAGAAAAGAACTAAAAGAAAGGTAAGTATTTGAAGAAAGTGTGACATGAAGTTATTTAGGAAAATCCCTGAGAAGTTAGACTGAGTGTATGTAGTTGGTTGGCTGGGATAAAGATAGTATGGTGGGGGAGATTTACGGTGGACATGTGTATTGATAACCTAGGTTTTGTAGGCACAGGATGACAGGGGATGGCTGAAGGTGGGTACAGGTAATTTGGAGAAGAAGATTTATGGAGGAGAGGTGTAGTGATAACCTAGGTTATTGAGGCAGAGGATGGCAGGGGATGGCTGAAGGTGTGTACAAGTAATTTGGAGAAGAAATTTATGGTGGAAAAGTGTAATAGGAATAAGTAATGTAACAGGAGGAGGGTGGTTGAGATTGATAGCAAGTTGAAAGAGTAACAGCGGAGTATTGCACAAGGAAATAAACAGGTGAAGGAAGGGATAAGGATGCAAACAGATTTAAGTGAATCTGGAAGAAAAATGGAAGAGAGACAAATTTAGGTCTAGTTAGGGAGAAGGGAGGCAGTTGGAGGGAAAAGGTAGAAGTACATGCTAAATTGCTAGCATAGCATCTTAACAAGTAGGAACTGCTACAGTCTGAGATGCTGCAATTTGAAAGTGGGGATAGGCTGAGCTGATATGAGATGTAGCAGTTATGAATCCATTTACTGATTCCCACAGACAGCTGTATCAAAGCGATGGGTACATCTGGAATGTGAACCTTTGAGAAGTGGAAGGGAGAGACACTGTCACGTGAAAATGAAAAAACACTAAGAAGTACAGAGAAAGAAGAAAATGTCTGAGCTGCTATATAGCAGATAATGAGAGACAAAACAAGAGCCTCAGATGGCTTCCTACTAGATTACTATAAAAAGTGGGCTTAGAGATGTTGGGACCTTAGTACAGGTGTTTAACAGAGTACTGACTAAGATCATTCTTATCAAGTTTTGTGACAGAAGCAATAGTAGATTTATCAAGGATGAGCTAGAACCTGAGATCCAGGTCTCTCTCTTCCCATATCATTTGACAATGCACATATCACGCAGTTTGCTGATCTTAACAGCTCGTGTAAAGAGGGTACTAATGAAAATTATTAACTTTTTCCAAGTAGATTTTTAAAATGTCAGGCTTCCATGGACCGCTGACAAGTGCTATTAAACTTTTTGGTGGGGGGAGAAGAATGTAGAAGGGAGAAGGCTGGGATAGGTTCATAGGTCCATAAGTTAGGGAACAAGCCCAAGACCTATTAGTCACCAAAGAGCTTGATGCCCTGGATCTCATGATGGGACTTGCAGGTGCCCACATTGTCATTCAAATCCTATTTAAAAGTGTGAATTGATGACTTGAGTGAGAGTGTAAGTTTATTCCATAAAGGTGTAAGTCTTTGTGGTATGAATATTTTGTGTTACAGTAAATATTAATTTTACAAGGTAGAGTGCCTTCTTGTGTTGAGGTCACCAGGAGGATGTTCTAAGCAAATAATTTCAAATACTGAAGTGTCATTGACAGCTCTGAATGTCAGGCATAGGTCTCCTTTAAGATGATAATATAGTCTTTGGCTGTAAGAAAAACCTTGAAGTCTTTTGATTCTGTTTGTGAGGAATCTTTGTACCTTTTCCAGTTACATCAGATGGCATGTGAGCAGATCCTAGAACAGGGTACATATTCCTATAACTGGCATGATAGGAGTTGATTAAAGGGGATTGTACTGGTTACATGGCTATCACATGAAAAAACATAATCTACAGTTGTTGATGTTTTGTCAACCTTTAGCTATTGTCTATCATGAGTACATAAAGCAGACGTTTGTCCCTATATACCAGTATGCATTTTTAACACTGAAAGCAAGGTCAATTGTAGTGCAGCACTTGTGTGCAGTGCTGAGTACTGCCTGAAAGGAGGTGGAGTAAAGCATGATGTTCTCAAGCTTACGGTCATCTACATACATGGCAAACCAGGCTGTCAATATGGAAAGGTCCAAGACACAGGCTTGAGGGTATCCACTGGAGACAGAGGATAAGAGTTCTTCTGTTCTTATCAGACCACATAGCCAACTGAGAACCTAAATTATTATCATTTCATCTGATTACATTCCTCAATTTGTGTATTATTCTGTCATGTAGTACAGTGTCATGCTTTAGCCAGATCTAGGTAAATTGCATGAACAGACAAATGTTCATCTAGGGTTGCAGTCAGAGTCTCAAAAATGATATTAAGTGTAAGATCTTTTGACAAAACTGAACTGACTTAGATAATGGAGAAGGAGGTTTCCATGATGGCTTGCTTTCATCACCTTGCATAATATAGTTTTGAACTTGATCAGTCTGTAATAGCTGAGGGCTAAGAATGGCCTTCTGCATGGAGTGGATCCACAGAAACCTGTTTTCAGATTTCAGAAACATAGTTGTAAACAATCTTTTAAGAAAGAGCATAACAGAGTGTAGAAGACTATTTTTGATTTCAGCAATTAGGCTTCCTGGTATCAAATCTGATCCTATGATATCAGTGTTTCTGACCTTATTGTGGGAAGAGGTGATAATTTTGAATGAAAATTCAGCTGTGATTAAGCTGCAGGGAGGAAGAATTGATGGAATGGGATTCATTGGTAAATACTAGGCTAGTTGCCCTTGTAGGACATTTTAAGTCTAGTCAAATTCCCTTGGTGAGAATCAGACCCTTCTGTTTGTATGGTAAACACCTTAACCATCATGCCAGCCTCCAACCCTAACACTGCTTGTACCAAGGTTATATCACCTAGATGGGACTCGAACCCACAATTGCTGCTAAGGAGGCCTATGCCTTATCCATTAGGCCACTGAAACTTGACTTTTTTCTCTTTTAATTTGTTTCTTACATCAACCTGCATGTTGTATTAAAGTACTATATTACAAGACAGATAACACCTTAGTAACAAGTGACATTATTTTTTTCTAACCAAAATCAATAAAATAGTATTTGCTTGCAAAATAATACATAAATTAATTAATTAAATAAATAAAACATTTGACCATATTTTAGAGAAAGAACTAACATTACAGTTTATTCAGGGTGCACATCTGTTGGTGGAACACCTCAATAAGAAGTGATGCAGTTTGTTAACTGTATATCAGATAACGATGCTACAGCCCATTCTGTACTTGACAATGCTAGAAAACTACAGTTTATGGTCTTCACTGTAACCAGGATGTTGATTGAATGGCATCCACAACTTGTTTCTATAAATCCACTTTTGAAGGATTTACTTATGAAAATGCTGCATAACTTCCTTGGTCAGTGGGCCAGACTGAGTGCAAAGAGTTCCGACCAAGTATTGTGGAATGCAAAGTTGTCTTTGAACCATGTCTCTGTAACAGCACATACATTGATTCCCTTAAGAACAAGGTAAGCCTCTAGTCAGCTTAGTTTTTTTATTTACATTGCAAGTTTTATTTACATTGCAAGTGTTGCTGATTCTTACATTCAACTTATGGCACCTGCAGATTATTGCTGTGAACATCAATTAAATTGATCATCCCTAGAAAAGGTACTAAAGGGGAAGAGAAGAGTTTCCTCATTATCATATCCCCCTTTTCAGGAAAGAATATTTGCACCTTGCACATTGCATCCCAAGGAGAAAGGCATTGAATTCTCCTGGATTCAAACCATGATCTAAGCCAATAGCTGAAACCAATAGTGTTTTGCACATATGTAGGTGCCATTCTCGCTGAAAAGAAAAAAATGTCACTAACTGAAAATGGTTTACATCTTGGGTAAGGGTATCCACAAGATCAGCCATATTCCCCTCTCCTGCCCAGGTCATTGATTCTGACATGCATGGCTCCAAAATGAAAATCATTGCAGGCATCCTGGGTACCATAACTCCCAATTGCCCAGATTTTCACAGAATGCCCAGATTTTTGCCTCTTATTTTTGGTCTTTTCCTCATAAGATTTGTGGTTTTCAAGTAAATCATTGAGGATTGAAGTCACTAAATAATACTAAATAATGACAGGCAATTTGGGTTTCAGACTTCACATCCTTCAGAAAATATATAATGATGCCAAATCTGTCATTCTATCAACTTTCTACGTTTATAGGAGCAATATTTAAAATCTATCCCTATTTTTGGACCTTTGTCCCCCCATTTTTTTCTGTCTTTATCCAGACTTTTTTTGCTATGAGGCTGAGAGGTATGGTCGGTAGACTTAATGGTCAATGTATCTAAATCAAAGAGACACTAGTCATAAGGACTTTTTCCAGTATGCTCTGTTTTGGTCTTAAGGATGGATGGACTTATCAGCTGAACTATTAACTGTTTTTCTTGTGGTTCAACTCCAATGAGTCTGAATTTGGTAGTTTGAGGATAAACAGGCTGGTACACAAGTGTGACTTCTGCCGGGACCAGTGAACTACTCACTGACCAATTTTTGTTTGCAGAGTTTTGTCTTGCATTTAAGAAAATACATGGATGTTGTACACCTGAAATCAATCACCCTAATAAGAAGTAAACTCCCAGTGAGCATCATACAAATTAGGTACAGTCTAAAGATTGAGAATGCAGAAATCTTGGTGATGAAGAGGTTTGGTGTTCCCTACATTTTTCTGATATAGGGAAAGATTGTGTTGCCCTGGAATGCAAAGGTTGGAAGAGTACAGACTTTATGCTAACGTGTTTTGTACCTAACAGAATAGGATTACATTGTTACCTGCGCCTGTCTGTTTGGGGAAAGCCTTGATTTCAAGCTACGAGTCCCATGTCCTGCAACAACCAGAAGCAAGCCATTAACTGTCATGGGCTTTTAAGCACTTTCTATATTCTATGCCTTGGACTATAGCACTGCACAGACTCTGTAGCAACTTAAGAATAATTTACAAGCACAAGCCCCACATCCACAAGTGCTGAATTGCACTGCTGGACATATTAAAACTCAGATTCATTCATAATTTCTATGAATAACACTTATTCATAACATTCATTCACAAAGGACACACCCAAGTACCTAGTCAAGCCAATCAGATTTGTGAAAGCCCTTTCACATTCATAAAACATACCTACATTCCATGTCACTCACTTACTGAAAACCTTTTCCATTCACAAACCACACACACACACACACACACACACACACACACACACACACACACATACACCTTTCACATCTGGAGTCTATGCTGCTCACTCATTTAATTAGCAGCCAAGCAACATGACCAGGATTGCAATTACAAGAACTATATTTTCATGGCCATTTTACTGGAAAATAAACAAGATGCTTGACATAAACTTTACCCCAATGAGTTTGTTTACTCTGCAACAAAACTTTATCTAATTTATCATTTTTTGTTTGTTTTACTGCAAGAGCTTATGAAAATAAATTAACTATTGTAAATAGGATAGAAACTATCAATGATAATATTTAAAAAGGTACAATAAAGTTTAATTGTTACAAAGTTTTAAACAACTGTCATCGAGCAGAGATAGCTCTGATTTTTACTGCGGATGATCAGTGTTGCTGTGTTATTAGTATTTGCTGGTTATTTGATTTAATGTGATGTAGCCATTAGCCTTGATATATAGAATTTTGCTGGACAGATGCATTTTAGATGTATGTTCAAAAAAGTAGACCAGTTGGGATATTAATTGCAAAGTAATCTTCCTTCAAAAATTAGAAAAAAAAAAACAAAAAATGTTAAATCTCATCTACTTAGAGTACCCAGGAATGCCACTGAATACACATTTTTAGATGCAGCCAGAGTAATGTATGATATTTAAAATTACAGTTATAAAAGTAAACTACTTAGAGAAATTTTGAGAGTAATTACAACAATATGTCTTGTAAGCGTGCCAAGTAATATAGTATTAATCAAACAATGACACTCAAGTGAATAAATCAATATTAGCTCCAGGGATATGCAGAATGATTTTAATGTTGTTACAGTCTGAGAGTCATACGAGACATCCTTAAAACTTCAGGAATATACTGAAAGTCGAAATCAAGCTTCATAGTACAGATAGATTCTCACTTGAGGGACCTGCTTACAAATACTGGAGTCACTTTAACTGTAACAATAAATAAATAAATACATAAATAAATAAATATAAAAATATAAAAATAAAATAAAAAAGACAATACTACCATACCTTTTGTTATGCATAAATACAGGGACTGTGCTCAATTTTTATTTATTTATTTATTTTTTTATTAAGAATGGTAGGAAAAGTTCAACTGTGTCTCCTCTTTTTTCAGGTACTGAAACATTGATAGTTTCAGTCTATGAAACAAGCCAAGTTTTTATGGCCAGATGTGATTTAAATAAATGTTTGTATAATGGAAAAAAAAAAACAAACAGCCTCAGTGAAACAAAGAATCTATGATCCTGTGTATGCTACCAGAAATATTAGGAGAATCACCCTACGTATGCCAAAACATTTAAACGATATTAGAAACATTGATTCTTCTACATTTACAACACATCAGACAATATAATTGGTAAAAGAAATTAAAAATGTAAGAAGCACCTGGAATAAATCAATTTGTTCATAGTTTCATAGGCAAGTACTACGTAATACGTCTATAGACCTTTACAAGCCTAGCAAAAAAACATTCAGTAGGTCCCTCCAGCCTCAAGGAGGGCAAAACAAAATAGCTCAGGGAGAAACAGAGGCTGTCATAGGTTCATAGGTATAAATTAGGATAACGACAACCAGGGCCTTTATAAGCCCAGCTGTATAGCCCAATGCATTTGTCCCCCACTTTATCATGGGCATTTATTAGGTGGGAAGTGGGAGGTTGGCATAATGGTTAAGGTGTTTACCTTATATATACAAACAGTGCAGAGTTTGATTCTCACATAAGATAACTGGCTAAGTTTAAAATGACTCACAAGAGCAGCTAGCTTAGTACTAATCTATGAATATATATATATATATATATATATATATATATATATATACATATATATATATGAATATATAAAGGAGGTATGTTAGTTACAAGGTTTCTAGAGCTTATGTGTGGGGGAGTGTTAGCTTGGGCATTACTGTCTACCTCTTTCTATCAGTGACATGGGGCCAGACCTATGGTGAATTTCCAATCCATTGTTGGTCAAGGTTATGCTTGAAAAGGGTTTGGGGTGGACTCTACTTCACATGATGGGGGCCTGTTCCAGAGCATTGGGATCATCTGATACACATATCTGTCTCATCAACATGTCTGTTTATATCACAAGCAAAATGTAAATCCTTAGACCTAGTAGTTCTGATACTGTTAATTTTGTGGATGTGCAAAACGTCCATCAGAGATGGATCCAAGGATGCTTTGTATGCCAGGCATAGATTGCATCTCAGTAACCTGTAATAGAATGAGTACTGAGATAGGGCTTTAAGACGATCCATATAGGGCGATGTGTTTATATCCTGGATTCTCCTGGTAAGGAATCTTTATGGGTGTTCCAACTGTTGCATATGTCTGGTCAAGTACATGCTGAAATGGCATTATACTCAATGATGGGTCTGATAAGGGCCAAATAAAGTGGCAGTATGACTTCATTGGACCTGGATGCTTTTCCCTTACTTATAAGTTGGGTGACATAGAATGATTTTCTTACTTCCATGGCCACATGTTGGCCAAAGGCCAGATTACTGTCTACATATGTTCCCAGATGTCTGACTACTGAGTCAAGTCTTAAGGGGTATCTTATTGATGAAGTAATTAGCCCGGGTAGCAGTTTTTCCAAAAGGCAGTATAATGCATTTCTTGGCCTTTAGTTTTAATCGTGACTTTGGCACTACTCATTTGTCAATGTTAGACCCTCTTGTAAGATGTTTATGTAATGGGCAAATCAATGATATCACTTAATTTATGGTCATCTGCAAACTTTGTCAGCCAAAGGCCCTTGACATTAGCCTTTAACTCCGAGAAGTAGATGCCAAATAATAGCAGTCCCAGCACAGACCCCTGAGGTACCCCACTGGTGACTGGACTATTAGTGGAGGTGGTATCACCAGTCCTGACTTTCTTGGTCCTGTCTGTGAGCCAGCTGGTAATCTAATGAGTTCTGTAGGAGTTTATGCCCAGTTCAGTAAGTTTGTCAATTATACTTGAGTGGCCTATTGTACTGAACCCCTTAGCCAAGTGCAGGTAAGCAGTATGCATTTTTTCCCTTCATATTGCCTCGATGACCTTCTCAAACAAAATCCATGAGGTTTAGTAGGCATGATATTCCCCTTGACAAAGCCAAACTGGGTTGGATTCAATGTCTGAAGATTACCTAATCTCCACCTGTTCATCCAATTACCTAGTTTTTTCTTGAAGGTGGCACGGTTGCTGCTCAGCTTGACATGTAGTGAAACTTTGTTCCAGAGATGCTGGGATATAAACCTATTATGCCAATGTGTCAATATGTTTCAAACCCTGCACCCTTGCCACAGGGAGCAACTTGTCAAACAAGATCCTTAACCCTCTATGCAAACTGAGGAACTAAAGGCTCAGAGGCTGAAATCTGGGTAATCAAGATGACGAGGCTAAATGTTCCATAGAGCTACTGCAGCATTGTAAAAACAGATAAAACAAACCTCTAAATCAAAAGGCATATGAAACTATGACAATTTGTTTTCATCAAACTATATCCTATATCCCACTGGAATGCAAAGCAACAGTAAAACTCATCTTAGCTAAAAAAAATGAATGCAAACATGGGTTCTGTAAGAAAAAAGTCCAGGTGGCTTACCGGTCTCTCAGATAGCTGCGGTCATCTAATCAAGATGTGATTGACTGTAATCAACAGATCCTACACCTAGAAAACCACCACTCCATCATTCGTATCGATACTCATTCTACTCCAAATGAATGCCATTCACTGTTGTGGTTTGAAACAAGTAAATCTCTGACATTATTTCCAGAAAGGTTCTACTAATAATCCATCCAGGAAGGTGTAAACTTCCCACCAAAAAAAGTTAACCCAACTAGTATCAACTCCACTGACAGCTTTGATGATAACACAAACATGCAGAAAATATGAAAGGAGCTACCCACTAAATCAGATGAATTATACCAAATAGATTTTGTTCTTATCTCAAAGTTGTTTGCTGTATCTATGATCTATAACCTCAAGAGCCAAGAAAGAGGTGTCCCATTGGGACTATGTCAGGTCACCAAAGGTAGTTTTGGTGAAAATGAAATGATTGAAGTATGTTCGCCAACACTACATTTGTCAATAGTGGGGTTTGTCTCTTTTTCCACTGTTGTCTGACCTCAGAGTTGGCATATAAAAGGTCAGGGGAGTACAGATGTCCCTTCACATGGGGGGGGGGGTGGCACAAAAACTTTCCTCGGATGTTCACTAAAGGTAGTTTCTGTGAACATTTTTGAAGTTTTAATGTTCACAAAACTGCCTCCGGTAAATAGACACAAACCCAGTCCATCTCTACAAACACTTTATTTCAGGATGCATTCTGCTATTAATAACTTCTCAGTCCATGCCCCAAAACTATAGCAGCCACTTCCTCACAACTTAGTTGAATTCACTGACTCCTCAATTTTCAGACCTCAATTCAAGCACTTTATAAAAAAGCAGTATGAATGCAACTGTCTGCGTTCAGGACATGTCACATAACTATTCACCACCTGCTGAGTTAAGTCCCTAGCAAGAAACCTCTTCCCTCCCTCTTTCTTATTCCACTCCTATTCTCAACTGCCAGCTGACCAACCTGGTAGACAATACCTAACCGTTCTAACACAACTCCACCTAATCTATTCCCTCACATAGTCAACTGTGGGTTTACTCATTTGCAAATGATATCCTACCTATCTGAAGCTGCATAGTCTACACTCAAGCCTACTCTCAAACTCCCTGTCTTCCTCAATAGGTGTTTACTTGGCTAATGGCCAGAAGAACCTTTTTAAGCCTAGTCATGCATCCTAAATCCTTCTTCTCTTCTGCCTATTCTTCCCCTTTTGTTCTTGCTTCTTCTTATGTAAAGATTATATTTATTTTGCTCTTGAAACATTTGTTTGACTGTAATGCATTCTTTCCTGTGTTCATGTATTATACATTTACCTCTATGTTTGCAAGCATTTTACTATATTCTTGTTTTTTATATGCTAATACCATGTTGACATACAATATTCTGTTACTATTCGTGTAACCCAGGCGGGTCATTTGTGATCAGTTCTCTACCCTGGAAAACAAATAACAAAAATATTAAATAGAGACAGGAACAAGACTGAGTCAGTGGAAAATAAAAAGTGACAGGGCATTTAATAGAGTACTGTATAGAGATCATGGTATATGTTATGATTGAAAAGGGGTAGAGAAAAACATAAATAAAAAAATAAATGTAGCTATGATTTTAATGTGCACTGTATTTGCCCCCTTAAGAAACAGAAATGTGTATACATTTTTGAATAGTATCAAAAGAACATTTGCAGCCTCCCAGATTTTTAACAGAAACAGAGCTGCAAAAGATAGGCAGTATAGCTATGACAGCAAAATAAAATTTAATGCATAAAATATTGGCTGTGTATTAATTTCTTCTATGAAGTACTACAAAGGAATAGATTAAGCTTCATCTGCACACACATTCATACTATCTAATAATTCTTTGCCTTAGGACGTTTTGCCATTGACTGCAAAGAAGTCATGGAAACTATCTCTAAATAAAATCTGTGATGATTTGCTTCTAATCTCAGGAATGACTTCAGCTTTCATACACAGTCTGATCTCTCCGCTTGAATGAACACTTTCTAATAGAATGCACCTTTAAGTTTGGCTGTAATGAAGTCAAACTAATTCTGCCATTTAATGTATTTTGATGTGTTTCACACATGCATTCATTCATATATACAGACACACGTGCATGAACACATACATACACATCAACATGCATTCACACACACACTCATGTGCACAAACATGAAAGTACCCAATGTCTCTAATAGTTTAGGTCACTGATCCATTAAATGTAATCCAGAGACAATAGTAGCCAGCTGATTTTGTACACTTACTGTCCTCGCCTTAGAATAAACATTTTCTGTGTGGGATGCCTTTCATGTTTAAGTGTGGTCAATAGAAAAAATCTGCCCACAGTAATACATTTTGGCTTGTGTCACAACCTCAGCACACAGATGCACAGACATAGAGGCTGATGTGCAATCACAGAGACACACACGCACACACACAAAAAAACTACTGACAATCCAAGTTGACAAATTTGTATCTAATTTTGGGTCATACCTATGCCCTGACCATCATATGTTATGTGTGACTCATGTCTCCTTTTGCTTAACAAAGCCCACTTCTACTCCTGACTTGAACCAGACTCATGGAGGGAAACAACTGCAAATGGAGACTTGACATTGTATGATGCAAGTAGAAAAGTAAAGGCTGTCTTGGTGCATTGTAATCGTTGGTGAAAATTAGGGGTTTTGTAAGCTAGGCCTGCAAGCTCTTCATTCTTTGTCAACAGTGATAGT
This sequence comes from Protopterus annectens, assembly GCF_019279795.1. Lineage (NCBI taxonomy): Eukaryota > Metazoa > Chordata > Ceratodontiformes > Protopteridae > Protopterus > Protopterus annectens. The sequence goes on along the minus strand of NC_056728.1, from coordinate 1,639,521,034 downwards.
GCAATGCTAAGCATATTGGACCAGAATGAGTGCATGTTTCCTCACACCAGTTATGCTCAACTGATATGTAAGCTCTCCTTGGGTAAATATACAATCTTGAGCCCCAGTGGAGAGGGAGCACCCTGCTGGGACATTCTGTGGATGGTGCCTTTGATATGTGACTTACCCATCTCACTCACTCTGTACATAATCAAATATACAGACCCCTGGCTTATCTTTCTACTGCTCCCCACATCTCCATCAGTCTGTCCCCTTTTATAAATTCTATTCTTTTCAGACAAACTGGTGTTGAGTACCATGAGTGCCACCTCAGCTGGGTGTTATAGTGCACTACTTTACCATTTACTGCTGCAGACATGCTCCCAGACTTCTTTCCACTCATACTACACTTCCCTCTTCCACATGTCTCAGCTTTTCTATTGCCTTGCAAATCTTCTGGAACTAAACTCAAAATGCATTTCAGCCATTAACACTGTACTCCCATCTAATAGGGATTACTGCACTGTACTCCCATCTAATAGGGATTAATACACTGTACTCTCATCTAATAGGGATTACTACACTGTACTCCCATCTAACAGGGATTACTACACTGCACTCCCATCTAATAGGGATTACTACACTGTACTCCCATCTAATAGGGATTACTACACTGTACTCCCATCTAATAGGGATTACTACACTGTACTCCCATCTAATAGGAATTACTACACTGTACTCCCATCTAACAGGGATTACTACACTGTACTCCCATCTAACAGGGATTACTACACTGTACTCCCATCTAATAGAGATTACTGCACTGTACTTCCATCTAACAGGGATTACTACACTGTACTCCCATCTAATAGGGATTACTACACTGTACTCCCATCTAACCAGGATTACTACACTGTACTCCCATCTAACAGGGATTACTACACTGTACCCCCATCTAATAGGGATTACTACACTGTACTCCCATCTAACAGGGATTACTACACTGTACTCCAATCTAATAGGGATTACTACACTGTACTCCCATCTAATAGGGATTACTACACTGTACTCCCATCTAATAGGGATTACTACACTGTACTCCCATCCAATAGGGATTACTACACTGTACTCCCATCTAACAGTGATTACTACACTGTACTCCCATTTAATAGGGATTACTATCACTGTACTCCCATCTAATAGGGATTGCTACACTGTACTCCCATCTAATAGGGATTACTACACTGTACTCCCATCTAGTAGGGATTACTACACTGTACTCCCATCTAACAGGGATTACTACTCTGTACTCCCATCTAATAGGGATTACTACACTGTACTCCCATCTAGTAGGGATTACAACACTGTACTCCCATCTAGTAGGGATTACTACACTGTACTCCCATCTAGTAGGGATTACTACACTGTACTCCCATCTAATAGGGATTACTACACTGTACTCCCATCTAATAGGGATTACTACACTGTACTCCCATCTAATCGGGAGTAGTATCACTGTACTCCCATCTAATAGGGATTACTACACTGTATTCCCATCTAATAGGGATTACTACACTGTACTCCCATCTAACAGGGATTACTACACAGTACTCCCATTTAATAGGGATTACTATCACTGTACTCCCATCTAATAGGGATTGCTACACTGTACTCCCATCTAGTATGGATTACTACACTGTACTCCCATCTAACAGGGATTACTACTCTGTACTCCCATCCAATAGGGATTACTACACTGTACTCCCATCTAGTAGGGACTACTACACTGTACTCCCATCTAGTAGGGATTACTATACTGTACTCCCATCTAATAGGGATTACTACACTGTACTCCCATCTAATAGGGAATACTACACTGTACTCCCATCTAATCGGGATTACTATCACTGTACTCCCATCTAATCGGGATTACTATCACTGTACTCCCATCTAATAGGGATTACTACACTGTACTCCCATCTAATAGGGATTACTACACTGTACTCCCATCTAACAGGGATTATTACACTGTACTCCCATTTAATAGGGATTACTATCACTGTACTCCCATCTAATAGGGATTGCTACACTGTACTCCCATCTAATAGGGATTACTACACTGTACTCCCACCTAGTAGGGATTACTACACTGTACTCCCATCTAGTAGGGATTACTACACTGTACTCCCATCTAATAGGGATTACTACACTGTACTCCCATCTAATAGGATTACTATCACTGTACTCCCATCTAATAGGGATTACTACACTGTACTCCCATCTAATAGGGATTACTACACTGTACTCCCATCTAACAGGGATTACTACTCTGTACTCCCATCTAACAGGGATTACTACTCTGTACTCCCATCCAATAGGGATTACTACACTGTACTCCCATCTAGTAGGGATTACTACACTGTACTCCCATCTAGTAGGGATTACTACACTGTACTCCCATCTAGTAGGGATTACTACACTGTACTCCCATCTAATAGGGATTACTACACTGTACTCCCATCTAACAGGGATTACTACACTGTACTCCCATTTAATAGGGATTACTATCACTGTACTCCCATCTAATAGGGATTGCTACACTGTACTCCCATCTAATAGGGATTACTACACTGTACTCCCATCTAGTAGGGATTACTACACTGTACTCCCATCTAGTAGGGATTACTACACTGTACTCCCATCTAATAGGGATTACTATCACTGTACTCCCATCTAATAGGATTACTATCACTGTACTCCCATCTAATAGGGATTACTACACTGTACTCCCATCTAATAGGGATTACTACACTGTACTCCCATCTAGTAGGGATTACTACACTTTACTCCCATCTAACAGGGATTACTACTCTGTACTCCCATCTAATAGGGATTACTACACTGTACTCCCATCTAGTAGGGATTACTACACTGTACTCCCATCTAGTAGGGATTACTACACTGTACTCCCATCTAGTAGGGATTACTACACTGTACTCCCATCTAATAGGGATTACTACACTGTACTCCCATCTAACAGGGATTACTACACTGTACTCCCATTTAATAGGGATTACTATCACTGTACTCCCATCTAATAGGGATTGCTACACTGTACTCCAATCTAATAGGGATTACTACACTGTACTCCCATCTAGTAGGGATTACTACACTGTACTCCCATCTAGTAGGGATTACTACACTGTACTCCCATCTAATAGGGATTACTATCACTGTACTCCCATCTAATAGGATTACTATCACTGTACTCCCATCTAATAGGGATTACTACACTGTACTCCCATCTAATAGGGATTACTACACTGTACTCCCATCTAGTAGGGATTACTACACTTTACTCCCATCTAACAGGGATTACTACTCTGTACTCCCATCTAATAGGGATTACTACACTGTACTCCCATCTAGTAGGGATTACTGCACTGTACTCCCATCTAGTAGGGATTACTACACTGTACTCCCATCTAGTAGGGATTACTACACTGTACTCCCATCTAATAGGGATTACTACACTGTACTCCCATCTAATAGGGATTACTACACTGTACTCCCATCTAATAGGGATTACTATCACTGTACTCCCATCTAGTAGGGATTACTACACTGTACTCCCATCTAGTAGGGATTACTACACTGTACTCCCATCTAATAGGGATTACTATCACTGTACTCCCATCTAATATGATTACTATCACTGTACTCCCATCTAATATGGATTACTATCACTGTACTCCCATCTAATAGGGATTACTACACTGTACTCCCATCTAATAGGGATTACTACACTGTACTCCCATCTAACAGGGATTACTACTCTGTACTCCCATCTAATAGGGATTACTACACTGTACTCCCATCTAGTAGGGATTACTGCACTGTACTCCCATCTAGTAGGGATTACTATACTGTACTCCCATCTAGTAGGGATTTCTACACTGTACTCCCATCTAATAGGGATTACTACACTGTACTCCCATCTAATAGGGATTACTACACTGTACTCCCATCTAATAGGGATTACTATCACTGTACTCCCATCTAATAGGGATTACTACACTGTACTCCCATCTAATAGGGATTACTACACTGTACTCTCATCTATTAGAGATTACTATCACTGTCTCCTCCTTTACTCTTTTCCCTTTCTCTGTATCATACTTTCAAACTCACATTCTAGCTTTCATACTCTCTCCACATTCCAAGCAGTGTCTTACACTGCTGTGTCATGCACTTGCTCTCCTTTCATGTATGCTGAGGCTGCTTAATCAACACCTCCATTTTGAGCAATGTCTTAGTCAAGGATGACCATTCTCTAGTCCTCTTGTAGACCCAAACCCAGTATACTGACCACCTTTTCTTCAGCCTCTTTCCATGATTATTTAAACATTTTCAAGCTGTGGTACCCCCTATTTCTGGTACCACAGGCATCGGCATCTTCATCCCTCTTTAATTAACCTGATATTTACAAGAACTACATATCTTCTAAAGTCTGGAATGCCTCAATTCTCCTTCTGTCTTCCCTCATTTAAAACTATCCTTGCTAATATTTCTACATTACTCTGCCAGGCAAAATTGGTACACATTTCTTGCATTCTCCTAATACCTTTCCTATGGAGATGTAGAACCGTGCCTTGCCTTACCCAAAACATGAGCCAACACTGTCATGAGCATCAACTCTAATGTGTCTAAAAGAGACTCAATTCTCCCATCATCACTTTTTCAACTGCTGACCTACCTCCCCTACTAATTCATTCCAATTCCCCCCTTAGTATCCTCCACTAATTAGTATACCTTTAATGCTATGTAGTTCTCCCCTTTATTTTTCCCAGAAAGCCCCTAATTGTTTTTCCTCACTAGCATGCATATTACTTACTTTTTTGGATGGATTTCCTTATCTGGCAAGCTTTTTAACCCTCTAAAATTAATCAATATCACTGAGAGTGATCCCTTTGCCTCTGAAATTGTCAACATGCAGTCATACTGTCTAACATGCTGCCATCTCTTCACTGCTTGACAGAACCAAGACATTAATATACAGAAGGAACACCAATGAGAAAAGAGGATACCTGTTTCTACCCCTTTTCTAACCTCACCATCGACCCTCAATCTACTGGCATTTTCAAAATTGGTACCTCACACAAGGCATTCTCACTACTCAAAAAACGTTCTCCTAATCATTTCTTTACTTGAACTCTAAATAGTAAACCATATCAAACTATATCAAATAATTATTTTTGCTATCAAAGAAAACTAGAGCTGGACACTTATATACTTCACCTCCTTATATTTATGTTCAACAACAAATTCAAGTGATCTTATTTTATTTTACAATACTGACCATTTGTAAGCATTGTTATTTAAGAGAAAACTCTGTTTACGAATATTTGCAGTTTCACTGAGTATTACTTACCACATTTAAAAAAATAGTAGTTCATTTTGATAAGTAATTTTGAAATTATTGTCTTGTAACATTTCTACTAGCATCTGAGAATTTTAGCATGTAGTCATTACAGCCTATTGTCACTGCACTAAAATCATATAAGTTATTCTGCAATGCAAACATTCACAACATTTATTGTGTATTTGAGTTCCTCCAAGGTGGGCTCATCATCAAATTCAGTCATAGCTGGCAGCGGCATGCAGCTGTGAGTAGTGCACTACACAAGGTTCCATCTGCTCAGTTCTGTCCTTCAAGACCTCACCTCCGGCTGGTTTAAGTGGGGTGATCTTCCTTTGTGATGGACTGATGGCTTGCTTGATTGATCCCATCTTACATTCCTCACATGTTACCAATATCCACGGGGCTACTGAACCTTGAAGCAAAGTTGGAGCTAATAACTGTTAGCACAACACCAAGCTACCCACTACACTTCACTCTGAACAAACTGGAGTGCTTGCAAGTTCTCTTTATTAGAAGAGGACCTGTATGCAGCAAGTCCGTGTCTATTATTCTCAATCAGGGGTGTCATCACTTCAGTGTGGGCTTCAAACCAATCAGCACACCTGTCTTCATCCCAGAGATAGATACTGGAGTGTTATAAAGAGCATACCATAGTTTTTCCCATCTCTTGCTGATGTCAGTGTCATCCAAGTGGGGCAAGGCTTCTTAAAGTGCTTGGACAAACTTGCATACTTTTGAAGGGTCATGAGTCTTTCCTTTGTCAATGTGTGAACTTTCTTCTTTGTTAGAGTGAAAGAACCTTCACATCTGGATGTTCACCCTACTACACACAAACAAGTGGTTGGCATCACAGGCTGAGCTGTGGTAACTGTGTGCTATCCTGACACTACCTAAACTGCTGTGTTTGGTGAGAACAAGGTCAAAATTGTGCCAATGTTTCAATTTTGGATGTCGCCATGAAACTTTGTGCTGGAGACTGATATTGAAGAAGGTGCTGGTTATTCAGAGGTTATACTGGCAAGAAAGTTCAAGGAGACACTGTCCATTTTCATTCATCGTTCCTGTTCCAAACTGTCCCAAACAGGATGGCCAGCTGTGATGATCACTGCCAATTCTGGCATTAAAGTTACCAAGAATGAATAACGGTTCATGGCAAGGGACCTCACTGATGGCAGCACTAAGTTTATTATAGAACTTGTCCTTGACTTCCTGGGCAGAAATTAAAGTAGGCACATAGATGCTGAAAATGTTGCCCATGGCCACTGGTGTTTGTAGCATGAATGTTTCTCTCATTCCCTACATTTGGTCATATGACTGAGCTAATGATGTTGTTACTGATTGTAAAACCAACACCATGGTCCCTGGTCTCTTTTGAATGCTTACTGTGAAAAAAAGAAGTGACGTTCTTTTCCCTGAGACATCCAAAGGATGACAACCTTGTTTCCTGAAGAGCCACAATGCCCATCTGCAATTTGCTCAGCTCATTGTTAATGACTGCTGTCTTCCAAACATCATTCTCTTTTGGAAGCCCCCGGGAAAGATGGTATTGCCTCAGAAATCCTTAAATGTGCCAACAGTGTACCCTAATCTCAGAGCTGCATGCAGTACTTTTTCAATGCTGGAGAGAAAGCAGTGTACTGCAAAATATGAGGGATGCTAACATAGTTACTATCTATAAGAACAAGGGTGACAAAAGTAATAACTATCATGGCATTTCCCTTCTTAGTACTATGGGAAGCTAATTGCACAAGTTGTCCTAAAAAGGCTCCTCATTTTTGCAGAAAGAGAGTTTACCCCAAGTCTCAGTGTGGGTTCAGAGCTGAACATTCTACCATAGACATTGTTTTCTCTGTTAGGCAACTACAAGAAAAATTCAGGGAGCAGAACAAACTTCTGTATATTGCCTTCATTGATCTGACCAAGGTATTTGAGTTTGTCAGTAGGAAAGGTCAGTTCATAATTCTGACAAAGATCATCTGTCCTCAAACACTGCTTAGCATTATCAGGGCCTTCCATAATGACATGAAGGGGACTATCATGTTCAACTGATCTACATTAAAACCTTTTGAGATTCTCAGTGGAGGGAAGCAGGGTGTGTACTGGCTCAGTATTGTTTGGTATCTACTTTTCAGTTCTGTTGAAATTTGCTTCCACGCCTACTACAGAGGAATCTTTCTCAAAACCAGAACAGATGGCAACCTCTTCAAACTGTTGAGGCTTTGATAGAAGGTCAGGGTGCTTGAGAATTGGCTAAGGGGGTTCCTGTTTACTGATGATTCAGCTATTGCTGCTCACACTCAGCAGTAACTTCACTCACTCATGACTCGCTTTGTGGACACATGTATGGAATTTGGACTCAGAGTCAGCCTAAAAAGACCCTGCTGATGGGCCAAAATGTGGCCAATTAGTCATTTAGCAGGGTGAGCAACAATGAGCAGAAGGTCATCCATGAGTTCGTGTACCAAGGCTCTATGATCTTGGACAACTTGTCACTTGGCAGCAAGATCAATAAGCACATTGGAAAAGCTACAACTATGTTTTCCTGGCTGACTAAGAGATTATGGGCTAATTCACTGTGCACATCAAGGTCCAGGTTTAGACAACCTCTATTTTAAGCACATTACTGTATGCCAGTGAAACATGGACTTTGTGCTCAAAACAGAAGCAGTAGCTCAACGTATTCCATATGTGTTGCCTCAGGTGTATACTTGGTATCTCATGGCAGGACAAGATCCCGAACATCACAGTGCTTGAGATGATGGGTATCACCTCCATATTCACCCTTCTGAAACAGAGGTGTATGCGCTAGTTAGGTCATGTCATGCATGACAGATGGTTGAATATCCAAAGACCTCCTTTTTGGAGAACTGGAGACTGGAAAAAGGTTGAAAGAATGACCCAAACTGTGCTACAAGGACATATGCAAGCATGAACTCAGTGCTGTTTCCATCAGGGTGAACACCTGGCATTCTCTCACCTCAGACACGTATGCCTGGAAATGAGAAGTGAAGGAAGCACTCACTATATATAAAACCACCTTGGCAAGGAGAGCGGAGGATAAGACAGCCCTCAGGAAGATCCGTACCCATGAAAGCAGACTGACATCTGCCTACTGCAGCTCAGAATGTGGAAAGGACTGCCACTCCTGGACTGGATTGTACAGCCACAGAAGACACTGCTTGAATTAGTCCAACAGGGGTGCAAACCCATGATGCTTTGGAATTGAAGGCTGCCTGCCTACCTACCTACATTCACAGCTTTTTCCAGTAATGCACGATGCCTTTTGGCCATTTTATCACTGTTGGCTCAGTGACTCTTTCAACCATTTAGTGTACTATCACAGTCAGCATGATGTTTTTTCTTGCATACTGCCCATGGTCAGCATGAAGTTTTTTCTCACATACTGCTCATGGTCAGCATGACGTTTTTCCTTGCATACTGCCCATGGTCAGCATGACATTTTTTCTCGCATACTGCCCATCATCAGCATGACGTTTTTCCTTGCATGCTGCCCATTGTCAGCATGACTTTTTCCTTGCATACTGCCATACAATGTTCTTTCTACTTTATTGCCTGGCTATTTCTGTTGATTGATGAATGACAGCAGCTTCTAAATACAACAGCTGGCCTCATTGCTATTTGTTGTGTATTTGCCCCATTATATTATGCATAGCAAACAGTAACACATATTGAGCCTAGAGCTGTTAAACAATGGAACTTATGCTTAGTACAGCTGTTATGCAACTAGTGTTCTCATCTGGGATGTATTTACAGATCTCCACCTGCATTATTAGTACAAACACTGCAGCTTAATTAAGATTTTTTTTATGAAAAAAAAAGAACTAAACTGTAAAGATTTTAAAAAACTGTGCTTGAAGTGAGACAATTTACTGTGAAGCATTTTTTCAGACATTCAAGAGCCACAAACATAATATATGCCAAAATTCCAAAAAAACAACAGCATTGTATGTTGTCACATTACTTGCTCCTCCCAGTGTTTTCAAGTTGACTTAGCATTACATGGCCAACAGGTACATCACCATTCCTCCCTATTTACTGCACTGCAATCAGCAAATTGTTAATAAGTATACCAACAGTGCTGCATGCATTAATTAACAGCTAGAATTACAGGCTCCATACCTCTCAACCTCCAATAGCAAGAAATCTGGACAGAGCCATAAATAATGAGGGGACAATGACCCAAAAATAGGGACAATTTTTAAATATTGCTCTTACAAACTTAAAAAGTTGATAGAATAACAGGTTTTTCTCTAGTGTGAAATTTCTGAAGGGTATAAAGTCTGAAACTCAAATGTATGTCATTATTTTGTGTATTCAATTTTTAATGACTTGCCAATAATTTGTCAGAAAACCACAACATTATGAAAAAAGGACCAAAAATATGAGGCAAAAATCTGTACAGTTGAGAGGTATGATTACAGCAAACAAATCTCTAACTTTGTATTTGTTTATTTGTTACATTTACTGCATGAACATAGTTTAGTTGCAGGCTTTCCCAGAGATTTGGATATTCCAGTTTAACAAATAAAAGGGGATATCCTAAATGAAAAGAAATGATCATTTCTACCTTCCTGGAAATGAAAACTGGAGACTCCAGATTAAACCGTCTTTTAGAAATGAACATTCAAGGAATTAAAATTAAAAGCAGCTGTGGTTTGAAAGGATAATGCATTCCTTATACTTCATTAAAAATATATTGAAGTATCTTATTCTGTATTTTTAATATTTGTTGCATTTTATCTGTTAACTATTTTCACCATACACTGTCATTATTAGCCTGTTTAAATGTTTTTACATTTGTATGGTCGTTTTTTTTCTTTTTCATATTTAATTATGGCTTGTTAAACAAATGTTATGTGAATAAAATATTCCTGAAAAAAATACCTATGCAAAAATTTCCAAAAAATTGCTGCACACTTCTCACCGGTGATAGGACTGAAACAATAGCTTCATCAATATCTGTCTTGGTACCTGCAGAAATAGTAACTTGTATGTGTTATATATGCCATAGATTACATTCTTAAGCATGAAAGACTGGGCCACAAGAATTCAGAAGACACAACTTGTTGTATGTTTAGTAACCAAACTAGTCCTTACTTCTGCAGTGTTTGTCACGAACAAGATATTAAATAACTGAAAAAGAGAGCTAATGTAAGTAATGTTTCAAATGGATTCATTGATGATTCGGTGGAAATAACTGGCACTGCTTGGTGCAAACTGATGTAACCCCTACCTTCAAATCCCAGCGTTTACTTCTTTCCTTAAAAGAACACATTCCCTGAGGAAAAGCACCAGTGCAGCACAGTTCACTGGAACCTACATGCAGTGCTCTTCATCTTATGACGTATGGTGGGGACTCACTGGAACCAAAACACAGTGTTTTTCATCTTATGCTGTATGGTGGAGACTCACTGGAACCAAAAAGCAGTGCTCTTCATCTTATGCTGTATGGTGGGGACTCACTGGAACCAAAACGCAGTGCTCTTCATCTTATGCTGTATGATGGGGACTCACTGGAACCAAAACACAGTGCTCTTCATCTTATGCTGTATGGTGGGGACTCACTGGAACCAAAACACAGTGCTCTTCATGTTATGCTGTATGACGGGGACTCACTGGAACCAAAACACAGTGCTCTTCATGTTATGCTGTATGGTGGGGACTCACTGGAACCAAAACACAGTGCTCTTCATCTTATGCTGTATGGTGGGGACTCACTGGAACCAAAACACAGTGCTCTTCATGTTATGCTGTATGGTGGGGACTCACTGGAACCAAAACACAGTGCTCTTCATGTTATGCTGTATGTTGGGGACTCACTGGAACCAAAACACAGTGCTTTTCATTTTATGTCGTATGGTGGGGACTCACTGAAACTTTATTCAGCCACGGCCAGTTATAACAACAAAGTACAAGCACATCCCTTCATTCATTTAAAATTGTTTGCAAGTAAAAATAAACAGTAGTGAAGAGCTTCTCCAGGAGTAGTACAATACTGCATGATTACAATCAAAACTGGTTTACACTCTGAAGAATGTACAACCATGAGACACATTGAAGAAAAGATAGGTAAGAAATTGACTGTGACCCAGGAAACCCGGGGTTGATTTGCAGTCCTATTCCCTGAGGAGTCATCCAAAGAACAGGAAATGAGTGAAAGTTTTGTTGTCTCATTGATCCCAGAAGGAGAGAAAATTTGGCATCATGTAAGAGGGAAGGGTTTTTATGCTCAGGGATACAAACTGCAATGGAGGACAGGGACTATAGTCCCACTGTGTAAATTATGCATTAATGTCATTACATGTTGACTAAGAGTTAGGATAAGAAGTGGGGTATAAAAATAGATCTTCATAGATGTCAAGATAGACCCATACCAGGTTATCTTGATCTTTCTTCTGTCAAGCACTGCATATAGGATTTCCACAGTTGTGGGATCCTACTTCATGAGAGGTGAGCGGGCAGATACTGGCCATTTTGGAGTAAATTATTGAGGACAAGCTACAGAATATGACTGATGTCAAATGGCTGCAGGGGGGAACAAATAATCTAAAAATGTATAAGCGTTCGGCACAGTCTTGATCAGATTTACACATCAAGTTATAGGATACTTTTTTCTGTCAAATATGTTAGCTCTTTTATCAAAATGATGCACTTATGTGTTTCATTTCTAAATATGTTTACATACTTGTCAAACCAATTTGTGATTACCTAGCACTCTGTTGATGGGGTCTTCTTTTTTTGTAATTCATTTGTTAACTGGTTAAGCCCACTGGGGTCTGGGGATGTCCCTTTACAGGTTCAACCTAGGAACACGGTCTGGTTAAGTGACCTGGTCATAGTCACATAGTAAAACAAATTGAGTGGGAAGGAATCAAACCTTGTAACCTGGACTACCGGAAGCATCTCATTGCTTTAATATACACTAACTACCAGTCATTCTTCAAATATAACTGATTCTGTTTCTGTGGAGTGGACAGTCTAGGCATGAAAATTGTCTTTATCTACCATCTGACTCAATATTATTTTATGTAAATAATATTAGACTTACAACTACCTTAGTACAGGTTCAGCTTTTCAAAGACATTTTCAGGCAGCAGAAAAAAGAAATATACAAATAATGATGAATTTTACTGCTAATCCATAAATACTTCATTTCAGAATGAGAAAGGCCTGTGAATTCAAAACCAAGATGAGAAAGAGACTGAAGACAGCAAATTATTAGCAGCAATGAGTCAAGTGCATCTTAATATATATTTTAACATGCATTTTCATTCTAGAATACAAAAGTTAGACACTGGAAATATTTGTGGGTTTTGGGTGGCTATTTATGCCATATATTGAATTCAGGCATTTTACTAACCACTGTCTCATAGCTAGAAAGGTAGATCAGGTCTGGGTTAAAGATGTCTTGCCCCAGTAGCTGGTGTAACTGCTGCTGGTGTGTAAGTGGGGAATAGCTCAATACCCTATCCAGACAGGTGCTTAGATCAAATGATTAAAATGAAACAGTATTCATGTGACTTAGCTTGGTTCATGATCTACACAGATGGCAAGTGTATACTTGCCTTTTTTTTGGATGCTGGTTGCATTGGGGTGTGTATCTAAGCTATAGATTTAACATAAATGGTAGAAATGCAGGAGCATCTTTGCAGTGCAGGGAGCATTGTGGTTATGAAGATCAGAAGACTGATGTTTCTTTGCTATACTAGGACCAATTTGTTGTGTGGTGCCCTAGGTGCTTCTCCAAGTCCAATACCTTTTTATCTGTTTTGTTTGCTTTGGGATCACAACACTAAGGATTCAAGGATGAGTGCACTTTTTGCAGACTGTGTGGTCTATATCTCTTTGAGAATAGACGGAACTATCTGTAAGCTAAAGTGAACCATTCCTAAGGAAAAAGTGGTCAGAGAGGATTACCAAACATCACTGCAAACATAAGAAATTCATCTGCTTAGTGAATTCCTGATATTACACATTACAGCACATAAATACCATAACAATGTTTTGACATTAAATTAGTGGCTAAGAACAGGGTGTCATAGCCCTGGGCAGTCCGTTCCTCTAATCTTGGAGTGAGATGTGCGGGAAGCAAGCATGATTTTCCTCTAATGGGCTTCAACTCTCTCTCACTTGGAAGTACAAGTACTGAAAGGGAGAGTTCAATCCTCTTTCAGACCTCTTTAAATTAAAAAAAAAAACAATGAAAAAAATAGATTTTGCTTAATGCTAGAAGTTTCCAAAGCAAACTAGGTGATTTAGAAGCTATTCTTTGTGTGGAATAAAATGATTTGTACAACATTACTGAAACATGGCTTAACGATCAAAGATACATAATTCAAACTCTAGCATATACCTCCTTTCATTGTTATAGATTTGATGGGATAGGGAGTGACTTTTCAATATTTATAAAATAGCACCTAAAAGCCAGAAGCAATTTCATCATACAAAAATTAATATCAGTGGTAGTAAATATAATAGTAATTTAAGAACTGAATGCAGCCTATGCCACAGAAAGAGCATGATGATGCTGAGACCTTATTTAAGGATTTAAAAAACTATGAAAATATATACCTTTAGTGCACTTTACCCAGACTCTGAAAGAATTTATGACCCTAGATCAAATAAATATTCCTAAATAGTAATTGGTTAAGTAAATCAAAGCAGTTTGGAATATATATACTTCGTCTGGCAGTCACCTCCGTGTGCTAAAGCTCTGATCTACTAATAAGCTGCTCCTTGGTTGTAAGTCTTTCTACGTTCATTGATGCTGAATGATATTCAGCAAGTCATTTAACCAGCCAGTGCTTTGAGGCAAATGGGAATTTGAGCTAGGCTTCTTAATGGACTGCATGCCTAGTACCTACCTATAAACTCAAGCTCATTCAGAAACCAAATTACTTCCCTAGACTTTACCAGTTCAATCAATGGTGCATTAAATGACGCATTTATGAAAACAGGTGAGACTACTATCCTGAATTTACCAAGTAAGTCAGCTCAGCTTTGAGGTTACACTGATTTCATAGTTAGATATGTAAGATTTGATAAAAATAATTACTTTTGATACTACAGTGATATTAATTCTACACTAATAAACATATAAACATAAGACACAAAAATACAGCTAAACTGAAAATATAAAAGCTTTCATGGACTCACAAAGTGAGTAAGACATGCAATAGCATGAGAAAGAAATTTCTTTCCAAAATTACCCTTTGTCATTCCAGTCATAAAACAACTCGGGAAATTATTTTTCTTATCAAATTTTCAATATCTAACCATGAACTCCATGTAATATCAAAGGCCAAAGGCGATAATAAGGTTATTTAATTATATTAGAAAACTGAAAGCAGAAAACAATGAAATGATTACAAAGCCACAAGTCAGGCCAAGTTATGCAAACTTCACAAGAAGCAAACAAAGAAAATCAGTGTTCTATAGAGACAAAGAGAGACATAACTGATGCCATAAGTAAAACTAAAACCTCACAATTTCCATAAGATCAGAAAATATAACTGATGGTTCCCTATAAAGAGTCAAGGGAAATCTGGAAACCTGACTAAACCCCTATCAATACCTTATTTATTTTAATTATTTATAATTATTTACCATGGTAGTGCACAGATCTCAATGGGTCATTTGAAGGCATACCCCGAGTTAGTAGGATCACATAAGAAATGAATAAGGCATATTTACAGATATCAGGATATGATAAAAAATGTACATATTTACAGATGCAATATTTAGTTCAAGAAGCAATTTACTATGACAAACATGGATGGAAAAATGAAATCATGCTTAACAGAGCTATTTAGATACAATGTAGCCATAATGCATGATGTGACTTATGCTACAAGACAGCAGCATATCAGTGTATAGAGAGGTATAAAAACATTAAAAGAAGTGAGTGTGAACAGTTGCAGGAAAGGATACCATGGAGACAAGACAGAGAAATGGTAAGAGAGGCATGCAGAAAGAAGAGGAGTAAAAAGGACAGGAAATGTGAGAGATGCAAAGAGAATAGAGAGGTAGGATAAACGAGAGGCAGTACGTGAGCTGATAAACAGATGATAACGAAGGATGAGATAGGGAGAAAGGAGTATGAGAAAGCTGCAGAGTTCATGTAACATCACCTGTATGAGTGCAGCTGCACTTTGTTTAGGTGAAGAGGTGTCCCTTGAACTATTGTCTGAAGTCTGAGTACTTTTGGAGGTCTGACTGAGAGAGGAATGGACTCCTATAACTTAGGTGCTAGCATGGAGAATGCATGGCCAATACAATCAAGTTTTGTTTTTGGAGTTAATAGAGTAGGTTGTGATTGAGAGATAACCCTGATATTATATGTGGGGGGTTTGGCGAAGAATTTATGAGTGAGAGGAGAAGATGTTTCAGGAGAAAGGACTTTAAAAATTAGTGATCCTAGTAGGAAGATGGCTCTCAAATGTATTGTGAGCCATTTGGCTTTGGTGAGAGTTAGGTAAGGGTATTCTTTAATGGGGGAGTTAGTAATGAATGGACAGGTTTTATCAGAGATGGTTTGCAAGGTGATGGCATTTTTTTGAGGCCGCAGCTATTATCTTGATCTTCTTTCAGCTTTTTCCCGGTTAGGAGTCACCACAGCAGATCCCCTGTCTGGTCATGATTGGCAGTGGAGTTTTACAGCATTTCTTTGCCTGTGGCAGCTTTGGCTGGCTTGCGCAGAAAAAGTAACAGTTTGTTTGTTTAGAACAGGGGTATGTTGAAATTTTTGTACATGTTTTGAATATGTAGTTGAAAGTTAAGAGTTTGGTCTAGCCAAATTCCAAGACATTTGAAAGATATGGTAGTTACTATAGTGGTAATGTTAACATCTTTACTATTAAGGAAGCTGGGTGCTTTGGCTATTTTTGGTTGGTTCCAAATAGCATTGCTTTTGTTTTTGAGGGATTGAGTACAAGTTTCTAGCCTACTAGCAACTGGTTGAGGGTTTGGAGGTCATCTTGGAGTGGAGTTTGAATAACAGAGTGGGATTTGTTTGACCTGTAGATGAACATGTCATTCGCATAAGGAATTTGAGTTATCTGAGGGTGATCAGTTGAGAGTTTGTTAATACATATAGAAAATAGCAGAGGGGCTAAAGTGGAACTCAGGGGGGGGCACCTTTCATAACAGGAGCCTTTTCAGAGGTGATGGTGCCCACTTTCACCAAGGTTTTGCATCATCACTAATGCCTGTGTCAGTTAATTTGTCAACAGTAAGTTATGGTCCATTAGATCCATGGCTTTTGTGAGGTCAAGGAAGACAGTTCCTGTCAGGCTACCTTTGTCTATACTGTATAGGATGTCATTTGTGAAAGAGCTATTATGGAACTGCAACCAAAACAAAATCTATGTTACTTCCTGGGTAGAAGATGATCCTGATGTAAATAAGTAGTGATATGGTTGTAGACAATTTTCTCTAGTATTTCACCTAAAGTGGGTAGCATTCAGATGGGACAGTATTGTGAAGCAGCATTTGACCTGGGTAGTTTTAGAACAGGAGTGATTATAGCTGTTTTCCATACCTGAGGCACAATCTCATTAGTTAAGCACAGGTTGTATAAGTGAGTGAGATGGTGGGAGATGAAGTCCTTACAAGGGTGAATGAACCAAGAGGCTTTGTTATCTGAACCTGGCAGAGTATAAAAAAAAGTTAACACATCGATATGTCTCTGATGTATAATGGCAGACTGCAGTGGTACCGGTTTACTAAGGGGATGGTGAGTCAAACCAAAATAATGTTGCAGCCATTAGCCTAACAAGTATTCTGTGTAAAAATCACAGATAGTCACAATGGAGTTTGTCAAAAATGAGATGAATAAATAATACGTCTTATGCTACACATGGAATAATTTAGGTTTGTTAATAGGTGATAGACCTTCCTTTTAAATCCTGTGGCAATGTTTTAAGATGTAGCAGCAACATTTGAAGAGTTAGCAGTGAAAGATGATTATCCTGACCATACTAAGACATTTAACACTATCCACATGAGAAAATAATGGGCAAATTAAAACATAAAATGTCATTTCATGCATACTCCAGTGAGTAAAAAAATGGTTAAGCAGCAGGACTCAGGTCAAGGTAGGGGGTATGTCTTTATACTAATACATGTTATCAGTGCTGTCCCACATGGATTTGCACTGAACCTACTGTTTTTGCACTATATTTCTCTGGCATGAAAGTGTGGAATGGTCTATGGATTACTAGATATGCTGGACAGATTAATTACTTCAATAAGGGATACTGACGTTCTCCAAGGTGGTCTACAAAAACGCATACCTGGGGCAGTAGTAATGACCTCACCTTTAATGTCAATAAAAATAGTACCACAACACACTGCAAAAAGGACATCAATTGTGACTACAAAATAAATGGTCAGATCATACAAATGACACAATCATTAAAGATTTAGGGACAGTGGTAGACAATCTAAACTCCGTCTAACAAACTCCAAGACTTGTACTGCAAAACAACAGCAGTATATACAAAAAATGAATGTTCACTAACAGTTAAAATTTTGTTCACTAACAGTTAAAATTTTCCTAGCGCCCTGGTCTTAATAACATTCAAAAGGAGCAAAAACTAATGAATGAACATATTGTGAGTAACATAAGACATGAAATAAAACAGGAGAACATGAGCCCAATTAAACAATTAGCCAGGAACACTTACCCAATTGAATCCAGCACTCTAATCCTTGGGAAAAAGAGTGTCATAGTACAAAAAAAAGACAAGTTTCTTTACACCTAAGGATAAACTTAGTGAATGTCTCCATTTTCTCAGCATTAGTAATCTGAAATAAAGGGTCCATATCTATTCATCGAACTGTCATTACAGCGACACGCACTTCATCAACACGAAAACATCGACTCTTCAGATCATCGAAATTTCAGGTAAGCTATCCTCCCCCTCGCAGGACCCATGGTAGCACTTGTTTTTCTGGTACAACGCGTATGGTTCACATCACTACCTACAATTTCCCTACACAACGTTGTTATTTACTTCGCAATATAGCCACAAGTGCTACCATGGGTCCTGCGAGGGGGAGGATAGCTTACCTGAAATTTCGATGATCTGAAGAGTCGATGTTTTCATGTCGATGAAGTGCGTGTCGCTGTAATGACAGTTCGATGAATAGATATGGACCCGAAATAAAATACCTGTTCTCAAATTAAAATCTTCAGAGTTATGGCACATAGGAAAATACTGAACAAGGACACTTGTCATATTTTTATTCTTCATGTCTCCACAGTGATTTTTCAGCCTTGTGCTAAAGGCCCTATTTTTGCTTAAATAATACACCAGTCCATGCTTGCATACAATTATATAAACAACTTAATATGACAAAGAGACATTCCCTTTTACTAGTCATTATACTATTAGCAGTAGTCAAAAGGCTGCTTATACTATGTTCACCACCTGAATTTACACCTAGGATAAATAATTAGTCGTTGCACAAAATGGCTGTGATCATCCATGCTCTCAATTCTGGGGCATTTGGAAAAGGAAGACAAAAGTACTTGGAAAATAGCTTTTAAGTATTTTTTTCTGAAGCAACAATGGTCACTTCTTCACAATACCAAGCAAATCTATAGGAGATATTCACTAGCAAAGAAGATATACAATGTTCACTAGTAAGATAGGTTATCTGGATGGGAGGAAGTAACGTTTACAAGTGTGATTATGTTTACTGAAAAGAAGCTCGTGGCTAGATGTGGAAGAAGTGTTCTAATAAGCTTTACAAATGTTTTGTAAATCAATGCAGCATTTATGAAAAAAAAAACAGATGTCAACTTTAAAAAGTTACAGAACTGTCTACAAATATCCCTCACATATGAAAATGTACTATAAGATAGAGAAAAATCAAACACGAAAAGTGGTAAATAATACCATGTTGTTGTTGTTTGCCTTTTCGACTTTTCCCGGTTAGGGGTCGCCACAGCGGAACTCCAATCTGCTAATGATTGGCAGTGGATTTTTATGGTGCAAAGTTGCCAGCCTGATGCCCAAACTTCAGCAAAGGCACTTCCATTCACGCATGTCTTTCGGAGGCCACTCCGAAAGACATGTGTGAATGGGCGTGCCTTCGCTGAAGGTTGGGCTAAATAATACCATGTAAAGAAGAATTTTCATTTCTTTTTATAAAATATAGTAACCACTTTCAATTGATTTTGACCAACTAAAATCACATCTAAAGAATTAACTTATGACTGTCTATTTTTAACATATTGTTGTTATTTTGCTGCAGTTTAAACTTTGACTAGTGTTAATCTACCAACGTCAGGCAAGGATATACTGCAACCCATCTAATTCTATAGGGTATGCTGAGTTACTCCAGGAAGATCACTGTAACATATTATATCTCACTCATGTCATTCATTATTGAATACAATGCAGTGATTTGTAGCTTTTAAATGAGTCACCCAAAAGAATGTGAAACGGTACAATGATGCCTAACTGGAAAAATCATACAGTAAAAAAAAATGCTTTTCATAAATGCTTCAGAAGCTGTCATTATATCTTGCTTTTACAGGTTATTTGCAGGTAACCTCTGCCTGATATGTAAGGCAATATCTGATCCAGTTCTGTTTGAAAGCATAATTTAAAGTATGACCTGCTACCATACCCTTCTTGGTCTGAAGAGTTTCTAAAGGATAAACTACCATAGATGTATCTAAATGCTATGCTGATGCCAAAGAGAGAGGTATATAAAATGCTGCCTAAATCTGGTGGTGGGCAAGTCATCACTAAATGCAATCTTGGGTACTGACTAGCACTTTCATGGTATTATATCGGGATGAAAAGGCTAGGCTTAAAACGACCTCTGGGTCAATAGTCTAGTAATCTCCTATGATCCTATGGTACAGTGCCATCATATAAACTAATCACTGACTATCACATTGCTGAGTTGTGGAGGTACCATTAATCTGCACTGGAAAGGAAAACCTGCTGACCAGACAGTATATTATTGATGGGGGTTAAAGGTCGTGGCACCATTGCCTTTTGCACTGGCTTCAATAATGACTCTGACTGGTACCCTGACACATGCAGATCAGTATCGGTCCAGCTCATGGAAGCATCATCACCACATGCTGGTCTGTGTGAAAAGCTGTAGCTAGATGACCCAACATCAGTAAGTTGAGCAAATGTGGATTAACTGCAGGAAATAACAATATTGGTGTGATTGACATCTGATATTCAGGTGCCATTACAGCAGCATTGGCTGAAGTTATGTTTTGTTGTTAATAAAATGAATCTGCAGTCACTGGTATGTTGCAAAAACTGTTGTCAGAGGCATGGACATATGTCATGGTCATGGTGGTGAGGGGGCAGTCACTGCAGAAAAGAGATGAGCTGACATTCAGAGTCCTGAAACTTTGGAGGGGGCAGGGTATAAGAATCAGAAACAGTACTGTTTTCTCTATCTGTAATAGAAGCAGCAATGCTGTCATATTCTATACGTAAGAAGGATGGACATTTCTACAAATCCAGAAAAAAATAAAAAGTAGGTCCAGTAACTGTAGAAGACTCTCCCATTGTTGAATAAGCCATTATAATAGCAAGGAGGTTATATATGTCCTCTTTATGTTCAGTGGTCTGCTTGCTTTTGTTTGGTCAGCTAAGAAAGTCTTAGTCTTAGATGCTTTCTCGGTCATGGACAATTTTATTTTAAAAAGAAAAGGTTTGGTTTGAATGGCATATTTAAGTAACATCAATTCTTCTCTAGATAAACTAGATCTTTTCTTTTAGCACACACAATTGTGAGCAAGAGAGCTTCTCCACTTTGGAAATATCAAATGCTACTAGGACAGCAATCATTGTAAAGGTCTGGAGAGACATTCTACTTGATGGTGTTATTAAATTCAAAGCAAATCTGGTATTTAATGATGCTGCATTGTGGACCTACAAAATGTAAGCAGTTATTATGTTTATCAGCTGCAGGAATTTGTTTCACATAGGTATATTTTGTTTGAGTTGTAGATGTGATCAAACAACATCCTAGAACCATGTGAAAATCCTGAAGAAATCATACCTCTCAACCTGCAAACATTGAAAATAAGAACAAAGGCCCTTGAAAAATAAGAACATCTAGCTAAAAATCTGGACATATAGATTAGCATAAATATGATAATCAAATAGCACATAACTCTTTTCACTCCAGTTGGAATGTGGGATACTACTAGGAAACATGTTTAAACAGAGAGTTGCAAAATGATAAAAAATATAAGCACGTTGTCACAGAGACAGTGCTAAATATGTAGACTTTAATAAACTATATTGCAAAATTCTACCATACAAAGTCATTTTTTTTTTTTTTTTAGAAAAGGGGAGTTGTAAGCTGTGTGTGTTCTCTTTTCTTTCAATTATTATTGTCACTGGTATGTTGATCAAGTAAATGTAATGTGGTCTTCTGTGTAATAGACATCTTCAAAAATCACAACAGATGTGGGGATTCAGAAAATTGTGTGATGTGATAAAGCTTGAAAATAGGAACATTCCTCCAAAATAAGGACATTTTCATATTCAAGAAACATCATCAAGTAGAGAACTTAGTTTTCTCTGAAAAAGAAAAAAAAAAACTCCAAGTAGTAGCATGAGGCTCTTTCATCACATTCCCAAGTTTTGATGGTAGGAATTAATTGGAGATGGAAGGGAAACAGCAGATGTATTATGGGTAATGGGTGGGATCTGCAGACTGGGAAAGTTTTACTGGTTAAGTTCTCTCCTGCCATTTATTTCAGTCCTTTCAGTTATATCAACTGCCTTGTTATCAGATCTGTTTTTTTTTCCTCTAATCATTATTGTTTATACTGCCTGGCATAATAACTGACATTATATCCCAATAAATTCAGACAGTCCCAGATAGTGAGGTAGTTTGTAAAAATGAACAGGAACCCAGATGGAAGGTAGCTGGAATACAATCACCATGGTAGTTGAATAAAATAAAAGAGCAGCAGTAAAAATCCACCAGTTTAAGGAAAAAGTGTAAGCGTTTTCGCAATGGTCAATATTGCTTCATCAGACAAAGAATTAATCAACAGAAAGTGCTTAAATTCACATATCAAATTCAAACTTAAAAATTCATTTTTAAAAATAGAAAACATTTAAAACAACAGCTTTGTTACCCAAGAATAAATAGAACATTAGATAGCTTAAATATGGGTACTCATAAATGTGGAAATTGTGCATATTGTCTATACATTGATGAATCTACATTTTTTAAACATCCAGAGACTGGGTATCTTTGGGAACTTAGAATTTTAGCAGATTGTAATGCAAGTAATGTGGTGTATGTGGCCCATTGTAAGGTTTGTTTTCAATTCTATGTAGGTAAGACCAATCATCATCTTAGGGAACGTATCAGGGATCACATATACTGTACTAGGAGAGGACAGGAATACAGTGCTTTAGCAAAACACACCCTTTCCAAAGTTGAAGAACACACATTCTTCTTTCAAGAGCTACATGTACAAAGTATAAGCAATAGGATGGGGGACATAGTAAACTTAACAGAAAATATGGAAGTTCACTGGATCTTGAGACTGGGAACACATAGGGGGCTAGGTCTCAATGACTCTGTCCCCCTTAAACCAGCTCTAAAACCTAGAAAACTGAAGTAATTATAATATGTTCTGACATTGACAGAATAGGAAGTTTAATCTATACATTCTTATTTAAGTACATTTCTTGTATTTATATGTATTTTATACTCTATGCATTTCACACTTAAGTACATTTTCATACATTAGAACTGGTGTTTTAAATGTGCATTCGTGTATTAGAATAGCAAGTTGTATCACTTGATTTTTTAGTGTAGTATGACATTGCTTTAAAAGTATATGTAGTAATTAGTGTAATTAATTTTATAAGTGTTAGGATTGGTTAGTTTGAATTTGATATGTGAATTTAAGCACTTTCTGTTGATTAATTCTTTGTCTGGTGAAGCAATGTTGACCATTGCGAAAGTGCTTGCATTTTTTCATTAAACGGGTGGATTTTTACTGCTGCTCTTTTATTTTATTCAACTACCATGGTGATTGTATTCCAGCTACCTTCCATCTGGGTTCCTGTTCATAATAAATGACATATTTAACAAAATAATGTTAAAATATTTTGTGAAAAAGGTCCTAGAAGTAGCTTATGTTTCACTTCTGGACTTTTGGTGTTTCCTTGCTAGGACCATTATTTGTGTGTGTGTGTGTGTGTGTGTGTGTGTGTGTGTGTGTGTGTGGGTGTGTGTGTGTGGATGTGTGTGTGTGTGTGTGTGTGTGTGTGTGTGTGTGTGTGTGTGTGTGTGTGTGTGTGTGTGTGTGTTTACTGAGCAACTATAAATTTATTCAAAAAAAGCTGACCAGTTTCACATGACTGAATCACATTATTCAGTATAGATGAATATAAGTTCATATAGAATTAAAATATTACATGTGTTTACATACTTATCCAGGACAAGGAAATGAAATTACTCTCTCTCTTATGTTGGTATATGTTTGCCTAAACTTTGACTAACTCATAATAGCAACAATGTTATCTTCCATTGAATAAATTACCATTTTGCGTGATTCCACAGTAAAATTTGGGTCTACATCAAAACATTAAAGTTTCAGGTCTTCGAATGTTCTAATATCGACACCTAATAAGTGAAAGTTGAAAATAGCAAAGTTTTAGATAACCGAATTCTTTCCTAGGGAAAGAATTTGGTTGTCCATTCCTGTCACTTCGCTATTTTCAGCTCTGCGGTAGAAAGTTACGGTTGGGTTCAGGTAAGTGTGTGATTGTGTGGATGTGAGGGTTAGGGTGGGATAGGTGAGTTAGGGTTAGGGTGCAGGTCAGGCAAGTGTGCGAATGTTTGGACGTGAGGGTTAGGGTGGGATAGGTGAGTTAGGATTAGGGCGCTGGTGAGGTGTGTGTGCGATAGTGACGGACCTTAGGGTTAGGGTTTGGGTTAAGGTAAGTGGGTAGATAGCGGTGTTTGTACAGTTTAGTGTAGGTTTAGATGTAAGATTTTAGGTGTATGTGTGTGGATTGCTGTTTGTTTGGTGTGTTTGTGTTGTGTGTATGTGTTTTGGAACAGCAATTTTTTTCCCTTGGAAAAAATTTGATGTTCTAAATTTTCGGTCTTACTGGTTTTTGGTTACTAGGTGTCCATATTAGAACATTCAAAGACCTGAAACTTCGATGTTCTAATATAGACCCTAAAATCTGCACTCTCCAGGAAAAAAAAAGCTACCTCCTTGGTAGCATAAGTACACAATTCTACAAATTGCTGGACATCATCTCATGCAAAGAGTGTGATATCACAATACTTGTGAAACATTAATATGAGATCACAAGTATAGCTAGCTTCTTAGTTCTCTTAACGTCTTCCAATCTTGGATGTGTAAATCCAGAACAGATAAGTAATTATTTTTATCACATTATGATACCTCTCATAGGAACAATACATGCAGATGTACACTGGTGGTCCTGCCATTGCAGCTACTAATGGCAGTTGTTGAAAACATTGCATCTGTGCAGAACTTTTATCTTCTTTAAATGATATGACAGACCAACACATTTGCTAAATCAGTTTTCTAAGTTTATAATACATGCTGTTGTATGATGTTAATGCATTTAATCTAGCAAATAGGGGAAGCACAGATAGTTCATGCTATGAGCATCTAACAAGCATCTTCTGGAATTTGTTTGTTTGCTTCCTTTATCCTTTTATATATCCAATGATATTCAGAAAGCTACTTTATCACACCACTGTTCCAGGATTGTTCCGGAAAACATGTCTTGTGTCAAATAAGTATTTACCTATTTAATGAAAAATAATTAAAAAAAGATCATGTTTCCAATCACCTTGCTGTCTTAACAGTTCGAAGCACTGAGCATAGAGCTCTAGGCATGAATAGCAAACTGACCAACCTTTTTTTTGGTCTGTCAATGTCTAATATTAGTACCTTTACACTGCTTGAAATATACATCATGTAACTTAAGTTCCAACTGACCACAAAGGGGGAATATGGTCACAGAATTTATCTTCTGTCTAGGGGCAAGCATGTCTTCAAATAGTCAACAAAAACAGGTTCCTGGATAAAGATTCAGTACAGGCCGCGGTGGTGCAATGGTTAGTGTTGTCGCCTCACAGGAAGAGGTTCTCCCGTTCAATTCTCGGCTGGAGTGCCTTCTGTGTGGAGTCTGCATGTCCTCCCCATGGTTGAGTGATGTTAAAGACATGCAGGTAGGTGCGTGCGAGAATGGGCATGTCTTCTTTGAAGGTTGGGTATTGGGCTGGCACCTTGGCACTGTACAAAATCCATTGCCAATCAGTAGTGGACCAGAGTTCTGCTGTGGCTACCCCTAACTGGGAAAAGCCGAAAGACATTACTTTTTACCACATATGAAACAACATGTAATGGAGAAAACAAAACCAGGTACAGAATCAGCACTGCTGCAAAATATACATTTACTTTCATGACTTAACAATTGCTTCATTAGACTACCATACAAAGAAATGACATACTACTTAAATAAATGGCAGACATCAAATCATAGTATCCATGTCTAATCAATTATAAAACTCTCCCATGCAAATAAATATAGAATATCTCCTAAACCAACCATTTAAAATACCTAAAACATATACAAAACAAAACCATTAACACATATATTAAAACTTGCATTAATACATTTTCACTCATACTCTATAAACTGAAAAATATAAATGGGGAAGTACGAGTGCACGCAAGACCAGTTTGAAAGACACAGCATCATTGATACCTGGTGGTTTCTCTGCATTGAAATACATTATCCACTTCTGCTCTGCTTAGTTTGTTCTATTTTTTAAATCTTCTCTCTTAATATTCTCACTTATAACTTCTAATACAAAAAAAATTAAATTTATGTTGCAGCCCACTAAACTGCACATGTCGTGCTAGTGCATTTCTATCTCGAGCATTCCTAATGTCTCTAATATGTTCCAAAATATACTCTCTAAGGGAGCAATTAGTTTAAACTAGACGTGTCTAACCTGCAGCCCTCAGAGCTCTTCCATGCGTCCCTCAACCTCTAACTGCAACATCGATGTACGCATTCCCCAAAACACTTTTTTTGTTTTGTGTTTTTCGCTCCCGTGACCTGTAATGCTAATGTTGGTGTGCGCATGCCCTAAAGCACCCTTCTAGTTTTGTTTTTGAGCCAAAAAAGGGTCAGTGTGTTTACGCCATTATTGCCGAACAATCAGTGTGTGTGTGTGTGTGTGTGTGTGTGTGTGTGTGTGTGTGTGTGTGTGTGTGTGTGTGTGTGTGTGTGTGTGTTCTCACTGAAGAGGGACTCATGTATGGATTTGCCACTGTTGCTTTTGAAAGGGACAGCAATTACCTGTGTTAATAGGTAAGTATGGAGTGAGTGAGTGCATGCATGAAAGCAGAATTGTGTGCATGAAAGTAGAAGAGTGTGTGTGTGTGTGTATGTGTGTGTGTGTGTGTGTGTGTGTGTGTGTGTGTGTGTGTGTGTGTGTGTGTGTGTGTGTGTGTATGTGTGTATGTGTGTATGTGTGCATGACAGAGAGAGACGCATGCACAAAAAGGCTAACAATGATCAGTCTACCTACTGAACACAAACAAGTTAGCACACAAATATATCATACCTTAAGAGTACACTTTCATTAAATTGCGGCTTTCCTGATAGGGAGAGTGTTCTATTGAACATGAACTCATACCTCTTAACTGTATGGATTTTCAAAGAATGTCTGGATTTTTGCCTCATCTTCCAATTTGTGTCTTTTGCTTAGGAAATAAAAGTAGTCATCCAAGGTAATGCAGTTCCAGGGAGTATGAATGAGACAGCAGCCTAGGGTTAATGGGTCAGTAGTGGACTGACTATGTGGGACTGTAGCATGTAAAGTTGTATTGTTTTTTCAGACAAAGAAAAAAAGCACCTAGTACTGTTTTTTCATTGGTGGGTTCTAAGCAGTGGTAGATTGGACAACAGTAAGCATAGCTTTGGCAGATCATCAATACTGGCAAATCAAGTGGGCACAATGTCATTTTTTTAAATGTTGGGGATTTTAGTGTGTATGTGTGTGCTTATTTGTTGGGAGTGCTGCAACATAGATGATTATTAAAGACAGAGACTAACGGACTGTGGACAATATGTTTCTTTGTTTCGAAATCTAATACTTGGTTACATATGCCAGAAGTAGATTTTTTTTAAGACATAGCTTCTTGCCATTTACAGTGGATGGATATTTACATTTAATGGACAATGTATTAGCGTGGGCCTGTGGGGTTCTGAAGGATGCCAAGTCTACCACTGCCAATGTCTTGTAAAGTGACCTGGAAATGGATATTGGGATGTTACTGAAAAAATATAGTAAGTGGGCTTAGAAATATAGTTTAATTAAACAAAGTGTACTTTCAATTTACAGGCCATAATTTAATTTATTTCAGGTAGTCCAGATACTGGTAGATTGTATACCATTAGACTTAATTAGGGAGAGCTGTCATTCTGGGGAAACAAGCAGCCCTAGTTTCAATGAAAGCTCTGTGTTTGCTTGCAGGTAGGAAGTTGCAGGATGTTGATGCAATTTGTTTTATTTATTATTTTTAATGCATTTGTCATTTCAAAGCATGGTTTTCTTTGATGCAAAAGAAGGCAGGACTGAATGAGCCATATAATGTTTAACTGACAATAATGGGATAGAAAGATTATAAGTGATGTATAATGTTTGCAGCTACAGTTGTTTCAATGGTATCTGTGATGCATAACTATTTTTGGGCCTGTGCCCCACTTTTATTTTTCGCTTTGTCCAGATTTCTTGCTCTAAGGTTGAGAGGTATGGTTCCATACTAAATCAGAAGTTGTATTTACCTTGGAAGACTTTTCGGCATAATTATGAAAAACAGAGCCTTTTTAATATCTCTGCTTATTTCCAATATAAGCTGCCATGTAACCTTGCAAATAACCTTCTTATTAAGCTACTTTACTTTGTTTGGAATTGACAGGTATGATTCATCTGTTCGGACATAAGCATAGAGTGCTAATGTGACTTTGATTTCTTGCAGCAGTCTGTGGTTTACATAATCACAATAACTTTTCTGTGTTTCTGGGTGTGTAATCAATTTAACAGTTTTAAAGATGTTTTCCAAAAATAAATAAATATATAATAAATAAATATTCCTCTCTACACTTTGAGCTATTGACAAAGTCTGGGAATTTTTTTAAAAAGCGATGGTCAGCATTACAGCTCAGTAAACTGTCAATCTGTGAGTAATTCTGCACAAATTAAAATGTCTGAATGTCAAATGGCTTTAGATTGGAGGGAAGTTTATTTTTATTTATTTTATTTTATTTTACATTTGTTTACTGGGAAAGTCCAACTGGACACAGGTTCATTTTCAGCGGAGGCCTGGGGAGAAAAGCTCCAAAAATAACACAAAACAATATAATACAATAGATGAGAGAGAGAGAGACAGCAAATTATGGATGTAGTACTCATACAATATGGCAGAGATTACATCTCGTAACGGTGAGAATCATTGAGGTACAGAATAAACTTAAAAACATTATTTTCTTTACAGTTATAATTACAGCAAGGCAAATATCAATGAGTAAAGTTTTTAGGAGACAGCTGTTTGTACATAGCTGAAGCTCTGAAACAATCTTTTGGTATGGATTAACCTGGGGATTGACACAAGTTATATGTTTACACCAGTATGTAGCATTACAGTTTATGGTTTTCTTATTGATTTACTTTTTGCCGAGCAGTTGTTTGTTGATTTATTGATGGTCCTTTTGGTGGTTGGAAATTACATGGATGAATCCATCTCTATTATGATTTTTCTTTCAGATATTTTGACTTCCAGACAATTTCATTCAGTGAGTGGGTGTCATGTGATTACTGAGGTTGCCTATTTTACAAGCAGGGGGCTTTTTTGTGTGTGTGTGTGTGTGTGTGTGTGTGTGTGTGTGTGTGTGTGTGTGTGTGTAAGAGAGAGATTTAATATGTATACTGAATATAATTTTGCAAATGGAATTCTTAGTTAAACATGCCCCTCTTCTTGGGCAACTAGACTTGAGTAACCCATATTAGCTCTTAGCCATCCAACTGGGAAAGGTTAGTATGTGGATTTTCCATCTGGTTTGATGAAGGCTATGCTACTTACCCAAGGACTACATTTATGGCTATCCATCCAGCCATTGTGTTGCTGAACTACATTGTTTGATAATGAGAGGAGCTTTTTACAGAAGTTGAAGGTTTTTGTGTCAAGAACCTGTCCATAAAAAGTGGCTTGTTTATGTTGCAGTGAAGGCTGTGGTCCTTGTAGTGAGAGTTTTAAGTATAACCAGTATTTCTGAGGTAGAGGAAGTCTCTTAAGGCAGGATCTTTCTTAGCCTGGAAAGCAAGCCAATGATGAAATTTATAGGGGCCAGTGTGAGACAGAGGAAAGCAAGAAGCTTTTTAGTCTGTTTGGATAATTAAGTGAACTTAGTCCTTTGACCTTTTTTGTCAGAAATGGTTGTAGTCTTTCTTTTGGCAGGGTGTTTTGCTGAGGCACATGCCAAAAGAGACATTGCACTCAATAATGGCTCTTGTAAAGGAAGAATACAGGGATGTTATGACCTCCTTGCCCCTGGATGAGATACCCTTACTAATGAAGTGGGCCATGTAAAATGATTTCCTTACAACGGAGACAACATGGTGGTCAAAAGTCAGGTTTCTATCAACCTGGGTGCTCAAGTACCATACGACTTATTGCATGCTTACAACATTGTTATTAATGTGATAATTTGTGGGGACATCACTCTCCTCAAAGGGGATTATGATGCATTTTTTGGCAATTAGCTTGAGGCCATATTTCTGGCACCAGTTATTTGTTTGGGTGAGACCCTCTTGTAGTTTATTCAGAATTGTCTTATTAAGTCAGTAATGTGAATTCTTAACTGCGGTGGTGGTGCTGCGGTAGCGTTGTTCCCTCACAGTAAGACGTTGTCCTGTTCGATTCTCAGCTAGAGTGTCTTCTGTGGGGAGACATGCGTGAATGGGCGTACCTTCGTTGAAGGTTGTGCGTCAGAGCTGGCAACTCGGCACGTAAAAATCTACTGTCAATCATTAGCGGACCAGAGTTCTGCTGTGGTGACCCCTAACCGGGAAGGCCAAAAGACACAACATTGCAAATATGTTGGGTTATTTTTGTTGATTATAGTATTGTAGGACTGCTGATGTTGACATTTTGCGTAGTTGGACTGCTGGAATGGTTTTCCCAGTGAGAAATGCTAGTGCTGTAGTGAATATCTGTTTATTTGTAAAAAAAAAAAATATATATATATATATATATATATATATATATATATATATATATATATATATATATATATATATATATATATATATATATATAGATAGATATATTAACTAATATGTTAGAGCTAACTGTTAGATTAGAGAATTAGAATTAGAATTTTAAGGCAAATATTAGGCATTTATTACATTTATTCATTGTTCAAATGCACCTACAGTACAGCCAGGAAGTCGACTGTGGTCTTCCGGAGCAACGAAAGAGTTAACTATATGATATATTTTATATGCGGCCCCAAGACCATTTCTGTTCACTGAATGTGGCCCCAGCAAGCCAAAAGGTTGGACACCCCTGGTTTAAACTATATAGAATGCACTGCATACCAAACAGTAGCTATAATATACTACATTCCTAGAATTACAATCAGTATAAAACTTACACTCTATAATATACCCTAACTGTGGATGTATAAAACTCAGACCTGTATGAATACAATGGCAGGCAGCACAATCCCTACATGGATATGTACCCTGTCTTTGCAATTCCACTACAGATCTCTCTTCTTGCAACCTGTAACACAGTTGTCTTTTAAGAGACAAACGGTTCTTGAATGAGAAGTAAGGTGTCTCACTGATAATATATTTAAGTTCATCTGAAGCATTTAAAATGTTCCAATTCTTTTTGATGATATCACAAAAAAAGTGTAAAGTGACAAATACAGCTATACATCAAGGGACATTTGAAAAACACCTATTTTTGAAATAAAAAAAAAATTCTTAGAGGAACTTGCTACCAGAAAGTTACAAAGGATAAATGTAAATGACCATTTAAATTATTGCGGCAATCAAATGCCAAAACTTCTAGTGCCAAGGTGGGCTTTCAGAAAGTGTAAACAAGGGTCAATGCCTGCTTGTCTAGTGCACTTGCGTACTGTTACATGTTATTGCATAATTATATCAGTGTATGAACTGTACTTTTAATTACTGGAACTTCGCCATTACTCCATTTAATAAATCAGTTAAAAGGTGAATATATTTGGAACTAAGAATTGAAGTAAAAAGGTAGTTAAATTAGTAACTAAATTCTAGTGCTTTTCATTAAGTAACTGGACACTGAGCCTGAAGTTGCATGCACCAAGAACAAACCATAGAGTATTATGATTGGGTTTCTTATGTGAATGAGAGATGGATGACAAGAAATTCACATTGAGAGCAGAGCAAAACAAGCCTCAAGAACACACATAATTAATTATGATTGTAAAAACCTAATCATAATTCTTTGCAATGCATAGAGTATCAGCTGGTCCAATGTACTACTAGTTACAGAACAAAAATGTAGGGGTGCAACGTGTTTTACAGCTTTAAAAGGGGATTGTTTTCTCATGAAAAAGGAGCATCACAGCAAGTGCTGATGAGGTCTGAATGAGATGAATAGAGCACCAATTGCTACATGAATTTAAACAGCATACCATGGAATGGAAGAATATAAATGCTCTAAATCAACTGGATCAGTCCCTTGCAGATGCAACAGATACAACAGATACATAACATACACAAGGGTTCTAAGGTGTATCTTCATAAAACAAATGTTAGTTGGTTTTCAGCTGGGGTGCCTTCTGTGCAATGTCTGCATGTCCTATCTGTGTTTGTCGGTTTTCTCCCAGTGCTCTGGTTTCTTCTCATAGTACAGGACATGCAGTAGATGGATGGAAAATCTAACGTGTGTGTGTGTGTGTGTGTGTGTGTGTGTGTGTGTGTGTGTGTGTGTGTGTGTGTGTGTGTGTGTGTGTGTGCGTGTGTGCGTGTGTGAGTGTGTGTGTGTGCATGTGTGCGTGTGTGTGTGTGTGTGTGTGTGTGTGTGTGTGTGTGTGTGTGTGTGTGTGTGTGTGATATATAGGAGAAAGAACAGTGATCTGATCTTAATTTCCTTTAGTGCTTGGAGCTTTATGACCTTCATGTACTGCCAGTTACAGAAAAAAACAAGATTGTAGTTATGAGTGTGGGACATTTTCTGCAGAAACATGAGATTCTGCAGGACAAAACATACCCACTGCCAGTGCAAAGTATAGAACTTCACTTTTTTGTCAAATAAAACCTCATTCTTGTAGCATTTGAGTTGCTTATGCTGTTTCACATAACATTTATGTGTTTCAGATACAAAATTATTGTTTTATGTGACTATTAAAGAAAACTTAGGAATTTTTTTTGTCCTAAAGTCTTAGGACATTTGTGATTTTAAAGGTTTTTATGCAGGCCACAACTGCCCAAAGAGGGGCTGTCCCTCATAAAGAGGGACAGGTGGTAACCCTAGTGTAAATTGTTTTACTAGCTTTCAAAGCCTTTAAAGCTAACAAAGAACTTTTGTCAAGGCAGAATCAAAATGACCCTCTGTAGAATAAAGGGCTTCAAAAGCTGTTACAGACTTTGTTTTGACACACTTTTTCTTTGTGTGGCAGAGTGCAAATCTAGCAGCTTTTAAAAGCTGTTTTCCTTTTGCTGCTACTATTTGTCATCTGACACTTCTTCTTTCGGCTTTTCCCAGTTAGGGGTCGCCACAGCGGATCATCTGTCCGCTCATGATTGGCAGTGGAGTCTTACAGTGTCGAGTTGCCAGTCCAGCACCCAACCTTCCACAGAAGGCACACACACACTCACACCTAGGGCCAATTTAGAGTGTCCAATTCACCTACTGCATGGTCTTTGGGAGGAAACCGGAGTACCTGGAGGAAACCCACGCGACCACAGGGAGGACATGCAGACTCCGCACAGAAGGCACCCCAGCCAAGAATTGAACCAGAGAACCTCTTGCTGTGAGGTGACAATGCTAACCGCTGCACCACCGTGGCCGCCCTATTTGTCATCTGACACTGTTGTCTGTTAATCTGTAGCATGCAACCTGATTTTAACAGTGTTTTGGAGGAGCTTAACAAAAGCTTGTTAAACACATTTATGAAGCCATAAGAATACTTAACAAGCTTGTCATTTTCCTTTTTTTGGGTGGTATAATCATAGAGTTATGTGAATCTTAGGAATAAAGAAAATGCACAGAGATATTTATCTTATTCTATGCAACATCTGATTATAAGAAAGTAGATAGAATACTGATATGGGAAGTAAAGAGGTGTAATGGGACAGACAGAATGAAAGGGTAACTAACCAGGAGAAAATGGAAGATGTTCCTGGTGCTAAGGGAAAATAAAGCTCAGTAGGCAGGTGGGATAACCTCACAAATTCTTCAAAGTACTGGCCAGATACTTACAGATCCTCTCACAAAAAAGTTCAACAGGTATACATAGCACAAGCAGAAACCTATAATTTAAAGTGGAAAAGGATGATGATGAAATAGGGGGGGAAGCTTGAGAAACAAGGAGAGACTGGGATTTTGGAAGCAGATCCTTAAGGAGAATAACAATAATCATGCAGAATATTATATTCATAAAGTAGCAGAAAATATTTTAAGAACTAAGCCAAAATGGGAAATGACAAAAGAGATTCTGTCAATAGGGATGACTGCAAATAGGTATACAGACAATAGGCAAGAGGGGGCTGGAATTTATTGGAGAAACCAGGTAAAAGAACTAAGGTATGAGGAACAAATAATTAGAAAGGGAAAAGTAACAGAATGGGAAGATGCCAAGAATTTATTTGGACTGCAGGGCAGAAATTGCCTTCCCTATCAAGAATTAATATCAGAGTAGAGGCAAAGAGAACGAAATCTAAACAAAAGACCAGCACTGGTTCAGTTTTTAGTAGAGTCTAGAAAAGAAGCTGCTGTTAAAAAAAGAATAATTAGTAGAGCCTATAAAACGTTGCATGATAAGTATAAGAATCAGTCAGAGGAGGTTAGAAAGGACTGGGAAGAGAGACTAGACAAGCAATTCACAAAGAAAGCATGGGAAATCTATGTATGTCTCACAAAAACAAAGTCTAAAAGATTTAGGGTCTTTGCTTGGAAGTGTTTACATAGGCATTTTTATACCCCAAGTAAACTCCAAATGTTTTTTCCTCAGGTAGACAGCAAATGTTGGAGGTATGATGAGGAAGAAAAGAATAACTGGGAACACATTTTCTGGGAGTGTAATGAGTAGGCAGTCTTAAAAGATTCCCTGCAGACTGCTCTGTCAGAGATACTGGGTGAGAAAATTGGTGAAACTAAAGAAATTAGTTTTTGAGCTATGATACAGAATTAATTGCATAGACATACTAAGGCTTTGCTGAGTCTAGTTATGTTGGCTGCCAACAAGGCAATATTAAAAAATGAAAATCAAAGTCTAAACCACTAAAATTATGTCAATATGGTTTGTTTTCATTTATATTAATGTAGGATTGTTTATGTTATATGTGATAATTTCATAAAGATGTTTCTTGTAAAAAAAAAGTTCAACAGGTATGTGGCTGATATGGTCTTACTCAAAAACAGGAAGAATGCAGCAGCTAATCTCCATTCATAAATACGGGGCATAAAAATAATAAAATAATGCTTGCAGACTGGCATGTTTGAGCTCACTCAGAGGTAAACTCCTGGAGAATGTACAAAGAGAGATTGTTCATTTCTTTTTCTGGAACAATCATCTCTATATCATCACTCGGCATGCTATTGCAGGCAGAAAATTTTGCCTGACAGATTTACAGAATGCTATGCCTTGGTATCTATGGAGGTAAATAAGTGGAGCCTAACTAACATCTTGCACCTAAATTTCAGCAGCCCCTTCAACCACACTGCACATCAGACACTGCTAGGCAAACTGAAATGAGTAGTGCCCTGATAAAGCAGCTTTGAAAATGGACTTCAATCAGCGACCCTGCTGAACACGCAATGTTCTTTATAAGTTCTACAAATGTTTTGGGTTTCTAATATCGTGAAAGGAATGGACCCCATTCTTCAGCCAAAGTATGACTAAAGTTCATGAAATTAGTATTGTTTCGATCTTTGATGTCAGCCAAAAGTGTTCTTTGCAGCACCCACAATGTGCCCAGTAATGACTTCTTCTGCAATTCGTACACAGTTATATGTATCAGTAACAAATCTAAATATGATTGTAAATTCTTTTTTATAGGACCCGTTACTCCTACTACTATTGGAATGCCAAGATGCTACAGCTGCAGCCTGCAGCTCTGAGATAATGCAAACTGAACTTAGAATATTAGTCTCCCAACTCCCTCCCAATACAAAAACAAAATAACAGCCTTGAGTCGAGAATGAAAAAAATGATCATTTCACATGATAGGAGTCTACTATGACTCAAAACATTTCATTTTCATAGGTTCATAGGAAGGTACTAGGCTATTGGCCCAAGGGCCTAAGTAAGCCTAGCCAACAAGGTTCCCTGGCTTACGCCACCCAAGAAAGTTATTTTCCTGTGCCCCTGTCGAGCAGAGCAACAGAAGTGATCACCGGGGTGTATTCCCTATTACCAATCCACTCATCAAGATTATTCTTGAAGAGTGCTAATGAGGAACTTTGCTTGACATAGATGGGTAGCTTGTTCGAGAGTATGGGAAGTCTCTGGGACGGGAATCTATCTCTCCAGCATGTCCTGTTTATTGTGGTGACAAGGTTTAGGTCCCTAGAGCATGTAGCTCGGAGGGATTGGGATTTCTTTAGGTGTAGCATGTCCAGCAGCTCTGGGTTTGACATAGCTTTATATGTTATCTTTCAGCTTTATATTATTTTACCTGCTGGAGGTGCAGGAGAAGCAGGGGGAAGAAGCTGCAGCAGAAGAAATACATTTTTTCATGATGATTGATTTGATGAACCTTCAGACCAGGATTCACTGTTGCATAGCTCCAAGTCCATCACACTTGTCTTGTTCTGCTGCTCTGACTGCTGCCAGTGCCAGGGTACAGGGTTGATTGCCAAGTTGTGAGTCCTGAGTCTAACTCCTGCCTTCTAAACTAAACTTTAAAGTTCGTGCAAGTGTCAAGTATGCAGCAACAAACAACACACCTATTTTAAATAAAAAAAAAAAAACACACGGCTTGCTAACTGTATCTGCCAAGTTGGTTTGTTGTGCTATACTATGCTGCTTGCTGCTCAGTCAGTCTTCTAAATTCTAACTGACTGACTTGCTGCATCTGTCCCACCTCTCTCACTTTATTCCCTAATCCCAGGCAGGCTGTTGCAGCATGCGAGACGAGTGAGTAACGACGAGACTAGCATGTGCACTGCTAATGTAAGTAAACAAACTCGTCTCTCACTCACTCAGCCCAGAGCTGCCCTCAGCTGAATTCCAACAGGCTGGCAGGCTGCTCACAAGGCTGATGTCACCACACACACCTCCGCATAATGACATCAGTCTGAAAAAAAGCCGGGAAAATTTTTTTAAAAAAGCCGGGAAAGTCAGAAATTAAGGGGTGCCATTTGGGAATCGTGGCACCCCATTATTTGGACCTCAAAAGCTGGTAACAAC
This sequence comes from Protopterus annectens, assembly GCF_019279795.1. NCBI lineage: Eukaryota > Metazoa > Chordata > Ceratodontiformes > Protopteridae > Protopterus > Protopterus annectens. Next base: position 1,639,483,906 of record NC_056728.1, on the reverse strand, counting down.
CGAGTGATTCAGTATGGTTGAGGGGTATGTATTGGAACTGTCTGGGTATCTTTCTTCCACATTGCTCTCATTTCTGCCTGCAAATCCTAATATTTTATGACTTTGTGTCTCTCTGTACGCAAGATGCTGTAGTCACTGGGTGTAGCAATTTCAATAATCAAAGCTACTTTTGTCTTCTTTTCATGGACCACTATATCTGGTTTTCTTACATCTACATCTGTCTTTTGAACTGTTGGCAATGGGTGATCCCATGTGATGTAGACTTCATCATTTTCTATGATGCTTTGTGGCTCATGCTTCCAGTGTTTTTCAGCTGCTTAAATATTATAATGTTTGCACAATCCCCAGGGCAACAGTCTTACCACAGTATTATGCCTTTCAGTATACAGTCCTTCTGCCATTAGTATGTCACAACCAGCAACAAGGTGTGCAACTGTTTCCAATTCTGTTTTACAAAACCTACATTTGTCTGTTTCTCCCACGTGTTCAATGGACTTTGTAAACCAATGTGTATGTAGTCCACTGTCTTGTCCACTGTATTGGTGGCCCAAGACAGTGGACTACAAGCCAGTGTGTATGTAGACCACTGTCTTGGGCCGCCAATATTAACCTTTCATCTTTTGGGTTGAATTCGCCTCTCTTTAACCATTCCTATGTTCGATCTTGATCAACACAGTGTTGTTCCAGGAGTTTTCTATACTTGCAACTACACTTATGCATTTTCCACATTTCTTGCTTTCTCATCTGATCCTTTACCTTATATTCTTTCTTTTGTTTTTTGGCACACTCAGTTGCTGCCTGATTTTTACCTACTTCTGGTTTGATTTCCATTCCCACTTGACGCTGATATCCTTCTGCCAGACTAAGAAGGGAAGTCATCTTAGATTTTTTCTCCTCATGTTTCAAAACTTTCACTATGTTTGGATCTTGTGAGGTCAGCAGATGTATATGTAGCCCCCCAATTGCAGATCTATACATGCAATCAATTTCAAGGAGGCCCATCCCTCCTTCAGAATGGGGACTATATAATCTTGGTATGCACTGATTTTTATAAATGATTTGATAAGCACGAAGCATCCTTCTTGTTTTCCTGCCTAATCTATTCAACACCTTTTGGGGCCAATCAATCACTCCAAAACTGTAAGTTAGGACAGAAAAAGCAAACTGATTTAAAGCTTGAACTTTGTTCCTAGATATCTACACTGTTTTCAGGATTAATTTACGTCTTCTAAAGTATTCCTTACTGAGTTTTATTCACATTTGTTCATATTTTATTGCTGATCCTTAATTAGTTCCCAAATATTTATCCACTACCTCTTGCTGAAATTATTTTATATCATATTCTTGTCCCAAACTATTTTCTTGGTGCTAAAACTTTCCTGCTTTAAAGGTTGCTTTTGCACATCTATCAAGACCAAATGTCATTCTTATATGATCTGAAAAAGTTTTGACTACTTGCAGTTGTGCTTTCAGTTCCTCATCTGATGAGCTGTACAGTTTTAAATCATTCACATAAAGAAGATGAGAAATCTTTACACTTTTTGTTTTCTGGGAGCCAAATTATAGCCATGACCTAATCTGTTAAGCAGGCAACTTAATGTGTTAAGGGCAAGACAAAAGAGCAGCAGTGACAGAGAGTCACCCTGGAATATCCCCCTTTGAATTTTTATGCCTGGAATAATAATTTGTCCTTTATCATGGCTTAACTGCAGAGTTGTTTGCCACTGTTTCATGGTCGCTGTGATGTAGTTTATCGGTGTAAGGTGCATCTTATACATTTTTAAGCACTCTTTTATCCAGGAATGTGAGATACTGTCAAATGCTTTTTTGCAGTCTATTCATACCATACTTAGATTCTTCCCCATTTTGCAGTTCTCCACTATGACTTTATTTAACAACAAATGATCCTTTGTTCCATATAATCTTTTTTATTACCTTTTTTGTTCTATTGCCATAATTGAGTTTTCTTCTAAATGACTATAAACTCTGTCAGCATCAATTCCAGTGTGCAGTTTATATGTCACTGGAAAGCAAGTTATTGGTCTATACTTTTTAGGCTAGCTTGCAGGTTCACTCTTAAGTAAGAGCATTGGTTTTCCTGTTGTAAACTAGGCTGGTGTCTGCTTGGGGTGTGCATATAAACAGTTCTTACTCGTGGCTAAATCTAGCACCTGGTACCCCACAAACATGCGGTGCACTGCTGGAAAGAGGTAACCCCTTCCATCTGCACTCCAACCCAGTGATGAGCAACGCTCCTCACCAACCTTGCAGCCAGTCATCCCTGGCCAACCGTTGACCTACAGTGCTGTGGTATTGTTACATTTAAGTGGAATTCTGACTTAGAGGTGTTCAGTTATAATCCCACAGAGAGTAGCTTCACACCATTGGCTCCTTAGCCAAGCAGATAAACCAAATGTCTGAACCTGCAGTTCCTCTTGTACTGAGTAGGATTAATATCACAACAACGCATCATCTGTAGGGTAAAACTAACCTGTCTCATGATATTCTAATCCCAGCTCATGTTCCATATTAGTGGTTGAACAATGCAATGCTTGGTGAATTCTGCTTCACAATGATAGGAAGAGCCAACACTGAAGGATCAAAAAGCAACATCTCTAAGAATGCTTGGCTGCCACAAGCCAGTCATCCCTGTGGTAATTTTTCTGACACCTCTTGCTTAAAACCCAAAAAGCCAGAAGGATCATGAGGCCCCGCTTTCATGGCCTGTATTCATACTGGAAATCAAGATCAAGTGAGCTTTTGCCCTCCTGCTCCACAGGAGGTTTCTGTCCTCTGTGAGCTCGCCTTAAGACATCTGCATTTACTCTTTGACAGATGTACCACCCCAGCCAAACTCCCCACCTGACACTGTCCCCAGAGCAGGTTGTGCTGGACACCTGGGCGCTTGGAGCCAGAAGCAAGAGACCCGGTGGGGCTTGTCCCCTGTCTCAAAAGGTAAGTGAAAAAAATTATAAGAGTAGTGGTGTTTCACCAGTGGCCAAGGTCTCCCACTTATTCTACACCTCTCATGTCTATTCACAGTGCCAGACTAGAGTCAAGCTCAACAGAGTCTTCTTTCCCCACTAATTCTACCAAGTCCATTCCCTTTAGGGTACTGTTCCAACAAGGGGTAATCCATGTACAAGGACAATCCAGTAAAAAAGAGCACACGCAATGGCACAAAAATCTGTATGTTGAAAGCAAAATCATTTATCAGAGCCACCCTTTCCTTTTCCTTCATTAATCTCATCTCAGAAGAAGATCCAGTTAGTGAGTAGGAAAAAAAAGAAAATTAAGCAAAAATAACATAATTAATGCAAGTAACTGCAGCAACAGTTACAAGTATCTCGTGTTTTCCTTCTTCCATCTCCACCAGTGTTTGTATGTGTGTAGACATTATTAAATCGATACATATTAGGTAATCCACAATTTTTATTGCCACAATGATTTTCCCAGTTTCTGCTCTAGGCCAAAGTCCTTCTTCCTCTCCTTCTTGAGAAGCAAGTATTTCTGCCTTTCTGTCTCTGTTTTAGCTCCTCCTTTTATGAGAAGGGGATAACCTGTTCAACTCTGGACATGTGTTTGGGATACGTCTGCCAGAAAACCCCAAGACTGCTGCTCTGTATACCCCACAGGGGTTCCTAGGCAGCAGTATGCCACATGAACTCACTAGCTCAAACCTATGAGAAAGTACTATCAGCTAGCTAGACTCCACATCAGCTGGCCCATGGCCTCAATGACAGAGGGCTATTTTTCCTCTTATTTGGACACTGTTTAACAACATGTCTATCCTTGAAACAGGCATAACATCTCAATCTCTTTCAGCTGTAAGTATTTTTTTCTTCATGAACAGTTCTTTATAACTCACCAAATTGGTCTGTACTTTTGGGAATACATTCAGAGCAGTAGTTGTAGTTTTTTGCAGTTTACAATGTATTCTACAATATAACATGCATCGCATGACAGATCCTGGTAATTTGCAACATGAACGTTCTCTTCAGTGGGTTTTACTCTGTCATATTCTGTTGCATTGGAGATCCACACATCCTGTTGCTACACTGTCTGCATGATGCAGAAGTCTTGCTTTTTTTTATAGCATTTTATGTATCAGTTTTAATTTTTTACTTTCTTTAGATTTGTCCAGGCACTAATATCAGCTGCCCATATACAAGTGATGAATCTTTTGGTTAAGAAGTTATGACTAGACTGTAGCCGACATTAAGTTTATCTGAAGCATTTTGGAGACACCAAGTTTGACATAGGTTTGTCTCTGCAGCTTCAGGTTCCATAACTGTCTGTTCTATTATAACACCTATCATGCTAGTATGGTCTTTGGCATAGCTCTGTTCAGCTGTTATTAACTCCAGATCTTGGGTTTTCCCTGCAGTTTTCACTTTCCAGCTTCAGGAAATGAGGGTGAATCCTTTCTTTCTGTTTAAAGGAATTATTTTCTTTTTTGCAGGTTTATTACTGCAGTATTTGTCTATATTAGCTCTGCATGAGAAGACAGGGTTTTCACACATTATTCTGATTTACTGTTTGCTTCTTCCCTGATTTTCTTTTCAGCCTCTTGATTCTTTCATTAGTGGTTAGCTCCATCATGCTATTCACCAACTTTCTTTTTTTCTTCCTACAGCAGATTTAAAAGACTTTCATTATTTTTATATTTGTTCCAGCTCCTGGATGCGTTGATTATGTAGACTTAATTCACTGTCACTGTCATTGCATCTCCTTACTCCTTTGTTTATAGCCTTTTGAGTTTCTCATTGATTATTGTTGACTATTTTCCTTCATTTATACTGCTTTTCTTTGATGTATAACTTGGGTAATCTCACTATTTTGAGCATGAATTTATGTACAGCTGTGACTTTTTTCTCAGTTTTTTTAGACTTGTGCCTTTAATACCTCATTCTTAGGCTGTACGTTCTGACTTCCCACTTTTAACTCAAGAAGAACCTTATGTTCATAGGTTCATAGGTAGGTACTGGGCTATTTGCCGGAAAGCATATATTAGCCCAGCCACGTTGTGCGGTATTCACCGCCCCTTTGGTTAGTACCCTAGGCCCTTGATCTAGCAGCTAGTACCCTTGGCCCCTATCTAGTAGAGTTGTTGGTATGATCCCTGGTGTGAACTTTCTGTTACCCATCCGCTCGTCAAGGTTCCTCTTGAAGAGTGATAGTGAGGGGCTCTGTCTTATGTAGATCGGGACCTTGTTCCATAGCAAGGGAAGTCTTTGCGAAGGGAATCTATCCCTCCAGCATGTTCTATTCATTGTTGTGCTGAGGTTTACATCCCTAGAGCGTGTAGCTTGAGTGGATTTGGTTTTGCTAAGATGGAGCATGTTCAACAGTTCTGGGTTGGACATGGCTCTGTATGTTAGACAGAGATCACCTCTGAGAAGGTGGTATGCAACAGAGAAAAGCCTTAGTTTTTCAATCGTGCTGCATATGGCAACTGTTTGAGGCCAGTAATCCTCTTGGTTAGGTACCTTTGTGGTCTCTCCAGCTGCTGGAGATGCCTAGCCAGGTACATTCCAATTGGTGCATTGTACTCAATAATGGGTCTGATGAGGAACGAGTAGAGGGCACCACTACATCCTTAGATCTTGATGCAAACCCTTTCGTGATCAGATGGGTCACATAGAAGGATTTTCTAACCACCTTGGCAACATGGTTATCAAAGGAAAGCTGACTATCTACTTGGGTCCCTAGATCCCTTATTACTACTTCAGATTTCAGGGGGTTACCTCCTATGTGGTAGTTCACGGGTACTCTGCTTTTTCTAAAGGGGATTACTATGCATTTTTTAGCATTTAGCTTGAGACCATAGCTTTGACACCATGAATCAGTTTCATTAAGGCCCTTCTGGAGGATATCCATGTCAGCTGGAGACTCTATTATAGCACCCAGTTTGCAGTCGTCCACAAACTTGGTCAGCCACAGCCCTTCAGTGCTTGCCTGTACTTCTGAGAAGTATATGCCAAGCAGGAGGTGCCCCAGAACAGAGCCCTGAGGCACAGCACTCGTTACTGGTCTGGATTCAGACATAGATCCCGCTACTCTTACTTTGTGGGATCTTTCTGAGAGCCAGTTTGTGATCCATCTTGTGACGTAAGGGTTTATGCCCAGGTTGGTGAGTTTATCAATAATACCCGAATGGGGAATGGTATCAAATGCTTTAGCAAGGTCAAGGTAAGCTGTGTGTACTTCCTTTCCCTTATCTATAGCCTGAGTATCTGTCTCAAAGAAGTCCACCAGGTTCAGGAGGCATGATCTGCCCTTGACGAAGCTGAACTGTGTGGGGTCAAGTGTTTGGAGGTTCCCAATCTCTCCATTTATGAGTTCCATAATGATTCGCTCCATTGCCTTACGGATTAGACTGGTCAGGCTTATTGGTTGGTAGTTCCCAGGGTCGGTTGTGGGCCCACCCTTGTGCAGCGGAACCACCATTGCTGTGTGCCATTCTATGGGCACATAGCCTGTTGAGAGGCGGAGACTGAACAGGGTATTCAGATGCGGGGTTAATTCATTTTGGAGCTCACGTATGACACAGCCTGGGACACCATCTGGTCCCATGGAGGCAGCGTTTTAGCTTTAGATAGAGCCTTATTAACCAATGTATCAGTAATAATTGGAGTTACACAATCCCCTGGAATAGTAATAGGCCCTCTAGGTGGTAAGAGGGGGGAGAAATTTGCACTCAACCTGTCAGCCAAGATGTTGGCAATGTCAGTGGGGTCAGTGTATTTTGTTCCATTTTGTACTAGCTCAGAACAGACCTGAGCGTTGCCATTTAGGTTTTTGACGTAACCATAGAAGGCCTTATAGTTATCCTTGACATCCTTGGCAACTTTCTTCTCGAAATTGGTTTTAGTTGACTTGAGAGCCCTCGATTTCTTACTAAAGCTGATCAGGGAAGATTTTTCTACTTGAAATTTGGCCTTTTTTTGTATAAGTCTCCTCCTTTTATTGTATAGTTTGCTTATGGCCGGGGTCCACCAGACTGGTTTCTTCTTGGAAACTTTTACTTTTTATTTTGGAAATGCACAATGGCAGATTGGAGCTGACACCAACTTTTCTTCTGTCTTTCAAGTTCAAACATCCAGTTACTTTGCCCTTTTTTCTTTGGCTGTTTGTTGGTTTTTAATGTTATAATTGTATTTACTTTTTCATTTAAATTGCAGACATCTACATTTTGCAATTTGAAAAGTCAACAATTTTCCATGTTTAGTACCATCTTCAGTTATTTGTTTCACCAATCTTCTTAAGCATGCAGTTATTACTATAGCAACATTTTCCCAATGCATTTCTTTAATAACGAGTAAATCCAATTTACACATCTCTGGCAAGCAATATTTCAGTAGTTTACTATGCATGTCTTTGGAAGATGATCTTTCAGCAGTTTCATAACAGTTTATTAAAATATTCAGCAGCATTTGGCATTGTCCCACTGTTTTTTCAAGCAATTATTTAAACTTTGTTTAATAACTGTTTCACTTTCTTCACTCTCAGAATCTAACTTCTGATTCTGGTTCTCTGTTTTTGGGTGTGGCAAAGAGAAACGTGGCACTTTTCAGTATTCCATTAGGAAATCACTCAGCACTGCTTCTTTGGAAGGGTTCCTTCTTCATCCCATTTCAATGCATACTACAAAACTTACTTTTAGTAGACTCAGAGACATTTCTATACCTTCCCATTATGGTTACCCAAAGTAGAAACCAATTTTTCCTAAAAGGTAGCCCACTGTCACATCTCTCAGTTGGGTGAAGTACCACACAGAGAGCATCAGTTCTGTCTATCAGTGAGAACATCAACTCACAAGGAACTGGCACTTCCAGGTAATGATGCAGGAACAAAAACAGTGCAGTTTGATCTACGTGACCCCATTTTGCATGCTATAACCACCATTGTGGCATCTGAACACACTTGAGACACTCTTCCATAGAAATAAGTAAAGTTTTATTGACAGGAAACAATTTACTAGCACACACAAGTAAGCACACGTTTATGCAGTTCACTTTTAAATATCTCGCAGGAACTTACAATTTCTTGCTCAGAGTTCAACTTGTCAGCATCATGTGAAAGTCTCACCAAAGAGTCTCTACAAACAGCTGCACCAGTGCAGGACTCTCTCTTAATAACCCACTGAAGATGGTCAGATAAATATTCATTTTTTTCATATAATTCAGTCTTTCTTTGTCAAAAATAACAAATTCACCCACAGCCTCTTCCCTAGGCCCATATTTTTTCCTACTCAACAGACAAAACATCTCTGCATCTCTGCCTTTATCCCTTCCTTTTATAAAAAGGAGCATGGCCTCCATAATTCTGTGTAGCTATGTGGAATTCTTTTTCCCAGAATGCTCCAAGACTGCAGATTTCTTTCTTGTCTGGCCTACTTAGTTTAGTCCATATTCACTGACATTTTTGCCTCCTTTACTCCACATTCATTGACTTTCCTTATTACTAACTGAAACTACAGATAATGTTACACTTGCAAAGCTGTACTATGTGCATTTTATCAACTATGTGATATTTGAAGTGCCAAATAATGTTCTCAGCTGCACAGTCAGCCAACTGTATTTTCTAAAACATAGCCTTACATTTTATTCTACACCTATATGTACAGCATGAGTTTAGATGCAATTATTTTCTGAGTACATATTTATTTGTCACCATGGCTTGTAAATATTGTCTTGTCTAAGTAACTGCGTAGTGTTCTACTAGAACTACTCTGTATTTTTTTTCTTTTCTGTAATTTTAAAATGCCTGAAACTTTTCTAACTGGGTCAACAGAAAATGGAACACAGTTTAGTTGGGCATCACAGTAATCAAACTATAAAATAATGCAGAGAAGTAAATAAATAATACATTGGCAAGTTAGGGATTCTGGTCATTTTCACTAGAATGGGACTCTCGTGTGTATAAAGACCAATACAAGATATCCAGAATCAAATCAGCAAGTAGGCAGAGCCTTACAGACTATCAAAAATATTGTATAGCCAACTTAAAGCAAGATTGCTCCTTGTTTTTGCATGCATACAGATATACTCCACTACAGCTTGCTGGGTTATTACTTCCCCAATTGTCAATGGAAAGGAGAATAAAGATACCTAATTTGTCAGCATTGTTACATCCAGAGCATATATTAAATACTACACTGGCTTGGCAAAGAGCCAAATTCATGCAGGATTATTGCAGTACAAAAAGTAGAAGTAAAAAATAATAATATGCTGACGCATAGCTGAAAATAAAAAGTACTTTCACGATCATATGATAGCTACATCAGACCATAATGTACAAGCTAGAACACATTGGAATAAATATAAAACCCACCCAATCAAAACACATTAAAAACCTATGCATCCAATCAAATCACTTCTTCAAACCATCATATGGTAATTAAAAGAAATGAATGTAACATCCAATCAAAATTGCATTTTCGTTATTGTATCTAATCAAAATGGAACAGCAATAAAAGCCTATACTGGATATGAAATGACCAACCAAAATCCCTAAAGCATATTAAAATGAATGAATGCAACATCCAATCAAAATTACATTTCAGGTAATGTGTCCAATCAAAAGGGAACAGCAATGAAACCCTAGAGGATACAAGATAGCCAAACAGAATCATTGAAGCATATTAAAATGAATAAATACAACATTTATATTTTATTTATCTGAAGTGACAAACCTCATAGCCACAAAACATTTCTGGAGTAAAGTCATACTTGGTAGCAACTTGTGTGACTGGATACATACAAAAATTCTAAAATTATACTACATGCTTGATTACAGTAGCCAAATTGTCATTATTCTGGGAATATTCAGCAGATATAATAGACCTGGCTTTACCCTGCTTGTTGTAAGTTTGCTTTTAAGTACCCAATGCCAAACTCCATGCGTGTTTTTTCAAACACCTTTATTGAATTATCACTTGTGACTTAGTGATGTTTAGGGCATGGTGTTTAGAAATGTGATCTATCATTGTTTGTGCTCATGCTCTCAGAAAATAATTACTTTCCTACTGCAGAAATTTTTCACTCTCAAAATAAATAATCACATACTGCATTCTCGAATGCTCATAACTTGAAGTAATTGATACCATTGTCTCTCCTAACAGACTGACTGCCATCTTCCTATGCACCATATTTAACATGGGAATGCATTTTGCATTCACTTCCTGTTAGGATTTAGCTTGGATCATTTTATTGATAAAGAAAGAAAAAGACAATTACAATTAAGCAGTAATAGATACTTTCAAAGCCAGTATGACTGTACTATACAGTAGTACTGCTGCACAACCCCTACTTTAATGCCTTCCCAGGTAAGGTCAGACCATAAAATGGTCTCCTTTGAAGTAAAAATAAAACCTGGAGCCCCAGCTAAACCTGGAATATTCAGGAACTATTATAAGACTAACCTCTTGCTATTAAGTGAGAACCTGGCAAAATTTCAAGCCCCCACAAACCCTGAGAACACTTCTGCTTATGCAGAACTGTTCACAAAAACCCTATACAAACATGTTAATAGCTGCATAGAGGCAGCTGTACCCACTAGGAAGAAGTACAAAACTAACTCAAAAAACAAGCCACCATGGTGGAATCACAAAATCAGTAGGCTGTACAACAGGAGGAAGAAAATCATGGCAAAAACTAGGAGGTGCAGCACCCAGCAGGATAAAAGAACTCTTATCAAGCTAAACAAACAACTCAGAGGACAAATAAAGTCTATCAAAGCCAAATTTGAGCTAAATTTGGCTTCCCAGGCCAAGGGCAACCACAAAGTATTATTAAGCTATGTCCACAATCTCAAAGACAATACACAATTGTGTGCAGAGCTCATTGTAAATATGACCACCTACACTGAGCCAAAAGATATAGCAAACCTCCTGGCTGATAAATTCAGCTCCAACTTTACCCCTCTCTCTCCCTCAACCTTTCCCCAGAAAATTATCATCAAATATAACTCCCCCTTCTATCACTAAGGAACAGGTCCTTAATGCTCTCTCTAAGACCAAAAACACTGCATCAATGGGCCCAGACAATATCCCAGGATGCCTTTTAAATAGCATGAAAAGTACAGTTGTGTACACTTACCATAAATGTAGATGTTCAAATGTATTCACTGTTGCAGTCATTACATTTGGGTAATCCTGCTGGCAGGTTGCCCTCAGCTGGCCTGAATTCCAAAGTCTTGGGTCCTGTGTCGGCTGCTGTTGCCCCTTCCCTGATGTCAGGTCATCAGGGGTATAAAAGATGCGGCTGATGCCATTTTCTTTAGTTTTTCTTGCCCCAGATGTCAGGTGCCCCCTAAAAGGGTAGCCAAAATGTATATGTATATAAATACATGCACCAATATAAACTTTACCTTCATCTACTAGCAAATACACCACATAGGCTGTAAAAATCAGAGAAGGAAAGAAAGGTTCCATCAGAAGAAAGGGGGATGGTGGGTGGGTAACCTGGACTGCAACAGTGAATACACTCGAACATCTACATTTATGGTAGGTATACACAACTGTACTATGTTCTTCTTGTTTCACTGTTGCAGTCATTACATTTGGGTAGAGTCCCAAAGCTAAGGTTGGGAGGCTGGAGCTAAACAGCATTAGGAGTGACTATGAGGCCCTGCAGAACTGCAGTGGCAAAGCCTGCCCTGGATTTAGAGTAGAATGGCAGATGATAGTGCTTTGTAAATGTGTGCACTGAACTCCAATGAGCAGCCTCCAAAATGTCCTTGGTAGGAACTCCTCTGAGAAAGGCTGCTGAAGTGGCTGCAGCTCTGGTTGAGTGTGGCCTAATGCCCTTAGGTACTGGCTTGCCATGGTGTACTAACAGAAATGAATGCAGTGGCCTATCCACTTAGAAAAAGTCTGCTTTGAGATAGCCTTTCCTTGTGATGCTGCAGCATATGCCACTAGTAATTGCTCTGTCTTCCTGAAAACTTTGGTTCTGTCCAAGTAGAATCTAAGCTGTCTATGTACATCCAAAGAATGCAGACTTCTCTCCCCCTTGTTCTGTGGATTTGGGTAAAAGGTTGGCAGGTGAATGGTTTGGTTGAGAGACATACTGGACACCACCTTAGGCATAAATGTTGGGTTTGTCCTCAGAGAGACCCTGTCTGGATAAAAAATTATAAAAGGTTCCACAGCCATGAGTGCCTGTAGCTCTGAAACTCATCTTGCAGAAGTTATTGCTAGGAGCAGAGCTGTTTTCTAAGATAAAAACTTTATATCAGCAGTAGCCACTGGCTCAAAAGGAGACAGGGTGAGTTTTTCCAAGACATAGTTGAGGTCCCTTGCAGGCATTGGTGATCTCCTTGGGGGTCTTAAATTTTTGGCTCCTCTGAGGTACTGCTTTAATAAGGGATGATAAAAGATTGGTGGCTCTACATTGTAATGAGCCAAAATGGCAGAGGCATGAATTTTAATAGATGAAAAAGATAGGCCTTTGTCCAGCATCTCAGTTAAGTATTGCAAAATCTGAGGAATATTTGGCACAGCTGTATCATTTCCTTGTGCCTGGTTCCAAGCACAGAATCTCTTCTATTTTCCAGCATAATATTTTCTAGTACTAGGACTTCTGGCTTCCAAAATGACATCCATCACAGCTTTACTGAGAGGTGTGTTTTGTATGACTACATTATTAGCCATGCTGTCAGGTTTAAAGTTCTGTGTTGGCTGTGTAGGATCTGACTGTTTTGCTGGGACAGTAGCTGAGGTATTTGAGGTAAGGTCCAAGCTTGTCATTGAGACAAGCTCCTTAGAATTGGGTACCAGTGCTGGTGGGGCCAGTTTGGGGCAACCAGTATCATCCTTGGCTTCTCCTGTCTGACCTTTAGGAGTACCTTGGGGAGGAAAGGCAGAGGGGGAAATGCATATACTGATCGGTTTTTCCAGCTGAAAGATAGGGCATCCACTTTCCATGCTTGTCTGTTATAAATCCTTGTGCAGAATCTTTTTAGTTGGTAGTTGTGAGGGGAGGCAAATAGGTCTATGTCTGGGCATCCCCATTTTCTTGTTATCATGCTGAAGACTTGTGGGTCTAGGTGCTACTTGTGGGGATCCATGAGGTTTCTGCTTAGTTCATCTTGCAGAGTATTTTTCCTTCCTGGCAGGAATTGTGCCTGCAGATGTACTTGGTAAGTCAATGCTGTGTCCCACAAAGTCATGGCTAGTCTGCAAAGGGGGTAAGAATGTATGCCCCCTTGCTTGTTTATATACCACGTGTAGTTATCCTGGATAAAGTAGGTCCTTGAAGGCTGTCAGGGCATTTTGAACTGCTAGCATCTCTTTTTGATTGATATGTAGATGCACTTGGTTTGAGGTCCATGTGCCCTGAATGCATCTTCCTGCCATGTGGGCCCCCCAGGCATAATCTGATGCATCTGTTGTTAGTGTCTGCCTGGCTGGGGGAACGTGAATGGCTGTCCCTTGTTTTGGTGACAAGCCTTTGCCCACCATCGAAACTCCTGTTGCAGGAAGGGAATGAGAGTAATCATAGTCTCCAGGCTGTGGCAATGTTGAGTCCAAACACTTTTTAGGTACCATTGAAGTTTCCTCATATGCAGTCTTGCATATGGAATTAGTAGGATGCAGGATGCCATGAAGCCCAAAGCCTGCAGAATTCTTCTTGCAGATAACTGGGCCTTTGTTGCCAACATTTTGAAATAGGTAGACAGTTGCCTTTGTTTGTCTGGCATGAGATAAGCCATCTGGGCAGTTGTATTTAAGCTTACACCCAGGAATATTATCTCTTGAGAGGGTACTAGTTTTGATTTCTTTTCATTGACTGTGTACCCTAGGCATGTTAGAAGTCTTTTCAGAAACGTCAGAAGCTATAGAAGAATGTCCTTGTTCTCTGCTTGAATTAGGCAGTCATCCAAGTAAAGATATATTTGTATTCCTCTTTGTCTGCAGAATGCAATTACTGGTGCCAGGCACTTTGTAAAGACCCTGGGCACAGTAGATAAGCCAAAGGACAGTGGAGGGAATTGGTAATGCATTGAGCCAGCCTTGAATCTGAGGTATCTTCTGCATCTTTGCCTGATTGGGACATGCAGGTATGCCTCTTTTAAGTCTAAAGTCACAAGCCAAGCATTCTTGCCCAGCATGGGCAGAAGCTGCTGCAAAGTCAACATCTTGAATTTTGGTATATCCAGGAATGTGTTTAAAACAGATAAGTCCAGTATTGGCCTCCAGGCCTTGTCCTTTCTGGGTACCAGGAACAGTCTTGAGTAAAATCCTTGTCCCTGTTCTTACTCTGGTACTTGTTGAATGGACCCCATGTCCATGAGGGATGAGACTTGTTTTTGTGCCTCTGCCCATTGATTTTTTGGCAGATCTGGCCAGCCATTTGCCTTTGGCAGGGTATGGAAATGGAACTTGTAGCCTTGTGATACGATATTTAGGACCCATTTGTCCTGGGTTATAATGTGCCAATTTTGTGACAAAAGTGCTAATTTTTGCCCTAAGGGTGCTGCCAGGAGATAAGTGCTTGGTGCAGGCAGGGGGATGTCATTGGGACTGTTTCCTGTATGGTTGTGATTTGTCTTCTCCAACTTTGGAGGTAGAAGCCCCCCATTGTTTTGAGCGGTATGAACCTTGTGCCTGGGATATACCTCTAGGGCATCTGGATCTCCCCTTTGAGGTCTGTCTGACAGAGGAAAGGACCAATTCTTTGTTGGCTGGTGTCTGCTAAACATAGGTGGCTGTACTTGTAAGAAATCTTTGACCATTTGCATAGATTTAGCTTTGTCCTCAATTTTCTTTAACACCTCTTCTGCCTTAACACCATGCTGTAAAGGTGTATCTAATAACTTGACTTTAACATGATCAGGCAGGTTTTGTTTTTTTAAACAAGCATGCCTCCTAATTACAGAACCTGTAACTGCGGCCCTGCAGGAGGCCTCTAAAGAATCAAATCCACATTGCAAAGTATGATTTCCAACTTGTTCAGCTGCATGCAATAAATCCTGCATTTCCTTGTTTTCTGCACATTCAGAGTTTGACAACATTTTCTGTTTAAGCAATGCCATGACATGTTGCTGATATTTGAGCACATGAAACTGACATTTTAAGGCCCTTACAGCCAAGGTAGCAGATGTGTAAACTTTTTTTCCCCATCTATCCAGTGCCCTGGAATCCCTGTCAGAGGGGCTAGGGTTTTGTGCAGTGGAAGCCTTAACTCCTTTGGGACCCTGAGAAATAGTTTCTGGGTCTGCAGCAGGGATTTTAAAAAGGAATTTATGAGAGTCAGGAACTCTGTAATATCTGTCAGGCTTAACAGGAGCTGGAGGTAAGGAGCCAGGGGTAAGACTAGACTCCGAAAACACATCATCTACAATGTCTAACACAGGTGGGATGGCTAGTGGCTTGTGTTGAGGTAGTAAAAGGAAATCCCTGGGCCTCTTTTTAGATTCCAAAAAATCTTGGCTCTCCAGTGGAAATGCTCCCTCATGGCATGTAAGGTTTCCCCAAAAGAATAGTCCTCAGGAGGAGAAGCTGAAGGTATAGATTCTTCAGCATCAGAATCCTCAAAGGGGAGAAGAGAATATTCCTGATCAGAAGAGGAATCAGAAGAAATGGAAACCTGATCAGGAGATTCATAGTCAGTCTCTTGCCTAGGCCTCTTATCAGGAGGGGGATGGGAACCCCTGATCAAGGTAATCAAGTCTTCGGCCATTTTGAGCATCTGTTTTTTGGGCATAGATGCCTGACCACGTGGCTCTTGAGTTTGTTTCTTTGCTTTGGAAGGTGCTTTAGTCTTTGCCTGTGAAGCTGAGGTCAGTTTGATGTAAAGATGTTTAGGTCTGAATACACCCTCAGAAGCCGGTGCCTGCTTAGCGGCTCCAGACCCATTTGAAGGGATAATATCCGAGGCTCCAATACCTTGAGTTTCCAGCGGCATGGCCGACTTCATGTGGGAGTCGGTAGTGGCCTGCAACTCTAAAGTAGCGGGCATCAGGGGCTGCAAAAGCACCTCACTGAGAACAGGCGAACTGGCGACTGGCTTAGGAGAAGCTTCGTCGTCGGTTTTGGGCATTGGTTGTCTATCTCTTTCCTTTTCTTTGCATTTCTTGTGAACTCCGGTAGTCGGATAGCTATCCGGCGACATTTCTGGATTATTAAACCGGCGCCCAAAATAGTTGAAAGCAAAATCATACTGACGCTTAATAGTGCATTGGTTAAATCTATCACAAAACCGACAACCAGAAATGTTGTGATCAGGGCCTAGGCAAGGAATATAGTAAGAATGAAAATCCTTATGAGGTATTTGCTTCCTACAAGAAATACAATTATTAACTTTTTCTGACATCGGTCTGGAGCACGAAAAAAGTTTCCCCAATGGGGTACTTAGCTTTATTGAAGACTTTGGATCTGAAACTCGAACACTAAAATCTCAGGAGTTGGCCGACCGGCACTTGCGAACTGCTTCTGCTTTGGGCACCGCGCGGCAAGAAAGACTAAAGAAAATGGCATTGGCCAAATCTTTTATACCCCTGAATGACCTGATGTCAGGGAAGGGGTGACAGCAGCCGATGCAGGACCCAAAACTTTGAAATTTAGGCCAGCTGAGGGCAAACTGCCAGCAGGATTACCCAAATGTAATGGCTGCAACAGTGAAACACGAAGAACATCATGACCTATCAGGACCTCTGGATTTACTATTTAACTGTAGGCTGTAAGCAGACTTCATACCTCATGAATGGAGAAAGGTAACAGTCATCTCTCTGCACAAAGGTGGGCAATCTACAGACCCTGGAAACTAAAGACCCATAAGTCTCACTAGTCTTATATGTAAAGCCATGGAAAGAAGTATTATGGAGATGATCAAGAGAGATCCCCCCGGTGGCATACAGGTTTGTACCTAACCTCTTGAGTTTGTCAACAATACCCAAGTGGGGTATTGTGTCAAAAGCCTTGGCCAGGTCAAGGTAGGCAGCGTGAATGACTTTGCCATCATCCATTGCTTTGGTGACCTTCTCAAAGAAGTCCAGCAGGTTGAGTAGGCATGATCTGCAGTTGACGAAATGAAAATGGATTGGGTCCAGTGTCTGGAGGTTTACTGTATCTCTATCTCTATTGATCATCTCCAGGATAATTCTTTACGTGGTTTTACATATAAGACTAGCAAGACTTATGAGTCTGTAGTTTCCAGGGTCTGTAGATGGCCCACCTTTATGCAGAGGGATGATTGTTGCCTTTCTCCATTCATGAGGCATGAAGCCTGTTTGGATGTACAGTTAAATAGCAATTCCAGAGGCCCTGATAGGTCATGTTTCATTCTATTTAGAAGGCATCCTGGGATATTGTCTGGGCCCATTGATGCAGTGTTCTTGGTCTTAAAGAGAGCATTAAGGACCTGTTGCCCAGTGATAGGAGGAGTTATATTTGATGATATTTTCCTGAGGAAAGGTTAAGGGAGAGAGAGACAGGTGTAAAGTTGAAGATTAATTTATCAGCCAAGAAGTTTGCTATATCTTCTGGCTCAGTATAGGTGGCTCCATTTACAATGGGCTCTGCACACAATTGTGTATTGCCTTTGAGGTTGTTTACATAGCTAAAGAATGCTTTGTAGTTGTCCATGGCCTGGGAGGCCAAACTTAAATTTGGCTTTGGTAGACTTTATTTGTCCTCTGAGTTGTTTGTTTAGTTTAATGAGAGTGCTTATATCCTGCTGGATGCTGCACCTCCTAATTTTGCCATGATTTTCTTCCTCCTGTTATACAGCCAATTGATTTTGTGATTCCACCAGGGTGGCTTGTTTTTTGAGTTAGTTCTGTACTTCTTCCTGATGGGTACAGCTGCCTCTATGCAGCTATTAACATGCCTGTACAGGGTTTCTGTGAAAAGTTCTACATAGGCAGAAGTGTTCTCAGGGTTTATGGGGGCTTGAAATTTAGCCAGGTTCTCACTTAATAGTAGGAGGTTAGCCTTAGAATAGTTCCTGAATATTCCAGGTTTAGCTGGGGGGGGGGGGTCCAGGTTTTATTTTTACTTCAAAAGAGACCATTTTGTGGTCTAGCCTTACCAGGGAAGCCATTACAGTAGGGGGTTTGCAGAAGTCTCCTATATTATTGAGGCCCAGATCCAGTATGGTTGCACCCCTGGTTGGTGTATTGATTATCTGGTCCAGGGAGCTTATGTTTACAAAATCCAGGATCTCTGTGCATGTACGTTTGGTGTCATATAGGATTCCCAGTTAATAGTGGGGTAATTAAAGTCACCCATGAATATGGTATTGGGTTCGATGGTTAGTGTTTCTAATAAGTTTAAATACATGGTACAGGTCTCCTGGGTCATAGAGGGAGACTTATAGCTTGGAAGGAAGTGGTATTGGATTTTACTTATGGTGATTTGAACATGGATCAGCTCACATGCATTCTCCTGTTTGACCAGCCTTGAAGTGATGTAAAAAGAGACACCTCCACCTTTAGTCCCTGCCTGTGAAGTAGCTGGGCTAAATGTGTGGAAGACATTATAACCTTGCACTGTTGGTGTGCTCTCTGCTCTTTAAACCACGTCTCAGTGACCACATAGACATCAGCATTCTCTAGGGTAAAGACAGCTTCTAGGAAATGGAGTTTTTTGTTTAGACTCCTAGCATTGAGCCTTTACATTTTCTTGGTTTTGATTTGCTATGACGAAAGTACTTTCAGTTTGGCATTGCCTAAAAAGGCACTATGGGGGAAGACAATGTTTTAGCTAATATTCGAAAGCCTAGAGGGGAGAGGTGCTGACCATCCCTGTCAAAGCAGTGTGAACTGTTGACCATCTCCTTCCATGCTGACAAATATTGCACCCCCTATGAATGACACCAGAAACTAAGCCAATTATTAAAGTCAATCATCTTTTGTTTGTATTGTGGCATCATCCTTGGAGAAGGTAAAATGCTACTCAATGATAGGTTCCTACCAGCCTGAGACTCATATTCCGAGAGCTCTATGATGTCTCTCTTCATATAGTCTAGTGAGGTATGTCTCAGGTCATTTACTCTCACATAGACTATGACTGAATAATATTAGTAATTTTGGTCCAATGGCCTGAGTGCATTCATAATGTGATGGATCCTATCCCCTGATATGCAACTGACTGTAACTTTCTCTTTATAAGCCTGGTGAGAGGGACATCAGTGTGTCTCACGATGGAGTCTCCAATGACTAGAATGTTGGATTGTGTGGTGACTTGCCTTATGGGGTTAGAGGTAGAGGCTCTATGAGATATAGCTCTATGTGTTGATGTGGGTTTTGTTTTGAAAGAGCACATTTGGGGCTGCTGAGGGTATTTGCTATGTGTACTTCATCTGGGAGATCTCTGTGGATTAAGAAGGTTACATGTAAGTGCCTCAGCATATGCGGGTCTATATGTCTGCTTTGAATTTTGCGTGATGGGTGCAGCATGTGTACTACTGACAACCTTATTGACATTAGGAGTACTTTTATGTGAGAGTTTGCCCCCAGTGACATTGTGTAAATACATCTCCACACTTCCTCATATTTTCAGTGCCTTATCTACCACTGTATACTAGGAAAAGGGAAATAACAGCACTTATTGTCAGACATTTAGTTCCTTCACTTGCTCCAAGTATTACCATCACACAGATGGCAATTGCCTGTTTTTTTTTTTCTTTATCCAGGGCTGCCTAAACTACCCACTTGCCTGTTCTTGGTACTCAGGGCTGACCTTAGCTGAAATGGCACCCTAGGCGAAGTAGTGCTGCGGTGCCCCTTAAGCCCCACCCACACCATAGTCAAGGAACACCCCCATTTGAGCCATAAATGAGCATATTAATGACAAAAACACTGCTAAAAAGGTAAGTTGTTGTCAGTTTAAAAATGGAGAAATTCAGAGATAAAAATTACTTGGGAGGGAAAAGATACCCATTTTAGGATTAGAAGAAAGGTGAAGGGTGGTAAGGAATTAATTATGGGAGAAAGCTTCTGTATAATATAGCAGAGGCAGGAAAAAGTAGCAATTTAGGACTATTTCATTTAGTGAGATACTAAAAGAAGGAGTCACTGGGATAAAGAGTGGGTAGACAGGAGAAATTTAATTTTCAGACATACTAGCATTAAGATCTGTTGGAGAATAGAATGTATGCAAGGAAATAGATGATGGTACAAGCAAGTTGGTTAAAGCTAGCATAGCAGACAACAGTGATCAGGACAGTGAAATGGCAGCTGAAGGTAAAAGAACCCTATCACTAACATACGGTATGTGCAATTTTATATTTTTAAACAGTGTTCTAGCCACAGCTCCAAAGGACTTGTTCTCTGTACAAACTTGCTCCAGTTTTTAACACCCATTTATAAATCAGGTTTATACCATAATAAATCACTTAAACCAGGAGCAAGTCTTTTGGAATCTGGACCAATATATGCACAAACATGCAACATTCCAGATGCAATTATAAGAAATTTTCACAAAACTGGATATAGTGGTAAATGGACCAATGTTAACAGCACTACAATCAAAATGACAACTAAATTACATGATCCTCAGCCAGGAAAAACTATGCTTAGTCCATCAACCCTGACTGAAAGGAAAACAGTTATGACAAAAAATACAGCATTCCTGCACAGAGAAGGAAAATGCAAGTTTCAGGTGAAGTAAGTATATGGCCTCAACTGGAAACACAAACAGGTGTAAAATTCTGACACAGGCCCAGCAAGGAGAGAGAAATGTCAGTATGCCCTCTACTAGAAACACAAACAGGTGTAAAATTCTGACACGGGCCCAGCAAGGAGAGAGAAATGTCAGTATGCCCTCAACTAGAAACACAAACAGGTGTAAAATTCTGACACGGGCCCAGCAAGGAGAGAGAAATGTCAAGTCTTCATTAGGGACAATGTGAGGAGACGGAAGGAACACAGAGGAATGTTTGAATCTAGTGGGCATGACCTCCTCTGTGTAGACTGTTACAGACACAGCTAATGGAGTGGTTCCCATTCCTTCAGATGAGACCAGTACAAAATTGAACAAGTCTGATGCAAAGTTGGAGAAGTGCCCATATGTGCCTTCCACAGGATCAGGCACAGCAGAATGACAGGAAACAAAGAGGCAAACCCAGTACACATTGATAAAATTATGCTTCTCATCTTGCCTGGAAACACCCGAGGATTCTAGAGAAAGACCAGCACACTATTTCTAAGAACAAGGAAATTAGATGTACTTTGACAGCTGGCTATCAACAGGACAAGGAGTTTATGACAAGTGTGTGTGTTCCCAAAGAATATCTGACTGTAAAAAAAATCCTTGGCTATCAAACAATTTTATACTCTTTTAAATAGTTAGAAGTGTTTCTAACATCTCATAATTTGTGTTTCGTTTAAAAAGCTCAACCTTCCCTTCCCCTGCTTTTAATTAATTAGCATGAGGAACTTTATGCCCACATTCATAAACAGTAAGCAGATTTACTTGTTTGATCTCAGATTACAAAATGCCCAATAGCCTTTACCTTCACAATTATACCTCAAAAAATTTTTATAGACATGGAAAGAAATATATCCAGATTTATTTGGTATCCTAAATCTACTAGAATCAAATATGAAAAGCTTATATTTCCTAAATCTAAAGGTGGGTTAGGGTTACCTAATTTTAAATTATACTACAGTATTATCCAGGCATATAGACTATGTCAAATCTTAAATTATGAATCAAACACAAACGTATGGTCCCCCTTATGGTCTAGAATTTGGTATGAACAAATTAAGACACTTGGGTGCATTTCTAGGACTCTCCTATTCTTAAACTTAAACCAAAACTCTTGTTTATGCTAAGAATTTACATCCACTTATTAAAAATGGTTTTAACTACTCAAAAGCTCTTTTCATCTGTACAATTATTAAATGCCCTCCTTCTACTGCATACTATACACCTTAATCCTAATTTGCTACTAAATAATAAATTAATAAACTTGAAAGAGTATCCCTTAATAAGAGATATTACAGTATGGGAAATTTATAAATTGGAAGGAATGTGATATTACACAATTACGAGAGCAATTAAATCTCCCAAAGAAATACATAATTATTATGAACTCACTCAAATACCTTGTAAACACTAAATTTCATACTGAAAATTTTGATAAACATGAAACTAGTTTGTCCCAGTTAATTCTAAAAAATCTAACTACCAAGGGGAAAACAATCGCGAGAGTTTATAAACTTATAAATTATATAAAACATCAGAATTGTACTTTATTCTCCTCATACTGGCAGAAGAAAAACCCACCAATTACAGAACAAAATAAAAAAGATGCCATCGAAAACACGCTCAAATTCAGCCTGTTCAAAAAGTTATTCTACACGCAACTTATGAGTAACAATAATGCATACTTTACCCCTCAAAAAAATTGTAAATTTAAAAACAAATACTCACCTGAATGTCCTCACTGCAATAAACAACCAGCAGACATTTCACATGTTATGTGGGAATGTAATAAAGTTCATAACTTATGGTGTTCACTAAGGGCAAGGCTAGAGAAAATGGTCTACCAAAAAAAGTACTTTATCCTGGGAAACAGTTATACTGCACATAAATATGAATAATCTTCCCAGAGTCTTACAGCATGTCTTCACCACCATATGTTCTCTAGTCAACTTCTATATTACAAAAAATTGGACTATTGCAACCCCACTCACATGGGAAGGTTTTAGAAATGTAGCAATCAAATACATTACCTCCCACAAGCTACTATATGTTACTAAGAAACGTAAATATTACCAAGAGTATTGGGAATACTTATTAGATTTCATTCTCAAGAGGTAAAAATATTAAATCTAAAAGTGAAATATGCAATATATGTAAGACAATCAATAAGGATATACTTAGAAACTTTTTAACATTGTCATTTTATAAATATTTGCGTAGATAAGCTGATTAAAAAAACACATACCTTATAAAAAGAGGTTTTAGTTTGACTTTCCCTAGTATATGTAACAAACAACTAATGGTACTGCTTTATTCTTCTTATCACTGCAGAATATGTGGTTAGTACAAAAACTGGATTTTTGAAATGACTTCTTTGTATATATTGTATATAGAATGTTATGTTTTGTTGTATATGTGTGTATCTTATTGTATAATGTCTTATATGTTGTAACCTAAAAAACTGCAATAAAGAAATTTCTGAAAAAAAAAGTGCCCAGTAGACTTACCACACCATAAATCATTTTATTCAAATCACACTACACACTCACACTCCAAAGGGCTGAAAAAATTGTAAACTCCAAGCAACACATAAACTCTGTACAAGAAAAATATTCTATAATGCTAAAACAGTCCTCTTCCCCCACTACCTATATGGCTGTTTAACACACCTTAACCCAAGTTCAAAACATTATACAGGCTGTAACTTTTTTAAGCCACCTCACAATATACTTCAACTTCAGGACTGCATTTTAGCACAAAAACACAGATTTCATCAACTATAGTCATATAATAAAACATAACCAACAAAATGAATATAATTTGAATTAATGGATAAATATTACCAGCATGCACTGCTATGCTGGATCTACTTCAATGTCCCACTCCTTTGCTAAATATCACATTTTTCTGCACAAATCAAGCCAATAAATGTTTTATCTTTTTACTTCCTAAGATCTCCTCTTTCTGGTTCCCCAAAAATTGCATAATATGTCAAATACATATCAACAGTTATTCTAAAAATATTGTTAGTAATACAATCATAAAGGGGATGTGCCACTGATATTCAGTCTTAGCAGCTCAGAGTCAGCACTGTTACAGTTAAGGGAAGTGAGGCTGTATGCGGAACACTGTCTTACTACTTTTATGTGCCAAGTGCATGTTAATGCACCCTGGCAGCATGATACGTTATTTTCTCTTTTTCTGGTTAAGTAATTATTCCTTACAAAGATTTCCCAGACCCTAACATAAGCATGCTTCTTGCCTGAGAAAATATATAATATGATCCAATCCATCCATCTTACCTTAAGGCAATCAAAAGCAATGAAGCAGGCAGGCAGGCAGGCAGGCGCAAAACAAAACCCCCAAAATCACTGTTTGTGTAGCCCACATGGTGAGGAGAACCAGGCCAATGATGATTCAAGCACGTCCATCAAGAGATTGTTTCAGGAAGTAATGAAAGCCAACAGATGCGCCTGCCTCTATCTCGTTAATGAAGAAAGGAATGAGAGGCGGGTGTGATCTTAGTTATATACTGTCAATTGGAGCAGTAGCATCAGTGGTATGAAAGCATCACAAGAGTCGCCACAGAGACTGTCACTTATCACATAGATGCGGCGGGGGGGTGGAAGAACACAGTAGGGGGCAATGCTATGTGCTGTAGAATCGTGCTTTGGACTATGGAATTGGGGGAGGGCACAAATGCTACAATACGGGTGTGGGCAGTGAAATTGAAAAGTGAAGAAGAAGTAAAGAAACTAAGTAAGTTAAGTCAGACAATTTGCGCCCTTTATGAGGCCAGAATGTACGGTGCCCTAGGTGGTTGCCTAGTTCGCCTATGCCTAAGGCCAGCCATGTTGGTACTCTATGTACAACCAGGTGTGGTAACAGTGTTATCTCTGTCTGTCATCTTCTTATTACAATGAGCCTCTTGTCCCTTCAAAACAGAACAAAAAAGTAGTACTGAGTGTACCATAATGCATGTATAATGCCTCCTTTACAGTAAATGTACCTTATGCCAGCTGTTATTACCACTACTTGAGTAAATGTACCTTGTGCCAGCTGTGATTACCACTCAAGAATCATCTATCTTCGAAAATAAACTACTGCTTTAAAAAAATAATTAACAAGTTGAAAAAATAACTAAACAAATAATCTGCATAGTTAGTGAGATGAAGCCTTGACTTTGACCCAGATGATCCTTGAGTGATTAGTTGATAATGAACAACAGCTGGACAGAAAGGGTGAGAGAGAGCAGCTGATGCCAGTTCATCTTCTCTAGTGAGAGGGTGACAGTCTGACTTACTGCTGTGCTGACACCTACTGGATATAGAGGTACACAGCAAGCAGAGTATAGGCTGGGATGTGCACTTGATACTGCCAAGCCTTACTGACATGTTTACATGGTAGCCTTCATGGGGTATGTACATGACAGTGTATTCCCCAAAGAGGAAGGTGTTGCAGGCTTTCACATTAGGGTTGCCACCTTTACAGATGTTCAAAGTGGAACATTGGGATGTGCCAAATATATGACATAAGGGGTGTGGCCAGTGCAGTAAAGTAGTAACTCTTGGGGAAATAACTGAATTAAGCTGGAACAGAAGCCGTGGGTTTCTAGATGATTGTGCAGCATCTCAGAGCTTTTCTCCAACTTGATTAGCCAATGACAGTCTGAGCAAAAATCATGACTAAGGAAATGCTTTCTGTCTTATTTTTTTCCTTTTTCAAAGAAAAATATGCTGTGTCCAAATGTTCAAAGTTAGCTCTGGCAAACACTAGTTTCCAATAACCTAAGAAGACAAACACTTAAGGAGAAGCTTTGCCAAGTTCCCAAGATAAAAAGTAGAACAAAGATAAACAACAAAATAAGTATTTCAGTTTGCCTCATTAATCAGAGAGCCAACTATTAGAAACAATTGCACCAAATTACGTTTATATGCTACACAGACTATTAGATTGCACTTTGTATTTCAGCTAATTACCCCTATAATCAGAAAGACAATTTACAGAAAAATGAATACTGACACTTTTGTGCTGCACAAACTTATACTCTCATATGGAATGTATGCCACATACACATTCCATCCTGGAGTCTTAGTATGTAATTTTACTATATCCAGCCAAAGGCAGATAAGATCTATGACCAGGAATATATCAATAGATATGTAGCAATAGTTTGGTAGCAATTTTATTAAACAGAAATGGCCAGAAACTGCATACACACAAATGCATCACAACAAGTTATATAGTAAAGTACAGCAATGTCAAATGTATGCTATCTGACTAGAACAATCAGTAAGCAATATATCCCATTCAGCACTATAAATTTCATTACAGGGTACTCAGCATCATGGTGACATACTGTTTCCTTTCCCAGTCTTGTGTAACAAAGAACAGTGCTCATGTGATTAGTCTTATTTATTTATTTTTTTACTGTGAGGTCAAGTCTTTCAGCTAAGGTATGCTATCTGGTTTGAGGAAAAAGCAAATCACTTTGTCTGAATTTTAAAAGCAGAGACTGTAATTGGTCAGAATTGGCCAGTGATCTATGCCAGTAAACAAAATTAATAAATACATAACTAAAGGTCACAGCAGAAATCTAGATTTGCACCAAGATGCTGAGCACTAAAACACTGCATCACAGAAAAAACATCAATACAATAATTATATTTTAACACAAACCAGTGTTTCTGCAAGAAAGGCAACCTCTTTGCATCTCCATATATCCCTGAATCTCAACAATGCTAAATAAGCTAAACTTGAGTTTCTAAAATTAAAAAAAAAAAAGACAAACCTCAGCCTTAATTAGTGGCTGTAGAAATGCTAAAAACAAAATGCTCAACAGTCACAATCTTTGGAGGGCTCTTCATATCCCAGTCTCAACTCCTTTATGAATCGCAGCCAATTGCTGTACCATCGTGCACTACCGTACAGTGGGGGTAACCATTGGTGGTTATAGATGCAAAAACTTCAGTAGATAAATTTTCTCTTATTAGCTGTCTGTGATCCATCTGAGAAATCCTTAAATTGCACTTAACTGCTCAGAGATTAGCTGCACTTTTACCCCTTAAACAGTCCCAAAACCACCAAATATACAATTATCTAATACCACTTAGAGAATCCCCACTAGTATAGACCCTTTATAGAGCCCCCCATTAGTACTGACTCCATTTAGAGCACCCAGTTATACCACACCCCTCCATTTTCTCTCCCCATTGTGAAAACAGGATTTAACCTAGCACTACAGATGGCCAGTTTTCCTACATTTCTCATACCTGCCTGATTGACATGGGTATCCTTAGGCAGTGTAGCAACTGCTTCATGTACACTGACAGTCCTTTACTCCAAGATCAGCCAAGTACAATTTGTGAGAGATGAATTGACTCTAAGAATCTGAAATCCTTGCTCACTCTCACACAGAACAATAACACCGAACAGGTTGTCAACTCACATACTACACTTATGCAAATCATGTATTCAACACATAAACCATCATACACTGACGTGCTCACAAGAAACCTACCTAAACTCCAGAGATTTTCCAAACACAAACATGCTACACCTAAAACAGCATCTACAGCACTCAATACACATAAAAACACAATTGCCGGTGTCTCACCAAATAAGCCACTTAGGCAAAGCACATCTAAACCAAATGTTTAGTCATAGGTGACTCATTTATGAGACACACAGATGTCCCACTCACCAGGCTGGACAAGGAGAAGGTTACAATCAGCTATCTTTCCAGTGCCAGGATCCATCAGATCACACATGCACTCAAGTCTCTCAACAAGTACCATTATGACTCTGTCATAGTTTGTTTATTTATTTTATTTTATTTTACATTTGTTTACCAGGATAGTCCGACTGGATTACATGTCCATTTACAGCAGAGGCCCGGGGAGAAAAACTCCACATTCAGTACAGAAAAAAAACAAATAGTTGAACAAATTGATAACAATATGATCACCTATACAGAAGCAAATATTTGACAATAGATAAAAATACTTTTGATACAAAAACAAAATTTGACACCAGATAAAAAATACAACTTTCGATACAGAAACAGAAATTAACACTAGATAAGCGTTATAACTGACTATAGAGACAGACAGAGACTACTTATAGAAATTAATTAGTGTAAGTTTAGCATAAGCTACTATAACTATTTGAAACTTGTGCAGAAAATATAATTCCTGAATACTGTAGAAAAATTACAGTAGGTATAACTGGATATGAAGCTACCTGGGGCGGTAGAAACAGTGAAGATTAGGTAATGCATGGACATAGCCAGGAATTCATTAAATGTGTAAATTAACTGTAACTTCCCAGTCAGCTGAAAGGAAACAACGATCCAGGCTAGAATATGAACTATCTCCAGGCTCCTTCTTAATGAAGTTTAACCCGCTGGTATATATTCTGGCCTGGATCGTTGTTCCCATTCCCCTAACTGGGAAATTACAATTGATTTACCACTGCATGCTGTTACCTGTTCAGTTGCTCTTACTCTGCATATTTCTGCTTGTTAGTAGCCTTCTAATTTACTGCCTTCTGCACTTGTTTTTAGTCGTTTATTAATTTAATTGCATTAATTTAAACTGCATTTGCCGTAATATTGCTACACACTCAAGTGTGCTAGCCTGCACTGCATTTGAACTGTATTTACTGCTGTTTTAGCTGCTTTTCTGTAAAAAAAAAAAAAAATCTAAGCTTGTTTCCTGATTTTCCTGTTACTAGTCTAGTCCAGATACAGACCTGCTGTATCCAGGACTGTTGGTAAGCTTCTGAGCCCTCCAAGCCTTTCTGTGTTGGAGGGAAGCCTTCTAGCTTATCAATGGAAGTGGTAAGCACTAGGCAGCCTGTCTACCACAAGAGGAGTGTTTTTTGGCCCAGAAATTGTAGTTTATTGACCATTTGGGCAGCTTGTCCATCTCTTTCAACTTTCTGGTTCAAAAGCCCACATCTGCGCTTGTTTCCCACCTTTCTTGTAACTAACCTGCGGGAAAGCACTAGAAAGCCTTAAACTGATACAAGCACTCAATTCTCCTTGTTAATAAGGAGAAATTAATCATAGGCACTAAACAGCCTATAATTGCAAAGTACCTTGCCAAGGTAAGGGAAAACAGCTCTTGTACTTTACAGAAGAAACACCAAACCAAGCATGTCCAAGGGTCAGCTTCCAGTGATTTCTCCTGTCCACCTGGTGAATCTGGGCATACTGGGGCAATGCAGAAATTCTCTCATGTACACAGACAACCCTCTCCTCCTACCACCCAACACTACAACCTGCAAGAGATGCACTTACATAACCAAATTGGAAGCAAAGCTCTCTCCAGCCAAGATTGTGCTAGACAGTCAAGAAGAGAAGGTTAACACCTGCACTACACCTCAAGCAACACATAGCCCTTCAAAACTCACGCCACCAACATCCACACATAGTAACACTAAACCCACTTATGTGGAGGCCCTTAACATGAACCTGCCCAAGCAACAAGGACCTCCGAAGCTGAAACGCAAACAAACACCAATCACAACCAAAGTGACACATAGCTCAAAATACCAGTGTGCCACCAAGCAACAGCCTCTAAAGCAAGACAACGTACCCAACACTTTAGTCATGGGTGACTCTATAGTCAGGCACACTGATGTCCCACTCACCAGGAGAAAATTACTGTCAGCTGCCTGTCGGGTGCCAGGATCCACCACATAATGCATGCACTCAAGTCACTCCACAACAAGTATAAATACGACTCTGTCATTGTCCATGTTGGAGTGAATGACTTGAGACGTACCTCCCTGGAGTACATGAAAAGAGACATGGAAGAGTTTTTGGATCATGTGGCCCAGGCAGGTATGACCCTAGCCCTGAGCAGCATCCTGCCTTCACCCAGAATGATGCCACACTATAAGGACAAAATGATTGACTTCAACAATTGGCTAAGTTTCTGGTGTCATTCAAAGGGGATCCAGTATCTGTCTGCCTGGGATGACATGATCAACAAACCAAGATGCTTTGCCAGAGATGGTCTGCACCTGTCGCCCCTGGGATTCAGGTTACTGGCTAAGGCTCTTGCCATCCCTATAGTGCCTTTTTTAGGCAAAGCTCAAAGGACAAAACCACCACCGTAACAGATATAAGCATGCAAAATATGAAGGTAATGCTACTCAATGCTAGAAGTCTAAACCTCAAAAAGAACTCTCTCGAGGCACTTCTAAAAATGGAGAACATCGATATCTGTGCAGTAACTGAGACCTGGTTCAAGGCTCCAGAGAGCACCCCTGCAATACCAGGCTGCAACTCTTCCCACAGTTTTCGGCTACCAAACCAGGACCGAAGCACTAAAGGTGGAGGAGTGTCCATATTCACCAAGGATATTCACACCTCCAGGCTAGTTACCCAACACAATGCATCTGAAATCCTACAGGTGCAACTAACACTAAGTAAGACTGCAATCCAAATTGTTGCTTGCTACATACCCCCCACCATGCCCCAAGATTCTCACTACACCTTTCTAAACATACTAGAAAATATTAAGATACAACCAAACACCCTAATACTGGGTGATTTCAACTACCCTGCCATTAACTGGGAAAACTATTCTGCTACCAACACCTTTGCCCAACGGTTCTTGGAATTCATAAATTCCAATGCCCTGGACCAACTAATCCATAGTCCTACCAGGGGCTCAAATATCCTAGACCTGGTCATCACCAACATGGGAGATCAATGCTCCACACCAGTAGCCACCCCCTCATTGGTCGTGTCTGACCATAAGCTAATCACCCTTGATGTCCACATCCCACTCCCACCCCCAGTAGGGAAATCTCCATAAAAAACTTCTCCAAAGCCAACTTCATGGTACTCAAGTCAGAAGTGACAAACTTCATGACACCCATGCAGACAGGAACTGAAAGTTCGACTGCTGAATCCTACACTAAGGCACTGTATGAGCACATCCACTCGTGTATGAATATAGCCACTCCAAACAGAGCCAAGACAGTCTCCTCAAAAAAAAGGAACCCAATCTGGTGGTCCCCTGCCATAAACAAACTATATAACAGAAGGAAGAAACTGTTGCAGAAAAGAGGAAAATACCAGGATGCAAAAAAAACCCTTACCAGCCTCAGTAAAAAGCTAAGATACCTCATAAAATCCTCCAAAGCTAGTTATGAAAATAAAATTGCCAAAGGTTCCAAGGACAATACAAGACATTCTATAGTTATGTCAACAATCTAAATGGCAACGCTCAGATCTGCTCTGAGCTACAACAGAATGGCATTAAATATACTGATCGCACGGATATTGCCAATATCCTGGCAGATCGATTCAGTGCCATCTACACCCCTCTCACCCCCTAAAGGGCCCATCTCAATATCAAAAGATTGCCAAATTTCGGTAATCACAGCCACACAGGTAAAAAACACACTCTCCAAAGCTAAGAATACAGCATCCATGGGACCAGACGACATCCTGGGCTGTGTACTACATGAACTACAAAATGAACTGGCACACCACCTAAGTGTCATGTTTAATCATAGCCTCACCTCAGGCTTCGTGCCCAATGAGTGGTGCACAGCTACAGTTATCCCACTCCACAAGGGGGGATCCACCTTCGATCCTGGGAACTACCATCCCATCAGTCTGACGAGCCTGATCTGTAAAGCCATGGAACGCATTATCATGGAACTTATAAACAAAGACATTGACAACCTTCAAACACTGGACCCCACCCAGTTTGGCTTCATAAAGGGCTGATCTTGTCTCCTCAACCTGATTGACTTCTTCAAATCAGTCTCCAGAGCCATAGACAAGGGTAAGGTGGTCCACACAGCCTATCTGGACCTCGTCAAGACCTTCGATACCATCCCCCACTCTGGAACCATAGATAAACTTACTGAGCTGGGCATCAATCCCTATGTCACTCGATGGGTTTCCAACTGGCTTACTGACAGAACCCACAGTGTAAAAGTAGCCGACTCAAAATCCAGCTCCAGACAAGTGACAAGCGGAGTACCTCAGGGTTCAGTCCTGGGACCGCTCTTGTTTGGCAGCTACTTCTCTGAAGTACAGGCCAGCACTAAGGGACTCTGGCTAACAAAGTTCACAGATGACTGCAAATTGGGAGTCATTATTGAATCCCCAAATGATGTGGCTATTCTACAAAAGGGCCTTACAGAAAAAAATGCTTAGTGCTGAAGCCATGGGCTCAAGCTCAATGCCAAGAAATGTATAGTTATCCCCTTTGGGAAAAAACAAGTACTCATGAATTACCACATAATTGGCAGTACACTAAACACCAAAAGTGTGATAAGAGACTTAGGGACACAGGTGGACAGTGGTCTCACCTTTGATAACCACATAGCCACAACAGTCAGGAAATCCTTCTATGTGGCACACCTCATCACTAACAGCTTTTCATCTGAAAAAAGGAGGTCATTGTCCCACTGTACTTATCCCTCATTAGACCCATTATAGAGTACAATGCATCATTTGGTATGTACCTCACAAGACACCTGCAACAACTGGAAAGGCCATAGAAATACCTCACTAAAAGAATCACAGACCTAAAGCAGATGCCCTATGCTGACCGTCTAAAAAACTCCATCTATACTGTGTCACATATTGCCTACTCAGAGGCGATCTCTGCTTAACATACAAAGCCATGTCAAACCCAGTGCTGTTGGACATGCTACACTTAAAGAAATCCCAATCCCTCAGAGACACACGCTCCAAGGATCTAAACCTGGTCATCACAATGAACAAAACATGCTGGAGGGATAGGTTCCTGACCCAGAGACTCCCCATACTCTGGAATAGACTACCCATACATGTCAAGCTGAGCGCCTATTTGGCCCTCTTCAAAAGGAACCTTGATGACTGGATGGGAGATAGGAAATTCACCCCCGGATCATGTCAGTCACCCTACTAGACAGGGGACCAGGGAAGTAAATATTCTGGGAAGAAATAGCCAGGGAAATGTTATAGCTAGGCTTGTAGAGGCCCTAGGGCCGATAGCCTAGTACTAACCTATGAACCTTTGAACCTATGTGAATCTTTAATCGTGAACCAGAAGTGACTCTTATCCCAGAAGAAACCTAGGCACAACTGGTTCCCATGGTACTAGAAGGTAACTGTAGGATTTTCCTTTACTTTGTTTTTTGACCCCTTTACCCACAGGCAGGGAGGTTTCTAGCACATCACTTATCACCAGATTCATGAGAGCTTGGTTATCTGACTGACTATGCTTACAATATATAGGCATTCTTATGCTTACAGAGCAGAGAAAAGGTAGATATATATTACAGAAAAATATGGACTGACAATGGAATTGATACGCCAATCAGTATTCGTGTACCAAAGTACTTAATTATTTGTAACTGGGTAAGTGAAGTTTATAACTCAGGCTCACACCTCTCAACTTTTTATCCCAGGAAATCTGTGGAAAGGTAAAAATAATGGAGGGATAAAGACCTAAAATCGGGGACAGATTTTAAATATTCCTTTGATAGACTTAGAAAATTGCTAGAATAACAGGTTTTCTTGATGCATGCATTTTTTGAATAATATAAAGTCTAAACCTCAAATATCTATCATTATTTAGTCATTTCACCCCCTAGAATTTGACAGAAAGCCACAAGTTTTATGAGGAAAACACCAAAAATATGAGGTAGAAATCTGGGCATTCTGTTAAAATCTGGACAGTTGACATGTATGCTCAGGGTCCAAGTTAAATCTGGCATACATGGTCAGTTTAGTATGATCAGTTCAACCAGCTTGATTTTGTAAGTGGGAAAATATAGACTCTTCACAAACAGAATCTAGAGCCCAGGGCTGAACTCCAAAACTTAGAGTTCTCATACCTTTCAACTGTCCAGATTTTTGCAGAATGTCCAGATTTTTGCCTCATATTTTAGGCATTTGAGTTACAGGCTTCATATCCTTCAGTAAATGCATGGTAGTTGCATGGTAACACAAGACCTTTTATTCCAGCAACTTTCTAAGTTTATAAGATCAATATTTAAAAATGTTCCCTATTTTTGGGGCTTTGTCCCCCCATTATTTTTGGCTTTGTCCAGATTTTTAAGATGTTGAGAGCCATGGAGTTCTGACAGAGGAATACTGACTGAACCATGTAATACAGCTAATCATAAAGGCTCAGGTTTAAATGGATCTTTTGTTTTTGCAGGGTTTAAAAGTAAATCCTCTGAGCAGGCATAAGGCTATCAGTCTTTAATGAAGAAGTGAGATGTTCAGACCAAAGAGAAGATGCAGCAGCCTGCATTTCCATCAAGTTCACTTGATGAGGCAGCCTGATGACAATCTTCAAATATGATTCCAGGGGAGGGAGTCACTACAGAGACTAACTAAAATAAATCAAAGATATTCCATAGGTATTTATGATCATAAATCTACACTTTTCAGTCTTGTACTGAAGATACCTTCTAGTTCTATTGTAGTCGACCAAATATCACCTTATAACTTGTCTAAACATTTTAATGTGTCTTCTTTCCTTTAAAAATATTACACAGACCTAAAATAGAATATTATGTCAATTGATAAAAATCATTTCTGCTGAAGAAAAGTAGTTGATGACAGTTCAAACACTACCAAAAAAAATAGTCCTACCAAAGACCTCAGAGTTGATTATATGAGTTATGACATAGGGCTAAGGTCTTAGCCCATGTAATACATTTTGTATCAGAAAGCATTAAACTGATCAATAGCTTTTTGCTTTTGACTTTCACTTATTGCTGGCGCTAATCTTGACTGCATTTCACCTAGCAGTCGAACTCACCTGTCACTGCTGGTAGTGAAAGTCAGTGAACCTATTTTACTAGCTTGCACTTACATCCGTCAGTGTGAGGCACGGAGGTCATAATACATCCCCCTACCCTCAAGCCTGTATTCTAGATTATCACTTTGTAAAGAAATGCTCTTTAACTTATTTATTTAAAGTAAAGGATTGTATTATTGATCTTTGAATGATCTTTGAAGTATTTTTTAAAACTTTTTGTTTGCATTTTTCGATCTTTTAAGCTTTTCAACTACTGTTTGTGCCTTTATCACTGTTTTATTGCCTTATTTTCCTGTGTTTGTGAGCTTATATTGTTGATTGCACTTGTGGGCTAAAGTATTGCTTAAAAGTAACTAACAGGCTAATACACTCAAGTGTACCAGCCTTTGATAGCAATTTAGTCGAAAACAAAGCATTTACTGCATTTTTTCCTGTCTGTTTGAAAAAAAACAAAAAAAACAAAAAATATTTCTCCTTTCCTAAACTTTACTTGCTAGTTGTTCCAGTGATCAGATTTTGCTGATCCCTGAGCTTTGTATTTGGTTTCTGTGTTCCTCCATTTTCTTGTGTGGCCAGAGGTAGTTTCTTTACTCACCAGTGGGAGTGGGGAGTACTGAGCTGCTTGTTTGTCCTCAGAGGAGTGGTTAGAAGCAGCAACTTGTAATTTGTTGGCCATTTTGGGTCATTTCCTGTTTTTTCCAGCCCCCTGCTATAAAGCACGCTTTGGCGGGCTTTTCTGGCATTAGAGAACTTGGCATAGCTCCTAGTGGTCCCCTGCAGAGTTCCTAAGCCAGCAGAGAGCAGAAAAAGCAACTTTCTTGATCATAAGTATTTTTTAAAACTTTTTGTTTGCATTTTTCGATCTTTTAAGCTTTTCGACTACTGTTTGTGCCTTTATTACTGTTTTATTGCCTTATTTTCCTGTGTTTGTGAGCTTATATTGTTGATTGCACTTGTGGGCTAAAGTATTGCTTAAAAGTAACTAACAGGCTAATACACTCAAGTGTACCAGCCTTTGATAGCAATTTAGTCAAAAACAAAGCATTTACTGCATTTTTTCCTGTCTGTTTGAAAAAAAAAACAAAAAAATATTTCTCCTTTCCTAAACTTTACTTGCTAGTTGTTCCAGTGATCAGATTTTGCTGATCCCTGGGCTTTGTATTTGGTTTCTGTGTTCCTCCATTTTCTTGTGTGGCCAGAGGTAGTTTCTTTACTCACCAGTGGGAGTGGGGAGTACTGAGCTGCTTGTTTGTCCTCAGAGGAGTGGTTAGAAGCAGCAACTTGTAATTTGTTGGCCATTTTGGGTCATTTCCTGTTTTTTCCAGCCCCCTGCTATAAAGCACGCTTTGGCGGGCTTTTCTGGCATTAGAGAACTTGGCATAGCTCCTTGTGGTCCCCTGCAGAGTTCCTAAGCCAGCAGAGAGCAGAAAAAGCAACTTTCTTGATCATAAGTATTTTTTAAACTTTTAAGTTTGCATTTTTCGATCTTTTAAGCTTTTCGACTACTGTTTGTGCCTTTATTACTGTTTTATTGCCTTATTTTCCTGTGTTTGTGAGCTTATATTGTTGATTGCACTTGTGGGCTAAAGTATTGCTTAAAAGTAACTAACAGGCTAATACACTCAAGTGTACCAGCCTTTGATAGCAATTTAGTCGAAAACAAAGCATTTACTGCATTTTTCCTGTCTGTTTGAAAAAAAAAAAAAAAACAAAAATATTTCTCCTTTCCTAAACTTTACTTGCAAGTTGTTCCAGTGATCAGATTTTGCTGATCCCTGGGCTTTGTATTTGGTTTCTGTGTTCCTCCATTTTCTTGTGTGGCCAGAGGTAGTTTCTTTACTCACCAGTGGGAGTGGGGAGTACTGAGCTGCTTGTTTGTCCTCAGAGGAGTGGTTAGAAGCAGCAACTTGTAATTTGTTGGCCATTTTGGGTCATTTCCTGTTTTTTCCAGCCCCCTGCTATAAAGCACGCTTTGGTGGGCTTTTCTGCCATTAGAGAACTTGGCATAGCTCCTAGTGGTCCCCTGCAGAGTTCCTAAGCCAGCAGAGAGCAGAAAAAGCAACTTTCTTGATCATAAGTATTTTCTAAAACTTTTTGTTTGCATTTTTCGATCTTTTAAGCTTTTCGACTACTGTTTGTGCCTTTATCACTGTTTTATTGCCTTATTTTCCTGTGTTTGTGAGCTTATATTGTTGATTGCACTTGTGGGCTAAAGTATTGCTTAAAAGTAACTAACAGGCTAATACACTCAAGTGTACCAGCCTTTGATAGCAATTTAGTCCTAAACAAAGCATTTACTGCATTTTTTCCTGTCTGTTTGAAAAAAAAACAAAAAAAATTTCTCCTTTCCTAAACTTTACTTGCTAGTTGTTCCAGTGATCAGATTTTGCTGATCCCTGGGCTTTGTATTTGGTTTCTGTGTTCCTCCATTTTCTTGTGTGGCCAGAGTTAGTTTCTTTACTCACCAGTGGGAGTGGGGAGTACTGAGCTGCTTGTTTGTCCTCAGAGGAGTGGTTAGAAGCAGCAACTTGTAATTTGTTGGCCATTTTGGGTCATTTCCTGTTTTTCCAGCCCCCTGCTATAAAGCATGCTTTGGCGGGCTTTTCTGGCATTAGAGAACTTGGCATAGCTCCTAGTGGTCCCCTGCAGAGTTCCTAAGCCAGCAGAGAGCAGAAAAAGCAACTTTCTTGATCATAAGTATTTTTTAAAACTTTTTGTTTGCATTTTTCGATCTTTTAAACTTTTCGACTACTGTTTGTGCCTTTATCACTGTTTTATTGCCTTATTTTCCTGTGTTTGTGAGCTTATATTGTTGATTGCACTTGTGGGCTAAAGTATTGCTTAAAAGTAACTAACAGGCTAATACACTCAAGTGTACCAGCCTTTGCTAGCAATTTAGTCGAAAACAAAGCATTTACTGCATTTTTTCCTGTCTGTTTGAAAAAACAACAAAAACAAAAACCAAACAATATTTCTCCTTTCCTAAACTTTACTTGCTAGTTGTTCCAGTGATCAGATTTTGCTGATCCCTGGGCTTTGTATTTGGTTTCTGTGTTCCTCCATTTTCTTGTGTGGCCAGAGGTAGTTTCTTTACTCACCAGTGGGAGTGGGGAGTACTGAGCTGTTTGTTTGTCCTCAGAGGAGTGGTTAGAAGCAGCAACTTGTAATTTGTTGGCCATTTTGGGTCATTTCCTGTTTTTCCAGCCCCCTGCTATAAAGCACGCTTTGGCGGGCTTTTCTGGCATTAGAGAACTTGGCATAGCTCCTAGTGGTCCCCTGCAGAGTTCCTAAGCCAGCAGAGAGCAGAAAAAGCAACTTTCTTGATCATAAGTATTTTTTAAAACTTTTTGTTTGCATTTTTCGATCTTTTAAGCTTTTCGACTACTGTTTGTGCCTTTATCACTGTTTTATTGCCTTATTTTCCTGTGTTTGTGAGCTTATATTGTTGATTGCACTTGTGGGCTAAAGTATTGCTTAAAAGTAACTAACAGGCTAATACACTCAAGTGTACCAGCCTTTGATAGCAATTTAGTCGAAAACAAAGCATTTACTGCAATTTTTCCTGTCTGTTTGAAAAAAAACAAAAAAACCCCCAAAAAATATTTCTCCTTTCCTAAACTTTACTTGCTAGTTGTTCCAGTGATCAGATTTTGCTGATCCCTGGGCTTTGTATTTGGTTTCTGTGTTCCTCCATTTTCTTGTGTGGCCAGAGGTAGTTTCTTTACTCACCAGTGGGAGTGGGGAGTACTGAGCTGCTTGTTTGTCCTCAGAGGAGTGGTTAGAAGCAGCAACTTGTAATTTGTTGGCCATTTTGGGTCATTTCCTGTTTTTTCCAGCCCCCTGCTATAAAGCACGCATTAGCGCGCTTTAGTGCGATTTAGCACGATTTAGCGCAGAGCTGCTACCGTTGCACACTAGGGCAGTGCCGGAGCTGCTACCGTTGCACACTAGGGCAGCGCCGGTTAAGCAGATTTAAACTATTAGGGCTACCTAAAGTTCACTCTTCAAATTTTCCCTTAAAACTACCTTCCTCAAAGTGTACTACTGTTCTATTTAGTGTATCCTCCAACTATAAATTATCTCTACTTGACTCCCAAGTAGACTATTCTCTATCCGTATAGCTAAGCACTTGCTCCTACAGTACTTATCACCTCGATACAGCACTCTTGTTATAGAAAGTACCCCAAAAAAAGCAAACCCCATTTCTCGGTCACCCACATCCCCAAAAGCTTTTCTTAAGTTTTTCTGTCTATTCCTTCTAGCATGTCGAGGGATCAGTTGCTAATATCCTCTCCTGCTCATCTGGTGAACCTGGGATTATTGAGGCAATGTTACAATTGCCTCATGTACACAGACAACCCTCTCCTCCTCCCACAAAACACAAATACATGCGAGAGATGCAACTATACGGCCAAACTGGAGGCTGAGCTCTCTCAACATAGGACTGGCAAGACCAGACAGGAGGAGAAGGTAACCACACACACTATAGACCCAGTCTCACATAATACCATCACAACCTCAAATCATACACATAAACACACAAAGACATACTCGGAGGCTCTGATCAAAAATCTACCAAAACAGCAGAGGCCACCAAAGCAGACACCCAAACAACTACCACCTCAGAACACACCACCTGCATCACATAGACCACACAGTCAGAGTGTCAAGCAGTCACAGCCCTTAAGGCCAAACACTATGCCAGACACTCTAGTCATTGGTGACTCCATAGTCAGACACACTGACGTCCCGCTCACCAGACTGAGTAAGGAGAAGGTCACAGTAAGCTGCCTGTCGGGTGCTAGAATCCGCCACATAACGCATGCACTCAGGTCTCTCAACAGCAGGTACAAGTACGACTCAATCATTGTCCACGCTGGTGTAAACGACCTGAGACGTACCTCCCTGGACTACATGAAAAGAGACATAGAGGAGCTCTCTGATTATGTAGCCCAGGCAGGTGTGACCCTGACCTTGAGCAGTATCCTACCTTCACCAAGAATGATGCCACAATACAGAGATAAGATGATCAGTTTTAACAATTGGCTTAAACTCTGGTGTCATTCAAAGGGGATCCAGTGTCTGTCTGCCTGGGATGACATGCTGGACAAGCCACGCTGCTTCGCAAGGGACGGCTTGCACTTGTCACCCGTGGGATTCCGGATTTTGGCAAAGGCTCTTGCCACCCCCATAGTGCCTTTTTTAGGCAAGGCTCAAATTCTAAACCTACCACCCTAGAACAAAACAAAGAAAAAAAACTAAGGGTAATGCTGCTCAATGCCAGAAGTCTCAACCTCAAGATGCACGCACTCGAGGCCCTTCTCAGTATGGAGAACATCGATGTCTGTGCTGTGACAGAAACCTGGTTCAAGGCTCCTGAGAGCACCCCAGCACTATCAGGTTTTACCTCATATCACGCGTTCCGGACACAAAACCCGGACAATACCAAGAAAGGAGGAGGGGTATCCATATTCATCAAGGACACCCACACCTCAAGATTGGTGGCATCGCACGATGCATCAGAAACCATCCAGGTGCAATTAACCATAGGCAAGACTGCTATGCAAATTGTAGCATGTTACAGGCCACCCTCGCAAACTCAGGAACCTCACATGGCCTTCCTGAAAACACTGGAGGGATAAATGTATCTCGAACACCATCATACTAGGTGACTTCAACTACCCTAATATAGACTGGGAACACTACTCAAGCCCAAACACTCTAGCCCAAAAGTTCCTGGAATTCATAAACTCAAATGCCATGGAACAACTAGTCACCATCCCCACAAGAGGAGAGAACATACTTAATCTCATCATCACGAACATGGGAGCACAATGTTCAACGCCAGAAGTATACCCCTCACTGGTGAGATCTGATCACAAACTAATCTCGCTGGAGGTCCTCATCCCGCCCCCACCGAAATGAAAAAGACCACAGTAAAGAACTTCTCGAAAGCCGACTTCACACTTCTAAAGACTAGTGTGGTCTCCTTTAAGGCCCCTGAGCCGGCGATTAACATTACTCAAACCACTGAATCACTTACAAATGCCTTCTACCAGCACCTGCAGGGCTGCATGGATCAGGCAATCCCAAGCAAAACAAAGACTCTTTGTACCAAAGGCAAGCGTCCAGTCTGGTGGACCCCAGCCATAAACAAACTCTACAATAAAAGGAGAAAGCTACTACAAGATAGAGCAAAATCCTTAAAAGGTAAGACACCGCTGATCACTATAAGTAAAAAGCTAAGAGCTCTCATAAAATCATCCAAAGCTAATTTTGAGAAAAAATAGCTAAGGACTCTAAAGACAACCATAAAGCATTCTTTAGCTATGTCAGAAACCTAGGAGGAAACTCCCAGATATGCTCAGAATTAGTTCAAAATGATGTGAAGATTACTGATCCTACAGACATTGCCAACATACTGGCTGACAGGTTCAGTGCAAACTTCTCCCCACCCTCCCCGCCTAAAGAA
The DNA here is from genome assembly GCF_019279795.1 of Protopterus annectens. NCBI lineage: Eukaryota > Metazoa > Chordata > Ceratodontiformes > Protopteridae > Protopterus > Protopterus annectens. The sequence goes on along the minus strand of NC_056728.1, from coordinate 1,639,442,982 downwards.
GAGATATCTATACCAAATGATTGTAGCCCCCCAAACATCTCCAATGCTCAGGTGAGAACTGCTCTCTCCAAGGCAAAGAACACAGCATCCATGGGACCTGATGGTGTCCCCGGCTGTGTGCTCCATGAACTCAATGAGGAATTAAACCCACAGTTAGGACAGCTGTTTAATCTTAGTCTCACCTCCGGATACGTACCAGGAGTGGCGACAGCGACTGTGGTCCCACTCCACAAAGGCGGTGCCTCCACCGACCCTGGAAATTACCGTCCCATTAGCTTGACAAGCCTGATCTGCAAAGCCATGGAAAGGATCATAATGGATCTCATAAATAAAGACATAGGGAATTTGCAGACTTTGGATCCGACCCAGTTTGGCTTTGTCAAAGGCAGATCATGCCTTTTAAACTTGGTTGACTTTTTTGAAACAGTCACCAAGGTCATTGACGAGGGAAAGGCAGTCCATACAGCCTACCTAGACCTGGCGAAGGCTTTCGATACAATACCCCACTCGGGTATCATTGAAAAACTCATCAACTTAAATGTAAACCCATACATTACAAGATGGGTTGCAAACTGGCTGAGTGACAGAACCCACAGGGTCAGAGTTGCTGGCGCCATGTCAGACTCTAAGCCTGTCACAAGTGGTGTCCCACAGGGCTCAGTCCTGGGCCCACTCTTGTTTGGCATCTACTTTTCTGAAGTACAAGCAAACACAGGAGGGTTATGGCTGACAAAGTTCGCAGATGACTGCAAACTGGGCGCCATAGTTGAGAACACATCCGACACAGATATCCTTCAGAAGGGTCTCACAGAAATGGATAACTGGTGCCAGAGCCATGGCCTCAAGTTAAATGACAAGAAATGCATAGTCATACCCTTCGGGAAAAATAAGGTTACCCCTAGCTACCATATAGGTGGCAATCCCTGAACACAGAAGAAGTTATTAGGGACCTGGGAACCCAGGTTGACAGTAGCCTTTCATTCGACACTCATATTGCTAAAGTAGTTAGGAAGACCTTCTACATTGCCCACCTTATCATGAAGGGATTCACATCTAGATCAAGGGAAGTCATAGTCTCCCTATACTCATCACTCATCAGACCAATGATCGAGTACAATACCCCATTCGGAATGTATCTGACCCGACACTTGCAGCAGCTGGAGAGGCCACAAAAGTTCCTCACCAAAAGGATAAAGGGTTTCAAAATCTGTCTTATGCTGCACGACTGAAAGAACTCCAATTATATTCAGTTGCGCAGCTTACTCAGAGGTGACCTATGCCTGACATACAAGGCCATGTCAAACCCAGATTTGATGAATATGCTTCATCTCAAAAAATCTAGATCCCTCAGAGCCACAAGGGCGGGTGACTTAAACCTCAACACGGTTATTAATAGGATGTGCTGGAGGGATAGATTCATCACCCAAAGACTCCCTATGCTGTGGAACAAAATCCCGGTTTATGTGAGGCAGAGCACCTCGCTGGCCTTGTTCAAGAGGAATCTTGACCAATGGATGGGAGATCGCAGATACACCCCAGGGGTTACCTCAGTGTCACTGCTCGACAGAGGCACAGCTAAATAATGGGCATAGTTTCTCCAAACTAAGGGATGGCGTAAGCCACAAAACTATGGCTAGGCTTATAAATGCCCTCGGGCAGATAGCCTAGTATGAACCTATGAACCTATGAACCTATTACATCTTATGGTTTATTTATTGGTTGAAGGACTTATGCATTTTACATGTGCCTGGCATTGTGTGGCATCTGCCCATTAAGAAATATGACTGTTCAGAACATTACTAGTCTGTCTTCAAACTGGATTTACTATTTGATAAGATAGTTTCAATGACTTCACATTTTAACAAGTATGATTTGTTTACTTTTCTCAGCTTTTTGGAGGCTAATTTATTTAATGTCAGTTAATCAGAACATTTCTTCTAATTCTGGCAGTTTGGCACAGAAGGTTAATACTATGAGTTGTTAATGAGCTTCATTTTGTAGTTACGTCTGTATCTCTCTCTCTCTGTCTTTAATTGCAGACTATATGAAGCTGTGTAAATCATTAAACCAAAATGTGATCTAAGAGAATGTTAAAAGAAGCATTCATGTCTAGTGGATTAATGACTGAATTAAAACTATTATGCACTGCAATTATAAACTTGCATGGGTCTGGTAGACCTTTAAGTTTGGTTGTGACCCACAGAAGGGATCACAGACAAAAACAGCAGGTGCATATTTTATACATTTGTCTAACTGGGGAATATAATCTGTATATTTAGGTTTAGTTTACTTTGAAAACAACTAGCTACAAAATTCCTTTGTTCTAAAATATTTTCCACTATATGCCACAAAAGAAAGTAAATTAAGTAACCATCCATTTTCTATAAAACATTGATCAAATATGCAGGTGGTTGGTGTGACAGAGCAAGATGCAGAGGACAGGAAGAAATGGAAGCAGATGATCAGCTGTGGCGACCCCTAACGGGAGCAGCCGAAAGAAGAAGAAGAAGATTAATTAAATATAGCTGTACAACAAGAAAATGTTGTTAATCACTAATGTGATTGGAAAACAACTGATGACAGTCCATTGAAACCTCAATTAAATAGTGTTCAGATAAGAGGTTTTGACATGCACATGCATAAGTGAGTGTATATACACACAAACACACACACATTAGCATTAGTTTAAATTATGTATGTGTGGTGAAAGACTTACACTGTGTTTTACTGATAGAAGTATTACAGACATCTGTACATTTTCCACACAAAATGTTGACATATGCCAAGGCGAATTACATATGTTAGTAGCATACATAAATCAAACACATACCTTCTGTACTTTGAAATTCAATACCCTGTTTTAAGCTTTTGATTATATAATGAATCCATAACTGAGAAGTCACTATGATGTTAAGCATGCACATTTCTGCTTTCTCACCTTTGCATCATGTGGTATACTCCCCCATACGCACACACACACACACACACACACACACACACACACACACACACACACACACACACTCACTGTTCATCAAAACGTTAGATGTTTTCTTACAGTTTGTATACTTAAATAAATCTTGACTGTAGTATACATACAAACCATTTGTGCAATGTGCATTTTTATTATATATTAAAAACATAATGAGAACATCTGTAGTAATTTTGAATTTTTTTCCTTCTAAAGAAAAATACATAAAAAAGTTGTACTAACTGTACTGAATCAAGATAAACCTGAACATAGTTGTGATGTGAACGTAATATATAGAGAAAATGTACAAAATAGTATATAACTGTATATTTCCTGCAATACAAATTAATTACAGCTTAAGAAAATAAAACTAAACCCTTACTTTATACATGTACAGCTATTTGCACTACTGTAGATTGTGTGTCTTTAAGGTTGCTGAGTTAGTTCACATGATAATTTCCTTATCTGGACTCAAACATGCTGAATATTACCTTCAGCACTTGGACATGTAAATGTGAAATCAGAAAGGACACTTTTTATATTCAACCTAATACCACAGCAAAGCCTGCATGGGGACTCACTCAATGATAACTTAAACAGTAGTAGTTACAGATGCATTCAGCTGGAGGAAACCTGTGGAGTCAGAACTCAACTTTAAGGACTCCGAAAATTCCATTTTGGAGTTAAAAATGAGAAACAGTAAGGGCACATTATATCTTTAACCATATTCAGATAGTTTTGAGTTTAGATGATAGACTTTTTCTGACAATTATCTGTATTATTTACTGTCTTATTTTCAGTTTCTTATGGAAGTCCTGTACTGTTTGCATATGTACTTTGAATATAAATGCTTTAACCTATTTATTTAAAGTAAAGAATTCTATTATTTAACTTTGAATTACTGTGGTTTATGGTTTATTTATTGGTTGAAGGATTTATGCATTTTACATGTGCCTATGATTGTGCGGCATCTACCCATTGAGAAAGGTGACTGCTCAGAGCTAATTGCTTGTTAAGTTTGATTAACTGATAGCATATCTTAAAGCTCGGGAAGGACAGAGCCGGTACTGAAGAGTTATCGTTTACTCTCCCAGTCAGAGAAACATTGAGGAATTCAGAAAGATTGATACTTTGATGGAGAGCTCTAGTGACAAAACCTAGAGACATACAGGAGCTACACTGAGCAAAATCTCAGTACACTTAAAAGTAACTGTACTGTTGTTTTCCCTAGCAAGCCACAAAAAGCTGTTGCAGAGGCACCTACAAACATACATGCACACACACAAACACCACATACAGGGATTACTGGAAAACATGTGCATTCACACACAGACCCAGTCATACACACAGACAATACATCAAGCATGCCCCCCCCCCCACACACACACAAATATACACTCAGGGCTTTATAGTATTTATCTGTTGCAATGCTAACAAACCTGTTCCTGCCATAGACATCACTGGGGATACACGTACAAAGATCAGTTCATTTTTATCACCTCCACTGCAGCAGATCTTCTCTCTGATTCATTCTACTATTCTATCCTAATCCTGTGAAAGGTCCCAGGGAAGTAATCATGGCTATTTTGCATTAGTTACGCCCCCAGACTGCCATGTTTGCATACTGCATTCTCCAGCAAGATCACTATGGCATTACATGATGGTGCTTTCCTATCACTGTAGCTCTATAGTGGTATTTGATTGACTTCCTCATAACAGGCTGAATAACCCCACTAGAAATAGGATTGAGCAGTGCTGTGTGCATTTTTGCTTATCAGCATTTGAACATGTAGGTATGTAACTATACTCTTGGTCAGGTTTCAATTACTATTGTTTAAGTTACACTGAAACACATTGAGATGAGTCTGAGCTGGGTGAGATCTTGTGGAGCCAGTAATTATAACTCTGATCTACTGTTATGTGGTATGGAGCTTATTTGAGTGTGTCATTCCTTAGCTATTACACGAGTCAGAAGTGTACATTTACTGTATACCTTATGGCAAATTTCTCTTTGTATGTTGACTCGTGCAAGTGGTGGGAGTCAAACCCCACATTGCTGGTTTCAGGTCACATCAAATATCAGTGGCAGCAGTGTTTGAGTTAGAAGCCATAACCTCTTTCCTTCACGTATTAATTGGCAACAAATGGGGTTATACAGATGTTCCTCACACATAATAATGTTAAATATAATTTATACCTTTAATATGTATTCTTTTTTATTATAAGTATGCACTGAGTGGTGCAGGCATTTAAAACACTATAATAAGTTCCTACGTTATTTTTATTAAAACAGCAAACACATTGGCCATTACCTTATGAATTATTCAGGTTATAAAATCCTTTAAAACTGCAGTCATTTTATTGTCACAAAGAAAACAATGTCCAGCAATTTATATATGGTATGCTTATTAATTTGTGTAGTAAAGCTAAAATGTAGCAAAGCATAAAAAAGTTTCAACAACGTTCATACATTAATGAATGTATGTGAAAAAGACAATGAGCAGCAAAATGGCTGCAGTGCACCTTAAATCCTTCTGGATGTCTATTTGTTTGCTTGCTTGTTTGTTAACTACACTACAATGCTGATCAAGGTGACCTTTTTCACATTGCATTGGGGTTATAATAACCAGTCTAGTTACAAAGATATACGTCTGGAGTATTTCTCCCTGGGCCTCTGCTGAAAATTGGCTTATCCCAAGTCAGACTTTCCCAGTAAACAAATGTTAAATAAATAAATGTTAAATAAATAAATAGTTTCAGAGATAAATAATGTAAGAACTACTCTAGGTACATTTACATAATGCTAGTAGTGTAGCATCCTACTGAGGAACTGACAAGCATAGCTTGTATATAAACGATATAGTGTTAGTTACTATAACACTCACATATAGTCTGTGGAAGTAGGAAGAAGAATCGCGAATGTTGTCGGGAGAAGGAGGTGGGGGAAGTAGGCAGAAGAAAGAACTGGAAAGATGAATGTAGCGGGAAGGGAAGACAAAGTATGTAAAATCAGCAGCAACTTTTGTGGTAGTGCATGACTAGTAGGAAGGAATAATGTGTGCAAAGGGAGTACAGTATTTGTGCACTGCCTGAGGTGTGAATCATTTGCAATGTGCTTTAAAGAACAGATGTATATATTTTAACTGTAGTCTAATTTTTTTTTTTTTATAGAAATTGATTAACGAAGTGTGAAGGAATAAATTCGCAACCATTGGGTCCAGGTACATAAAAGGAGTGTCATGTGGAGTGGTGTTTGTTTTGTGGGGTCTGGAGGATGGGGTGTTTGGTGTGTGAGTGGGGACTGCAGTTGAAGTGGTCGTTGTTATGAGGCAATTAGCTTATAAATGCCCTCGAGCAGATAGCCAAGTACCTACCTATGAACCTATGAACCTATTAGTTAAGGAGGAAAAGGAGCTAATGTTGAGGAGTCTATAAAGAAAAGGAACTATAATGAGAATTGATATTCGTATACCTGAGAGCCATTTGGCTTCAGCTAGAGTGATACAGTAGTATTTTCTTACTGGGGAGAGACATATGAATTTACAGATGTTATTACTGCTGGTTCAAATTCCAGTCATAATCTGACTGCAGAAGAAGAACAACTTTCTGATGGCAGCCTTAAATACAGCCTTCAAACTTGCTAGAGTGCATGTTGTTTAATCTATATTTAAAGTAAAAACCTAGATGTAATTGTTACTTCTTGCTGCCCTTATACAGTTTTCAGCAGTATAAAAGAAATGAAATGTTACTGATTCTGCATTAAATACCTTTAGAGAACATTTGAAATGCTGTGTGTTCTATCTTTATGTTAAGTAGTTAGATTATATTCCAAATTAATTATTCATTTTAGCCAAGCAAAACACTTTGTAATGAAACTGAGCCAATTAAAGAGCATTTATGGTATGTCAATCAGCTCAGCAATGCAGTCAGATTCTTACTTCGGACAGAGGATGTTGAGAAACTACTGCAGACTCCATTATTCTTTGTGTTACTGTTTTAAAAGTCTTGGATAACCTTATACAATCTGTAAAAAATAATATCAACTAAAATATTCAGATTAGTGCTTTGTTCATGAATGAACTGAGTTGTATCTCCTTCTACTCCTATTATATTAATGTCCCTGTTAAATATATTATTACTAATAATTTTGCCAACTTTAACATCCAAAGTATTAGATTATTAATTATCTAATACATGTATGTCATTGCTATATAATAAGAATCATATTGGTTTACTACATATGAAAGTGAACTGTAAAAGAAAGAAAATATACAGTACAGTGAATAATACTTGGTTAGTAATAAAACAGGGGTGGCGCACTGGTGTAGCGGTTAGTGTTGTCACCTCAGAGCAAGAGGTTCTCTGGTTTGATTCTCGGCTGGGGTGCTTTCTGTGTGGAGTCTGCATGTCCTCCATGCATTCATGTGGGTTCCCACCAGGTGCTCCAGTCTCCTTCCACATTCCAAAGACATGTGGTAGGTGGATTGGACACTCCAAATTGTGTGTGCATGCAAATGTGTGTGTGTGGTGCACCCTCTGAGGAGGTCTGGGCCTTGGGCTAGCAACATGAGCCCAAAAAACCTGTAACTGCTACAGAAGCAATGAGCAGTGAAAGGTGCTCATCGCCCGATGTACCACATGGTGCATAAATGAGAAAGATTAATAAAACAGTTAATATTTTGAGAGAAACAGTGGGGTAAATATAGGTGTAGGAAAAACAGTGCACTTTTGTATCACAATATATTCTGCAGCCATTATCCATTTTGTAAAACCCATTACATTATACAAGACTAATTACAGCAAGAAAATGTTCACTATCAGGTAGCAATTAGCTAGAAAATTTTAATGCCGTCATTTATAAAATTTGTGTTTAAAATTTTCAACAGTTAAATTTAAATAAAAAAAAAACTCTCCTTAAATTACATAGAGCAATATTGGCTCATGTATATATCTGGCATTGTGATGATATCAGCTAAATCAGAAAAACATATGTTTAGAAATATGTATTTAAAATATTGAGCATTTCAGTTTTGACAGCCATTTTACTTGGCCAAAAATTGTTTCCTACACAGACTGGTAAAACTGAATGGAAAAAGTATATAATTCATACATTATGATGTCAAATCTGTTATTTATTATATGGAGCGTGCCCTATAGATCAACATGTATTTTTTGTGAATTTATCTATCTATTTATTGATTTTTAATAAATGTGAGTGTTGATAATTACATGCATTTGCAAGTATCATGCTGTAAAACATCACACTGTTTATCATCTTTAGAATGTGTTACAATGTTATACTAAATGGCTGAAATGAAACAGCCATTCCCTCATTTATGTTCATATTTGAAACAGCCAGCATTTACTTTCTGATTGATTGTCAGGTGTCACATGATGCAAGCAAAAGCCAAAGATAAAATGTAGGTATTATATCACACGGAAAAGGAACAGTTATAAGGATGTCTGGAAAATGAAGGTGAGGCTACGCTTCATTATACCATGACAATGGGTATACATGTAAGTGAAGACGTATAGAAGGCAGTCTGGAATGATCTAGAAAAGATGATATGGCAGTATGAGTATACACAGTATGGGTTATGTTTATCCCTAAGGACCAAGCCAGAGCAGGGAAAGGATTGGGAAAGTAAGACAGACAATGCTGCTGAGAGTGAAGGATTAAATCTGCACAGCAGTTAACCCTAGAGCAAGCAGTAAAGGGGTATGATGGAACAGATCTGCATGAGAGTTAACCCTAGGGCAAACAGTAAAGAGTAGGATGGAGCAGATCTGCACAACAGTTAACCCTAGGGCAAAATCTGTGCTATGCATCTAGTGCCTGTGAAGACAGCTATAGCATGGAACTGGTTGAACTATGTAAGAAGAGGAATTGCGTAACAGATTTAGAATGAAAATTTCTGTATTGATCTAAAGCAGTTCACTTGGGTATAGAGATACAATGCATCAGAAGTGCATTTCTGCTTTTGTTCTGAGTGCAGCAGGTACTATTATAAAATGAAAACTCATATTTGGGACTTATTTCATAAAGCTTCTTGTAGCTGGGTGTGACTCATAAATCCATAAGAGATCAAAGGCTATCACCTTACATTTATACTCTTTCTTCTCACTGTCTTTTCCTCTCTGCTTTGCTGACTACCTCTAAATGGATGGTAACAGACTTCTGGCTGTTCAAACTATGCAAAAGGAGAAGCTGGCCTGATTGAAATGACCAGTTATCTTCAGAAGCAATAAACAGCAAAAAATCGCCTACTTCCTCCTCGGGAGTTTGGAATTTGGATTTACTATTCAGTCATCTCTTTTTCTCTGCTGCAACTTAAGGCAGGACTATTCCATTATTTCCCCCAGAAGATGTAATTTTGTTTGGGCCTATGACTGCCTGGAAATAATGCAACTTTACATGTTAGTAAAAGAAATCAAATTAATTTTCAATTGCTGGATTTCAAGAAAGCTAGATGTCAGAGTTTTTTTTTCCTTGCTATAAGCTATTTGAATGTATTTATTTTCATTGTCACAGTGAAAATTTAACACTTTGTATATTAATATTTATGTCTCCCCTTTTATGCTGTTTCATCATTTATACTAGACGTGTCTAACCTGCGTTCCACGGGCCGCATGCAGCCCTCAGAGCTCTTCCATGCGGCCCTCAACCTCTAACTGCAACATTGATGTACGCATTCCCCAAAACACTTTTTTGTTTTGTGTTTTTCGCTCCCGTGACCTGTAACGCTAATGTTGGTGTGCGCATGCCCCAAAGCACCCTTCTAGTTTTGTTTTTGAGCCAAAAAAGGGTCAGTGTGTTTACGCCATTATTTTGCGCTGAACAATCAGTGTGTGCGTGTGTGTGTGTGTGTGTGTGTGTGTGTGTGTGTGTGTGTGTGTGTGTTCTCGCTGAAGAGGGACTCATGTATGGATTTGCCGCTGTTGCTTTTGAAAGGGACAGCAATTACCTGTGTTAATAGGTAAGTATGGAGTGAGTGAGTGCATGCATGAAAGCAGAATTGTGTGCGTGAAAGTAGAAGAGTGTGTGTGTGTATGTGAGTATGTGTATATGTGTGCATGACAGAGAGAGACGCATGCACAAAAAGGCTAACAATGATCAGTCTACCTACTGAACACAAACAAGTTAGCTCACAAATATATCATACATTAAGAGTACACTTTCATTAAATTGCGGCTTTCCTGATAGGGAGAGTGTTGTATTGAACATGAACTCATACCTCTTAACTGTATGGATTTTCAAAGAATGTCTGGATTTTTGCCTCATCTTCCAATTTGTGTCTTTTGCTTAGGAAATAAAAGAAGTCATCCAAAGTAATGCAGTTCCAGGGAGTATGAATGAGACAGCAGCCTAGGGTTAATGGGTCAGTAGTGGACTGACTATGTGGGACTGTAGCATATAAAGTTGTATAGTTTTTTCAGACAAACAAAAAAGCATCTAGTACTGTTTTTTCATTGGTGGGTTCTAAGCAGTGGTAGATTGGACAACAGTAAGCATAGCTTTGGCGGATCATCAATACTGGCAAATCAAGTGGGCACAATGTCATTTTTTTAAATGTTGGGGATTTTAGTGTGCATGTGTGTGCTTATGTGTTGGGAGTGCTGCAACAGTAGATGATTATTAAAGGCAGAGACTTACAGACTGTGGACAATATGTTTCTTTGTTTCAAAATCTAATACTTGGTTACATATGCCAGAAGTAGATTTTTTTAAGACATAGCTTCTTTGCCATTTAAAGTGGATGGACATTTACATTTAATGGACAATGTATTAGCGTGGGCCTGTGGGGTTCTGAAGGATGCCAAGTCTACCACTGCCAATGTCTTGCAAAGTGACCTGGAAATGGATATTGGGATGTTACTGAAAAAAATATAGTAAGTGGGCTTAGAAATATAGTTTAATTAAACAAAGTGTACTTTCAATTTACAGGCCATAATTTAATTTATTTCAGGTAGTCCAGATATTGGTAGATTGTATACCATTAAACTTAATTAGGGAGAGCTGTCATTATAAGTGATGTATAATGTTTGCAGCTACAGTTGTTTCAATGGTGTCTGTGATGCATAACTATTTTTGGGCCTGTGCCCCACTTTTATTTTTCGCTTTGTCCAGATTTCTTGCTCTAAGGTTGAGAGGTATGGTTCCATACTAAATCAGAAGTTGTATTTACCTTGGAAGACTTTTCGGCATAATTATGAAAAACAGAGCCTTTTTAATATCTCTGCTTATTTCCAATATAAACTGCCATGTAACCTTGCAAATAACCTTCTTATTAAGCTACTTTACTTCGTTTGGAATTGACAGGTATGATTCATCTGTTCGGACATAAGCATAGAGTGCTAATGTGACTTTGATTTCTTGCAGCAGTCTGTGGTTTACATAATCACAATAACTTTTCTGTGTTTCTGGGTGTGTAATCAATTTAACAGTTTTAAAGATGTTTTCCAAAAATAAATAAATATATAATAAATAAATAATCCTCTCTACACTTTGAGCTATTGACAAAGTCTGGGAATTTGTTTTTTTCAAAAGCGAAGGTCAGCATTACAGCTCAGTAAACTGTCAGTCCGTGAGTAACTTCTGCACAAATTAAAATGTCTGAATGTCAAATGGCTTTAGATTGGAGGGAAGTTTATTTTTATTTATTTTATTTTATTTTACATTTGTTTACTGGGAAAGTCCAACTGGACACAGGTACATTTTCAGCGGAGTCCTGGGGAGAAAAGCTCCAAAAATAACACAAAACAATATAATACAATACATGAGAGAGAGAGAGACAGCAAATTATGGATGTAGTACTCATACAATATGGCAGAGATGACATCTCGTAACAGTGAGAATCATTGAGGTACAGAATAAACTTAAAAACATTTTTTCTTTACAGTTATAATTACAGCAAGGCAAATATCAATGAGTAAAGTTTTCAGGAGACAGCTGTTTGTACATAGCTGAAGCTCTGAAACAATCTTTTGGTATGGATTAACCTGGGGATTGACACAAGTTATATGTTTACACCAGTATGTAGCATTATAGTTTATGGTTTTCTTATTGATTTACTTTTTGCTGAGCAGTTGTTTGTTGATTTATTGATGGTCCTTTTGGTGGTTGGAAATTACATGGATGAATCCATCTCTATTATGATTTTTTTTCAGATATTTTGACTTCCAGACAATTTCATTCAGTGAGTGGGTGTCATGTGATTACTGAGGTTGCCTATTTTACAAGTAGGGGATTTTGTGTGTGTGTGTGTGTGTGTGTGTGTGTGTGTGTGTGTGTGTGTGTGTGTGTGTGTGTGTGTGTGTGTGTGTGTGTGTGTGTGTGTGTGTGTGTGTGTGTGTGTGTGTGTAAGAGAGAGAGATTTAATATGTATACTGAATATAATATCGCAAATGGAATTCTTAGTTAAACATGCCCCTCTTCTTGGGCAACTAGACTTGAGTAACCAATATTAGCTCTTAGCCATCCAACTGGGAAAGGTTAGTATGTGGATTTTCCATCTGGTTTGATGAAGGCTATGCTACTTACCCAAGGACTACATTTATTGCTATCCATCCAGCCATCGTGTTGCTGAACTACATTGTTTGATAATGAGAGGAGCTTTTTACAGAAGTTGAAGGTTTTTGTGTCAAGAACCTGTCCACAAAAAGTGGCTTGTTTATGTTGCAGTAAAGGCTGTGGTCTTTGTAGTGAGCGTTTTAAGTATAACCAGTATTTCTGAGGTACAGGAAGTCTCTTAAGGCAGGATCTTTCTTAGCCTGGAAAGCAAGCCAATAATGAAATTTATAGGGGCCAGTGTGAGACAGAGGAAAGCAAGAAGCTTTTTAGTCTGTTTGCATAACTAAGTGAACTTAGTCCTTTGACCTTTTTTGTCAGAAATGGTTGTAGTCTTTCTTTTGGCAGGGTGTTTTGCTGAGGCACATGCCAAAAGGGGCATTGCATTCAATAATGTCTCTTGTAAAGGAAGAATACAGGGATGTTATGACCTCCTTGTCCCTGGATGAGATACCCTTACTAATGAAGTGGGCCATGTAAAATGATTTCCTTACAACGGAGAGAACGTGGTGGTCAAAAGTCAGGTTTCTATCAACCTAGGTGCTCAAGTACCATACGATTTATTGCATGCTTACAACATTGTAATTAATGTGATAATTTGTGGGGACATCACTCTCCTCAAAGGGGATTATGATGCATTTTTTATCAATTAGCTTGACGCCATATTTCTGGCACCAGTTATTTGTTTGGGTGAGACCCTCTCGTAGCTTATTCAGAATTGTTTTATTAAGTCAGTAATGTGAATTCTTAACTGCGGTGGTGGTGCTGCGGTAGCGTTGTCGCCTCACAGTAAGACGTTGTCCTGTTCGATTCTCAGCTAGAGTGTCTTCTGTGGGGAGACATGCGTGAATGGGCGTACCTTCGTTGAAGGTTGTGCATCAGAGCTGGCAACTCGGCACGTAAAAATCTACTGTCAATCATTAGCGGACCGGAGTTCCGCTGTGGCGACCCCTAACCGGGAAAAGCCGAAAGACACAACATTGCAAATTTGTTGGGTTATTTTTGTGGATTATAGTATTGTAGGACTGCTGATGTTGACATTTTACATAGTTGGACTGCTGGAATGGTTTTCCCAGTGAGAAATGCTAGTGCTGTAGTGAATATCTGTTTATTTGTAAAAAAAAAAAAAAAAAATATATATATATATATATATATATATATATATATATATAGATATATTAACTAAGATGTTAGAGCTAACTGTTAGATTAGAGAATTAGAATTAGAATGAGAATTAGAATTTTAAGACAAATATTAGGCATTTATTACATTTATTCATTGTTCAAATGCACCTACAGTACAGCCAGGAGGTCCACTGTGGTCTTCCGGAGCAACGAAAGAGTTAACTATATGATATATTTTATATGCGGCCTCAAGACCATTTCTGTTCACTCAATGCAGCCCCAGCAAGCCAAAAGGTTGGACACCCCTGATTTATACAATTAAAGAAAACTCAGAGTTTTAAAAGTATGTGTCTGGTTATTTTTCTTAAATTTATAAGGATACTGCACTGGTTTGGCTGACTTTAATTGGGCATCTACAGTATCTCACAAAAAGTAAACTTTTATGTGTGTATGCTCCCAAATGGTTTTATGACAGTTGTCTCATATTAATGGCAAAGAGTTACTGCCTATTTAGTTTGCCAGTAGTTGCCCTGCTGGTAGCAGTCTGCCATTTGGAAAGCAAGTACATGGTTTTGGCCTTTGAAAGGATAAGGATCATTGTTTCCTTCAGAGAAAAACCGGTGTGTGTGTGTGTGTGTGTGTGTGTGTGTGTGTGTGTGTGTGTGTGTGTGTGTGTGTGTGTGTGTGTGTGTGTGTGTGTGTGTGTGTGTGTGTGTGTGTGTGTGTGTGTGTGTGTGTGTGTGTGTGTGTGTGCGTGTGTGTATTTGTGTGTGTAAATGCAAATTTATTTTTACCAAAGTAGAAATTACAGAATGGGTAAGGTAATCTAGATACCAGCCTGAGAGTGGCATTTCAAAAGATTACTCAAACCTTAATTAAAACTTCTGTATTAGCCAACCCTGTTTATAAGCAAAAATTCATTGTGTAGGTAGCTGTTCAGGAGTTGTACTAAGTAAAGTATTTTCAGGGGACAATAGTATTTGTTCTGAGTGCAGCATCTTTTTTGTAGGATCTAACCAAAACAGGAACTATATGCAGCATAGCGAAGAACTGCTTTTGCATCTGTGATCTCTTCAAAGGCTTCTGGCCTACCTGTATTGTCAAAGGTTTACAGTACTTCTGTAGTACAACTCTTTAAAGTGGTTACACAGGATAAGTAGCAAAATAAAAAGCTACTCAGATGGATTTCAGCACTGCACTCGTATAGCATGATTATGCAGCATAGAATGCTAATGTCAATGCGGCTGGTTTATTCAGTCAAGGAAATGTTTGATGTAGCATTCTGTGTAACAGTATTTTCAAATTCCATGCTTCATTTCCTAAGGGTCTTTCAAGTAAAGTATTTTAAAGTAGGAGACATGAAGAGAGATATAGTGTGAGATTTTTAAACTGTGTATATACAGATATCAGCTAGTAGCCAGACTCTTCCCTACTCCATCCCATCTCTCTCTCACTCATTACTTGTGAATTGTGAATTATGGATTTCTGGCTACTCCAACTGCAAGTAGGGAGGCAATCAGTCTGAATGAACTGACCATCTAATTATCTTCAGAAGCAAAAAAAAACTTTAGAGCTCACTTACTTTATGTATAATGGCACCGCCCTCAGGAGCTTTGGAATTTGAATATCACCAGTTAATTTTCTCTTTTTTCTGCTACAACTTGAGAGGGGAGGATTGTTTCTTTCTTTTCCCTAGAAGTATCCATTTTCTTTGGGTCTAGGTCTATATGGGAACTGCAAATGAACAAGCTACAAGTTAGAAAAAGAAACCAAATTCTTTTAGTGGGTAGGGTTGTTTGAAAGCTAGATGTCAGAGAGTATTTTTTCTGCTGTAACTTTTTTGTTTAAAAGTAATTTATTTTTATTTTCCCTCTGCAAACATATCCCTTTTGTATTTCCATTTCAGAGTCTCCTTTGTTTATGTTACGTAATCTTTAATGCAATTAACGAATATTTTGACTGATAATATTTGTGACTAACTTTTTCAAATGTTCGTCAGGGTACAGCAGAGCTTTTCGATGACTTTAACCAAGGAATTGCCTCACAAAGAGTTAAACTGCTTTGAGGGCATGCTGTCAAAGGTTTTCTTTGGTAGCTGTTTCATATAAAGGATGACCAGTAACTGTGTATCTGGGTTGCCAAGTAGGGACCTAACTGGTTGCAAGCTACTATGTTCAAAGCAAATAAAGGCTTCAACATTAGAAGGTGTCATCATCCCCTCCTTGGAAACTTCTTGTGAATATGTGTACATGAATAGATTCATAGGTTCATAGGTTCATACTAGGCTATCTGCCCTAGGGCATTTATAAGCCTAGCCAGAGTGTGTTTGGCTTTCGCCACCCATTTTAAATTAATTTTGCTATGCCCTTTTTCGAGGTTAGTATACTGTGCCTCTGTCTAACAGTGACACAGAAGTGATACCCGGGGTAAACATACGATCTCCCATCCACTCATCAAGATTCCTCTTGAAGAGAGTCAATGAGGGACTCTGCCTAACCTGGACTGGGATTTTATTCCAGAGTGAAGGGAGCCTCTGGGTTATGAATCTCCCTCCAGCATGTCCTATTTATTTCAGTGCTGAGGTTCAAGTCTCTCGAGCGCGTAGCTCGATGGGATTTGGATTTTCTGAGGTGCAGCATGTCCATTAATTCCGGGTTGGACATGGCTTTATACGTCAGGCACAGATCGCCTCTGAGCAGGCGGTATGCCAATGAGTAGAGCTGGGGTTTCTTTAACCGGGCAGCATATGGCATCTGTTTGAGCCCTTTGATCCTCTTGGTGAGGTACTTTTGGGGTCTTTCCAGTTGCTGCAGGTGTCTGGTAAGGTACATCCCAAAAGGGGCATTGTACTCAATTATGGGCCTGATGAGGGATGAGTAAAGAGGCACGATGACCTCCCCTTATCTTGATGTTAATCCCTTCATGATTAGGTGGGCTATATAAAATGTTTTTCTAACCACTTTGGCCAAGTGGTTGTCAAATGAGAGATTGCTATCAACTTAGGACCCCAGGTCCCTAATTACTTCTTCTGTACTTAATGGATTACCACCTATGTGGTAATTTGTGGGCACTTTGTTTTTGCCAAAGGGGATGACTATACACTTTTTGGCGTTTAGCTTGAGACCATGGCTCTGGCACCAGTTGTCTGTTTCTATGAGGCCCTTTTGGAGGATGCTTGTGTCGGCTGGAAAGTTGATTATGGCGCCCAGTTTGCAGTCATCTGCGAACTTGATCAGCCACAGTCCTTCCGTGTTGGCCTGTACCTCCAATAAATATATACTGAACAAGAGAGTTACAAAGTAATTATGTTTGCCAAAGCACCAGCAGCTGCTGGTAAAGTGCACTAAAAGGCATTGAACTCTTGGTGAGGTGAACCTTTTGCTGGGAAGAGAGTGGTTATAATTCTGGCCTAAGTTTATATAGTATGGTGTTTAATTGGGTGTCATGAATACTGGATTTAGGACTATAATATTTATTTTACTTATACCCTTTAAGCCATTCTCATATCCTCACTTAATCTGTGGCTGTATGAGTTCAAACTCTCTAATTACCATATACCAAATGGGTCATAAGGGTGGGATTTAAACCCCACACTTCTACGTCTGCCGCATTGATGGCAGTAGTATGGATTTAGGCTCTAGAATCCTTGTCCCCTATCACAGTGACAGTAGTCAAAACCTGGAGAAGATTGTGGACTCATGCTTAGAGACCTTACTTTTCTTATTCACAGGATTTGTTTTTTTTTTTTGCTATAAGATCTTCTACTGATACATATTATTACTCAGAAGGGATCCTGCAGAATTCCAATACTGGCATATGTGTGTGGACTAACTGTAAAAGGGTGGTCTAGATATAATGGCTTGATGTAACCTGCATTTCTTTCTAGGAATAAGTAATGATCCAGACATCAAGGAATGAGATCCCAAGACTATTTCTCTGGATAAGATTCAGAAAGCATACCTGGGAATAATAAAAATGACCAGCGAAAAAGCAACAAGTAAAGCACTAATAAAATAAATAACAAAGGGCCACAGCTCCAAAGGCAAACCAAAACTTTAATATGTGAGCGCTTTCGTTTACTAAAATAAAATTAACTTCTTCAAGCAAATTCAAACAGTAAAACCCCTCCTTATATAACCATGAAATCACATGGCCAATAAAATGCATTGCATCGCAAGTTTAACTTGGCCAGCTACACCATTATTCATGTCTTTGTTCACCGGTCTTATATGATAGGTATTGTGTGCTTGATCACTGGTCTTAATAAATGTTTTGGGGGAAAATCTATACCATAACAGCACATTCATGTTGATTTGGTAACCGGTATGACTCATTGCTCCTTGCCATAGTGGATACCTGCTCAGAGTGGTTTGAAGTAATATGTAAGGAATCAGTAATACCTAAGGAAGATGATCTCAGTATTATAAACAATGTTTGCACGAAATTATTTACCAGAGCAATTTAGTAGTGATGGCAGTGCTTCAGAGTTTACATTAGAAGAATATAAAATATTTATGAAACAAATGCAATTAAATGCTTACATTCGTTTTGGTTTTACTCAGTTTCATCTTGTGCATCTTCAGTTTTGCATTCCGGTCCCCTTTCATTTGCTGAAGTTCCTGTTCAGTCTGTTTGTAGAGTTGCATCATCTTCTTATTGCTCCATTCTTCCCTGTTTCCTGATATAATCCATCACCAGTATGAACAATGATGGGCTCAGAAATGAACCCTGATGCATACTCACTCCTACTGGGAACACATCTGTGAGTCTGAACTTTGTTCATACATGTGCTACCCGATTCTTGTACATAGCTTGCACTAATTGCAGCAGTGCTTCTTTGACCTTGAACCTTTTCAGGACTGCCAAAATCAGTTTTCTTGTGACCTTGTTATATGCTTTCTTCACCTCTCATCATCCCCAGTGAAACAGTTGGCCCTGCAGCATAAACCACTGGATGCCACAATCAGCTGCGAGCAGTGGTCAGAGAAGGCTCTAAGAACAAGAGAAACTTGACTGAAGACCTGGAATCTGACTGTAGAGAAAGCACAAGACTTCAAGGAATTAATCAGGGCTCTAGCTCAAGAAGAAGAGGAAATAGGTAGAGTTGAAGAAGAATGGCAGTGCCTCAAAGCAGCATGTCTGAGGACTACAGAACAGATATGTGGTTGAGCCAGGTATGGAAATAAGGTACATAAGGAAAGCTGGTGGTAGAATACAAATGTCCAGGAAGTAATTGAAAGAACAAGTGCAGGAAAAAGTGGCAGACAGAGAAGATGGACCAGGCTAAGAAGGAACAGTAGTTGATTGACAAACAAGCTAAACGATGAGTTGCAATAACAAAGAACAAGGCATCAGAGGCACTCTACCAGCTTCTGGAAAGTGACTCAGTAGACAGCACAAAGAAACCCTATCACATGCAAGGCAAAGACAGAAAGATAAAGAAGACAATCAAACACCCTTCATAAGGGATACCAGCAACAACTTGTTGACCAGTCCACAGAACATCAAAGGCAGATGTAAGGAGTTCTTCCAGCAGATTTGAATAAAAAAAAACTCACAGAAGCTGTACTGCCCCAGACACAGCCTATGATGAAAGAAGAGGAGGAGCCCACCCTAGATGAAATAAGAACAGCTTTAGAGAAAATGAGGTCAGGAGAAACAGCCAGCACAGATGAGGCCACAGCAGATATGATCAAGATGTTGGGTGAGATAGGAGAGAAATCACTCCTTTAGGTTTTTATAGCAGTATGGAGAGAAATGCATATTGGACATGACTGGAAAATAAGCATAGTGCCATTGTACAAGAAGAAAGGGGATATCCATAACTGTGAGCAGTACAGAGGTATCAAACTCTTGTCATACTGCTTGTAAGTTCTGGAGAGGGTGATTGATAAACAAATATGCGAATATCATTTATGTAATTGATAAATGAATATGCAGAGTTGTTGTTGTGTCTTTCGGCTTTTCCTGGTTAGGGGTCGCCACAGCGGAACTCCGGTCCGCTAATGATTGGCAGTAGATTTTTACGTGCCAAGTGAATATGCAGAGTAGTAGAAAGTAAGATGGGAAATGAGCCATTAAGACTCAGAGCAAGATACAGCACAACCAACCTGATGTTCACTGTCAGCCATATAGTTGAGAAAAAGCTAGAGATGCCAAAAGTTCAACTGGGCATCCCTAGACTCAGAGAAAGCATATGACAAGGTCCCAAGAAAGCTGATTTAGGCAGTCCTGTGGTGGCCTGAAGTCAAGAAGCATTGGTAGAATTAGTGTTAGCTATGTATAAGTAGCCAATGACTCAAGTATGAACAATGTTCAGTCTCACAGTGGGAGTGGGTGTGCATCAGGGTTCATCTCCCAGCCCACTGCTGCTCATGACTGGTGCTGCAGGGAACAGATTAAAAATGTTGCTGTATGCAGAAGATGTGACATTACAGGCAGTCTCTGAGCAAGAACTTCAGCATATATGGGAATGGAATGCAAAACTGAAGGTGCATGGGATGAAACTGAGTACAGATAAGACAGTTGTAATGTTAGCAAATGGGGAAATCAGAAGAAACTGAAAACTGAGGAAGAAGAGAAAATAGTGGAACGGGTTAACAGCTTCAAGTAGTTGGGAGGGATGGTTGGAAAATACTTAATTCAGAAGCTTCTTGAAATGCTACTTCCATCTGTCATTGATGCCCTATCATAAGTTCATAGGTATATGTGAGGCTAATGACCACCAGCGCCTTTACAAGCCTAGACATGCAACTCATCCAAGTTGCTTCCCTTTGTACATCTTAATGGGGGGTATGTTTGTTAGAATGGGGGTTCATTTGTTAGGAGGGGTATGTTAGTTAAAAGGTTGCTAAAATGTTATGTTGGGGGGTATGTTAGTTAGGGTATGTTTGCTGTTGGCCTCTGTCTATAATAGACTATAATAGACTTGGGGACAGCCCAGGACTGAATTTATCTTCACTCATCTAATGTTAGTTAGGGAATGTTTACTGTTGGCCTGTGTCTAGAAGAGACATGGGGGCCAGCCCAGGGATAAATTGGAAATTTCCCATCCAATCATCAAGGTTACATTTGAATAAAGTTAGGGATGGACTTTGCTTCCCATGGATGGGGAGCCTATTTCAGAGTTTGGGGATTCTTTGAGTCAGATATCTGTCTTGCCAGCATGTTCTATTTATGTCACAAGCAAAGTTCAAATCCCTGGATCTAGTGTTTCTGGTGTTGCTCATTTTGTAGATGTACAAAAGATCTGTCTGGGCTGGATCTAAGGATGATGTACATGCCAAGCACAGATTACATCTCAACAACCTGTAGAAGACTGAGTATACAGACAGGTTTCTAAGGCGATCTGTATGAGACAGTGTGTTAATACCCTGGATTTTCTTGATGAGGAACATCTGTGGGTGTTCCCTCTGTTGCATATGTCTAGTCAGGTACATGCCAGAGGGGTCATTGTACTCAATGATGGGTCTGATAAGGGATGAGTAAAGTGGTACTATAACTTCCTTGGACCTGGATGTCATACCCTTACTTATAAGTCGGGTGACATAAAATTACTTTGTCACCTCACAATAAGACGCTGTCCTGTTCGATTCTCAGCTAGAGCGTCTTCTGTGTGGAGACGTGTGAATGGGCGTACCTTCATTGAAGGTTGTGCGTCAGAGCTGGCAACTCGGCACGTAAAAATATACTGCCAATCATTAGTGGACCGGAGTTCCGCTGTGGCGACCCCTAACCAGGAAAAGCCAAAAGACACAACAACAACAACATTGGCTATGTGTTGGTTAAAGGCTGATTACTGTCTACATATGTTCCCAGATCCCTAACTACTGGGTCAGCTCTTAGGGGTGTATTATGTTTAGAGGTACCTAAGTGCATACCAGACTAACAACCACTTATAAAGGAGTAATTTGCCTTGGTAGATGTTTTCCCAAAAGGCACTATAATACACTTATTTGCATTGAGTTTTAATCTGTGACTTTGGCACCAGTCATTTGGCTGTGTTAAACCCTCTTGCAGGATGCTAGTGTCATGAGGGGAATTTATGATACCTCCCATTTGCAGTCATCTGTGAACTTGGTGAGTCAGATTCCCTTGATATTAGCCTTGACTTTTGAAAAGTAGATGCCAAACAGGAGTAAGCCCAAGAGGGAGCCCTGTGGTACTCCACCAGTGGCCTGCCTCTTGGTGGAGCTAGTAGTGTCACCATTCCTGACTTCTTGAGTCCTATGAGTCAGCTGGCAATCCAGCAAGTTGTGTAGAGACTTGTACCTAGTTTTGTGAGTTTATATTGTGTTGAATGTCAGCCATGTCTAGGTAGGTGGTATGTACTGTTTTTCCTTCATCCATTGTCTTAGTTACCTTCTCAAAGAAGTCCACCAGGTTAAGTAGGCATGACCTTCTTTTGACAAAACTAAATTGGGATGGGTCCAGTGTTTGTAGGGTACTAATGTCTTTGTTGATAATTTCCATGATAATTCATTCATTGGCTTTGCATATTAGGCTAGTCAGACTAATGGGTCTGTAATTTCCAGGGTCAATTGATGGTCCACCATGAAGGGGATAACCATTGCCATCCTCCATTTGCTTGGTATGTAGCCAGTTTTCAGGCTGTAGTTGAAAAGTGACTTAAGTAGTCCTGATAGGTCATGTTTCATGCTATTTAGGATGCAATGTGGGATATTGCCGGGCTCCACTGAAGCTGTATTTTAAGCCTTAGTAAATGCTGCTATGATCTGCTCCCTGGTTATAATGGGAGGGGGTTGTTGGTAGGGATTTCAAAAGAGATGGCAGGGAGGAGTGAGGGGTAAAGTTTGAGATGAATCGGTCAGTGTGCAGGTTCATGATGTCACTCTGCTCACTGAAGGTGGTACTATTTACTACCGGTTCTGCGCACTGTTACATGTTACCCTTTGAGGTTTGGGATATAGTTGTAGAAGGCTTTGTGGTTTACTTTAGCCTGAGAAGTGATCTTGACCTTGTAAGTGGCCTTGTTAGATGTTTATTAGCTTTTTTATTTTCCTATTTAGTTTTAAGATCTAATCATTCTGAGAGTTGCTCTTTCTGGCTTTGGCCATGACATTTTTCCTTTTGTTATATGCCCTGCTAAAATTAGGATTCCACCGGTATGGTCTTTTTTTGGGGTTTGATTTGGGCTTAATTCTGTTAGGTACAGTAGTCTTTATGCAGTCATTTACATGTCTGCTTAGTATTCTGTGAATAATTCTGCATAGGCTGTTGTGAACTCTGGGCTGGGTGAGGCATTGAATTTTTAAAAGCTGTCAATTAATAGGTTGTAGTTTGTTCTAGAATAGTAGGAGATTTTGCTGGGTTTTCCAAGATGATTTTTACTTTGAATGAGACAGCTTTGTGATCCAACCTCACCAGTTAGAATGTGACATGGGGGGTGCAGCTCTCTCCCACAGTGGTGACAACAAGGTCCAGTATTTAATTGAGGTGTGCACTAACTAAATGATCAAGGGCATTTATGTTAATAAACTCCAGGAAACATTGTGCCTGCAAGCTGGAGGCAATGTAAGCTTCCCAGACTGTAGAGCAGTAGTTAAACTGGGTCGATATTATGAAGTCGAAGTTTGAAATAACCCGAAATGTAAAGCTCGAAAAGTAAATATTGAACTGCTATAATTTCGACAGTACTGAATTCCAAAAACAAGAATATCAAATAATCTTAGTTGGCCAAATTGCACTTTAGTTACTTATTATGTCACTACGTCATTGCTGACAACTTCAGAAATAGTATACAAAGAAAATAACTGAAACAGTCTACATTTTAAAATAAATTTAAAAAGTTATAAAGCTATATTTTATTTAACTAACATTCCACAACTATAAAACAAAACATACTATTTCTACAATTATGTTTTATACACATTTGTAAACCTTGTTTACTAGCAGTATAAAGGTAAACTTACGTAGGAGATAGCTGTGCGTTTGTCAATTTGTCATCTATAACAATGGCTAGCACATTGCATACATTTACATTTACACTTAGATTTGTTCAGTTATTGATATACATCACTGGTGCCCATTTTCTTTATATTTTAATGCATGCGATTAATGTTAGGCGATTGGGGTTAGTTAATTTATTTTAGTTTTTCACTAGCAAGCCAGGACACGATGTTGACCAAATATGATAGTTCAACATTTTGATCTTTGGGTTTTATGCATTTCGGTTTTCTTAACGTTCGATATTTACTTGTGGAGCTTTATGTTGTCAGTTATTTTAAATTTCAACTTCGTAATATAAACCCATTAAAGTCTCCCATGAATAGAGTATTTGGTTGGATGGAAAGTGCCTCCAGTAGGTTTAGACAAGAGTCATGGGATTCTTAAGACATAGATGGTGACATATAGCTTGCTAAGATATGGTAAGGGACTTTATCTAAGGTGATTTGCACATGGAGGAACTCCAGGGTATCATTCTGTTTAACCAGCCTTGAGGTATACTTGCTGCTCCAGACTAGTGAGCAGATTGTTTCTGGCATCCCTTATAAATGGTATCTGATGATTGTTTTCCCTATCTTTCTGTTGTAGTCTTGCAACCTGATAGAGCTTCCATGTGCCATCTGTTAAATCATTTTCCATATGCTGGTAGAGTCGCTGATACTTTGCTCTTTGTGACTATTATTGCTCTCTTGCATCTTTCCTAGCCAACTAATGTTTCTTCTTAATCTGGCCCCTACTTTCTTTCTCTCATCCTCTACATTCTTTCTTTCTTTCTTTCTTTAGACAGTTTCCTGGACTTCTACATTTCACCACCAGCTTTCCTTTTATACCTTATTTCCACACTTGATTTAACCACATATCTACCATTGTCACACCTGCTGTTTTGAAATGCATTCTTTTTTTTCTGCTCCATCAATTTCTTCTTCTCTTTGGTGCTCTAAATCAATGAGTATGTCCTTGAACTCTTCTGCTTTTACTCCAGTCAGCTTCCAGGTATTCAGCCTAGTGTCTGTTGATCCTAAAACATTTTCTGACCACTACTTGCAGCTGATTGTAATTGCCAGTGGTTGATGCCATGTGTTGACCATTTCTCTAGGAATGACTTTGCAATCTGTGATGTGACCTCAATGTCCTTTCCTTACTAGAAGGAAGTCTACTTTTGTATGTGATCTTGTGACTGCCTCTCTTACTGGCCCATGTATCGGCCATCATTAGGACAGAAATATCCAGAATGACACTCCTTTATTATTTCTTTTGCATCAACCGTCTAGACCCAGATGATCCTCATCTCTCTGTATCAGTATGAATGCTTATATCACCCATTGTTAAGATCAATTGGTTTGGCTCTACTTTATTGAGTAAGTCCTGCAGCTGTCATTTGAATGCCATCTTCCCCTTACCATCACAGACCTGCCAAGACTTAGGCATTGGGCAACAATGATTTCACTGGCATTATCATCCAAAGCATGTGGACATTCAGAATTTAACTGTCTAGCCATTGCTTCCAGAGCAGAAAGAAGATTAGCGTGTGTTAACATGTCTTTTCTATGTACCCTGCTCCATATCTATTAGCATGTGTTAACATGTTTTCTCTGTGTGCCCTGCTCTATATATATTAACATGTGTTAACATGTTTTCTCTATATACCCTGCTCCATATCTACACTTTACATAAATTAGACTGGAAATAGACTGCTATGAGTCTGTCACTGATTCTTATGACATCTCTCATTGTCTTCTGAAGACTGTCTCTCTCTCTCTCTCTCTCTCTCTCTCACCATTTCTAGTCTATCTTCCCCCTGAGAATGTAGATTGACATTCAACAGACTTTGCTGCACTGATCTGCCACTGGGCATTTGGACAATACCCATCCAGTATTTTACTGACTCAGGACTGCTAGGCTTTTGGCAAAAATACATTGGTCAATAGGGGCATGTAGTCACCTTTCACCATTAGTACAGAACCCTAGCATAGGCCAGAGTAGGCTTGGTACAGAAACCACTTAGCACTAGAAATATTAATCAACATATCTATGTCACCGAGAGCTAGGTTTTCACTGCCAAGTACCTAGCCCTGTTGTGACAGCTTTTGATGTATGATCCCATTTCTGCAGCATACTCTACACAAAAAATGATGCCTAAAGTAGTTGGTTCCATGTGACTCTTCTCCAGATTGGCACCACCTGGTGTCTGTATTGCTGCCTATGTCTCTTTTTCAATTCTGATTGAGTTTTGTTGGCAAACTTCTCAAGTTGAACTGACATGGAGGGTTTCAAACTAGTGCCTTCTATCTTTGAGGCAATGCCTTTTACCCACTTGTCCACCACAGCAAACATCCAGCATGCTTTTGAGAGGTGGGATGAGCCCCCATACAGACATGGTGAGAACATGCACATTCCTCCAAGGCAGTGAAGACAGGTCATGATTGAACCCTGGACATTGGAACTGTGATGCAAAAGTCTTAACCATTGAACTTCTACAATGGTGAGTCATGACCACAAATGGGTGAAATCAGAATAAGATGAAAACTGAGACAGAATGGAAAATATTGGAACAGGTAAAGAGATTCAACTATATGGAAGGTATGGTTGAGAAAAGGGGAAATCTGAATGAGGAAGTCAAAGTGAGAATCAGAGGTGTTGCAAGAAACTAACACTAAGTGTCAGGAGTAATGCATGACAGAAGAATGACAAAGAAGCTATAAAGTAAGGTGTAGAAAACAGTGGTTTGACCAGTGCTTCTGCATGGCACAGAAGCCTGGGCAGTGAAAGCACATCAGCTGAGCAAGCCTGGGGTGATGGAGGAGAAGTATCTTAGATTGTAGTAGGATACACCTGTGGGAGATATTAAGAAATTAAGACAAAAGAGCTGAAACCAAAGTTGCCTCAGCTGAAAAGAAGGTCAAGGAAAACAGACCATGATGATTTGGTCACATGTAGAGAAGAAGTAGTTGACCGTGTAAAGCAGATTTGGGATTGACAGGAAGAAGGCAAGAGCAGACAATGACTCAAGCCATGTTGTGGATGGAATGCATGACTGAGGATTTGAGATAGCCACATCTAACTACCGAATAAGGTGGCAGACTGGCATTGAATTGAGAGGTGTTAATGGTTGATGCATCACCCTGACACCATATAAAGTGGGAAAAATGGGGTTGATGGAGATGGTCTGCTCCTTGTTACCCAGCCTCAATGGGATGGTTGAAAGACATGCAAATATTTAAAGTAACTGTGTAAGCTATGAGCTTTCATTATAAACCCTGCATCTTAAACCAGATCATTCCTTGTTCACCTACTGATGCCACACATCCAGCTACCAGCATCATGACAGCAGTGTTATTCCCAAACAGAAGATATATCTAAGCCAGAATTATTGAAACTAGATATAAACTAATGGATGTGTGGTCTGCATTTTCAGCATATGAAGTAAAGACAACTAGAAGTTATGTTATTTTACTGCAATAATTGGCCAAAGATTGCAGAAGAGAGAAATGAATGCTGAGTCAAGTTATGGAAAGGGATGAGCACTTACCCAAAATGTAGATATGGAACAGGATAAATAGAGAAAACATTCTAGCACATTATAAACTACTTGGTGGTCTGGAACCAGTGGTTGGACAGTTACATTCTGAAGATCCACATGCTTTGCATGACAGTACCACTAAAGTGATTGCTATTCACTAACTAACCCTTGGCAGACTGAATGAAACCCAAATCCATAACATAGGGTGTATGTTTGAAGAGGCCTTTAACTAAAGAAAGACAATTGACCAAGCACGATTATTAAGGAAGATGGCTTAACAGTCTGGCACTCCAGGAATGATGGAACATCACAGCTTTAATTCTGATTGTTCACAAGGGATAATGACAGAAAACAGAACAGTCTTGTACCCCAAGAAGGATTAAGAGGCCAAACCTCTGAATCAAGAGTCATACAGCACGGTGCAGTGGTATGGATTCTGGTGATGCAGCAGACAAGGACAACCCAAATGTTTTAACCAGGCAACTGTTCTAATCCCATCAGGATCATGGGGATGCTATCCTCAGCAACTGAGGAAACCCCTTAGAGGGTAACTCTATGGTGTGTATATTTTCTATGAATAAACACTGCAAACATGCTTCAGTAGTATTGAAAATTATTACTACAAGTAAATAAGCACCATGTTGTATGACAGTATTGTGAAATTCCAACATGATTCTTATTAAAACATGATAACCTATTGGAGTTTGTGGATATCGGTTCAAAGACACTAATAGTTATGCTTGTTAAATATTATCTATAATAATTATAAATATGAACTATTATAAAATTACTTCTGTTTATCCTTATGTTACCATCCTTAAAATGGGTGAAAATGTAATGGGGAAAAGTGCAGCATATGTGCTTAACAGCTGTGCAGAAGCATAGATCATATCAATGAAATGTGGCAGTTGAGCTGCTGACACTGAGAGTGGAAGGTGCAAAGGAGTAGCACTGGTCTGCAGGTATTTACTGATGCTTTCTGTGAAATGTATATTACAGCTAACATTTAATAAGGTTCATATGTAGATACTAGGCTATCAGCCCAAGGGCCTAAGTAAGCTTAGCCAACAAGGTTCCCTGGCTTACACCACCCAAGAAAGTTATTTTCCTGTGCCCCTATTGAGCAGAGCCACAGAAGTGATCCCCAGGGTGTATAGGTTCATAGGTAGAATAATCAGCCCTTGCATGTCTTGAACCTAGGACCCTGCACACCATAGCCACAGCAATTTACCACTAAGCCATCTGAGCTGTGGGGCAATCAAAAGTAGAGAATCTGCTTTTTATTTATTTCATTTGCTGTTCTTTTTTTTTTGCCAGGTTAGTCCCACTAGACATAGTCCATTTTCAAGGAAGACCTGGGGTGATATTTATACAGTCTACTGGAAATTTGGCATAGACACCTGGGGAATGTCCCCTCCAACATCAAGTGTGGAGGAGAGTGCAACAATGCAGCTCAATTGTGCTGTGAAACAAACTGTTGGACAGCAGGACCAGATTATTATGATAGCTGAAGGTAGTTTGGACAATGAAACTTTGTTACATGTATAGGATGAATGTGAACCAGGTGTTGATTCCTCTTTGTCCTGGGGTGATGTCGTGGAGCAGGCATTTGCTGCTTATTCAAACTTCAGAATTATAGGCTGAAAATACCGACTCTATTGCTGCTTTAGATACTGGTATTCTAGTTGTATCAGGAGCAGCTTTGTTTGGGGAGGAAAGTTGCAACTGTACATCTGATATACATCTTCAAGAGTCACTGAGAGGCAAAAGAGGGTTTTATAACCACTCTCTTGTGCCATGGTTCTTACTGATAACATTTAATGTTCAGTTGTATTGTTTACAAATAAAAAAAGATCTTTAGTGTGGACAAAAAGAAAGTTAGAGATGCCTATTGATGGGTGTGTTTGGAGATGGTTTGATTATACCTTTAGGATTCAAAAGTCAGAATATTTATTCTTCATTTTTTTTTTTTTGGGGGGGGAGAATAAATTAATGACATTTATTAACTCATGTCAAAACTATGTGCTCATGGCTCCATACAGAAAAAACCCTTTGGTTCAATTTTGTATTAATGCATTAACAAATCACTAAGCTGCAATACTATCATGATTTTACTTCCTACACATCTTCCCCTATAAACAATGTTATAGATGTGGATGACAAGCAACTTTGAACTGGTGTATGAGAACCTCTGCTGGTTTTAAAAACAGAATGTCCAAACCCTTTGTATTTTCCAAATGTTATTAGCATTAAGGGAGTCTACACTATTGGGAATAATAAAAATATGTGGAGCTGATTCACTATTCCCTAGCCTGTGACAAAAAGCATTGTCAACAATTTAGAGAGACAGCATATATTGTAGCAAACTGTAAACAATTTTGTTTGAAATTCTCCTTCAATGGGAATGTTTGATTCAACTGTCCTATCAAAAACTCTGAGAATGTTAATTTAGGTAGTTGAAAACACAGTACTGTTTATCTTTTCATTCTGCAGATACTGCTGATATTCCAGATGAACATAACCATAGAAGTATGACTATGTTAACAAATGTTGATGCTGACATCTTATAATAATGTACCAATTCCTATCAATAATGAATATGAAGTCTACAATTCTGGAGATGAAAACGATGATATGGATACTTCAACTGAAGCACAATAGTTTCTACAAGGCAAAGAATGTAACATAAAAAACTGAAAAAAAGTAAAATATTACAGAATATGGAGAAAGGGAGGGGATAGTTTATTTCTATTTTCATTGAATGCTGATAGCGTTAAGAATAGTATATGGTTTTGATTGTTTTGTAATACTGTCAACAGGTAACAGCAGATGTTTTTGTTTACTGAACATAACAATACTCTCTGTGTTACAAAATTTGGAAAATTCTTGGGGTTTAATATTGTCTGATCTTTCTGTCTAATCACTTATTCTCAGTGTTCAATATTATTAAAACACTAGATTGTATAGTGTTCAAGTCAGGCAGGTTACTTATTTTGGACATAAAGATTTATGAAAAAATTAAATTATTAAGTGTTTAATCATATATTACTTTCAGTAAAAAAGTAGACTCTTTCACCGAACTGAAACCATACAAACCAAAGGCTAAAAAGGTTATGCAGAAAAAACGTTCAGTAAAAATTACATGAAAGACCCAGCCTAGCTACAATCTTCACTGTGTAATAAACATCCTGTAGTGGAGGCCCATAAATGGCACCTAAAGGACATACTAGTGTTTCAGCTGGTTTACTATCAATATTGCGAAAGGCAAAACGATTTCTGTTCACAATATCGAAGTAAACCATCGAATCTGGAATCCTGACCACTTCACAATGTCGACCCAAATGATCGAGACATTTGAGTCGACATTGTCACCAAAAACACCACTTGATAGCCGTATAGGAGCTGATGCAAATCAAACTCCTATATGACATATCACGTTTTTGCAAGCCCCCTGCACCCCTCTGCGGGGGTCTGTACCCTCACACCCCCTACTACTAATATATTCCAACTCTGAGGTCGCATTACAGTGGGGATATGGATGTATTTCCAATCCCCACTGTACCGCAATCTCCATGCATATAGTCGAACACACTTATGCAAATGCACTACTGCATTTGCATAAGTGTGTTCGACTATCCCATACACTTTTCATTTTGTGAACGACATTCTGATTTTTGGCAGCATATGTGCCAACAGAATGTAGTTCTCACAAATGATAGTAAACCGTTTCAGCTATATGGCTTCTGAATGCCCATGGCATTTAACTTTTTAAGTCTTTATGGTATAGTCAGGCATATAAAGCCAAACTCAACCAGCTGTAAAATGCCACTACATGAGGTTTAAGGTATTAAACTGTGATTAGTGCAGAAGGAATGAAATAGATGCATAAACTGTGAAAGCCCAAACAGAAGGCAGGCTGACATACACAGGAAATGTGAGGATGAAGCCAAAAAGAGTGGCTAGTATCATTATGAAAGCTGTAGGAAAACAGAGAAGAGAAGAGAAGAGAAGAGAAGAGAAGAGAAGAGAAGAGAAGAGAAGAGGTAAAGGGGCTAGATACAACAAAACATGAGCAAAAGGTTAGCAAAGTAGAAAACATTTTATTCTAAAACTAAACTGAAAGATGCACTGTATGCTGTGGATGTGAAAGACTTTAGACACTGTACGCAGAGTTACATACAGACAGACATGGCTGAGCTTGCTATGCATGGATGTTAGACAGGAAGGACACGGGTATTCAGCGATATTTTGCCGAGTCTGTATTAGAACATCGAATATTTAACAGTTGGAATCACTAAAGGTTGACCTTTAGTGATCAAACTGTTAAAACATCGAATGTTCAGAAAAAAAAAATAAAAACAAAAAAAAAAACTAAATGGTGTAGGCAGGGGAGCAAGCACCCTGCCCCCCACACACACCCCACTACTAAAATATACCAATTCCGATACTGCACTACATTGAAGTAAATGTAAATCTCCCCTTACGGAGATTTGCATTTACTTGTTCGATGTTCTGCACTTTCGCTATTCTCGTGTCGACAATGTCAGATTTGACATTGTCGGCTTTCGAGAATTTAATATAGACCCTATTTTGCCATCACCCAGAATGATATGAGATAGGCAATGTAATTAACTTTAATAGTTGGCTATGTAGCTGGTGTTATTCTAGGGAGATCCAGTATGTATCAGCTTAGGATGTGATGGCTGACAAGCCTTCCTGCTTTGCCACAGATGATCTGCACCTCTCTTCCCAAGGCTTTCATATTCTGGCTAAAGTCTTTACTGCCCCTTATAGTGCCTTTTTAAGCAGAGTCCATATGATTGTCATTTCATCCTAGTAAATTCTAATTTGGAGTACATTAATGTAGCTCTACTCAATGTCAGGAGTCTTAACAAAAATGCCCAAATCTGAGTGTTTCTTGCAACTTGAACACATTCACATATGTATAGTTACTGAGACATGGTTTCAAAGTAAAGAAAGCACTCTATCTACTCCTTTGTGACAATTGTAGAAAAGCATCAATATTTGTCAAGGATATCATCACCTCATAACAGATTCCTTTGGCAGTGCATTTGGACTCTTAGAAGTCCAAATAACCTCAAACGCGACTATGTACCACTTTATGGCTAGTTATAGAACATCCACTATGTCCTCTTCTGAATATGATGGCTATCTTAACCTAGCTGAAATCCCCATTAAACCCAACAACTTTGTACTGGGGAACTTCAACTATCCATCAATAAATTGGCTGTCCTTCACTGCCAGTGGTCAGCATGACCATTATAAATGCTAACAATCTTTTGCAATTAGTTAACATCCTACTAGGGTCTTCAATATCTTTGATTTAGTCTTCACAGACATAGCCAGTTTTTGTACATCTCCTCAAATATATCATCCTACCTTGTTAACTCAGACTATAAATTAGTGACCTTTAAAAAAATACTGGTGGTACTTTACCTGTCAATACTTCTGTGTATAGGGACATCTCAAAAGCAATTCTTCTTCGGTTACTTGATGACCTAAATAAATTTTGCTGTAATCCTCTCCTGATGGATCTTATTGCTAAAGCTCTTACCTATGCTTCTGGCTACTACTCCCATTTGAATGATTATACTGATAACGCAGTCCCTGTCTTCACCAAATATAATGAGACATTTTAAATTAACCCTGTGGTAGAATACCCATATAAATTAATTATATAACAAGGAAAAGTAATTACTTAATGCTAGTAAGAGGTCTCATTCTATCCGCCTTACGAATACTCTTAAGTAAACTAGAAAAGAGCTTAAAAGAACCACTAGGAAGCTCAAAGTATGAACTTAAAATTGTCATTAAAGCCAAAAATAACTACAAATCATTCTTTAATTATGTCAGGTAGCTAAGAGCTAATACCCATCAATGTTCAGGATCAGTCTACAATAATACTACATACTCTGACCCAAAAGAAATAACTATTAGGCTTACCTTTAGAAAGGTGATTCACACTCGGGTGAACAGCAATTGTTCGAAAGGCTGTTTGCAAAGTTTGCAAACGCCGAATGAAAGAAGGTTCGAATGTGCAATAAGTGAATGCACAGTGATATTAATTCATTGCACATTCGACATTGTGGGGCGGATCGCACTATAATGGGGTATGGAAAATGGTCCCTTTCCCCACTGTAGTGCGATCTCGGAGTTAGAATATTAAAGTGGGGGGCTTGCCCCCCACATGGGGGGTGCTTTACACTTCTTTTTGGTTTTCATTCGACATTAATGTTCGAATAACAGCGAATCTGCTTTTCAA
Organism: Protopterus annectens; assembly: GCF_019279795.1. Taxonomy (NCBI): domain Eukaryota; kingdom Metazoa; phylum Chordata; order Ceratodontiformes; family Protopteridae; genus Protopterus; species Protopterus annectens. The sequence continues at coordinate 1,639,409,551 of NC_056728.1, read as the reverse complement.
TTTGCTGTTTTTCGAACATTAAGGACTATCGCCGTTTTCACTTTCGTGGTTACGAGTCGCTCATATGAGCATTCGCACCACTGTAATTCGGCTTTATAAAGGTAAACCAACCATTATCCTACCTGACAAATGTAGTTCAAATTTTACTACTTACAGTTATTGCTTTTCCACTGGTTCAACGATCCCTTCCAACCCCCTTAATTATTAAGGGACAAGCTCTCTCAGCCTTCTTAAATGCTAACAACACCTCATTCATGCGTCCTGATAATATACCCTTTTGTCTGCTTGTCAGTACCCAATATGACCTTTCTGAGACCCTACTTTACTTATTTAATCTATGCCTCTCCACTGGTTACATTCCTGAAGCCTGGAAAACAGCCATTACACAAGGGTTTCCCAGCCATGTACCCTGGTAACTTTAGACCCATTACTCTCACTAGCCTCTTATGTAAAGCCATGGAACATATTACATCAAACTTCATTAATCTGGTAATTGAAAATCTCTTTAGCCTGGACCTTCACCAGTACAGATTTTTCAAAGAAAGGTCCTGCCCCTTTAACCTAATTAATTTCTTTGAAAAAGTAACCGAAGCAGTAGATAGCGGTTATACAGTACATACAGCATATCTGGCCCTTGTCAAGGCCTTTAACACTATTCCCAATGGCTGCATTACTGGCATACCTTTTAATATGAATATAAACCCTTATGTTTTGTGGTGGATAGCTAACTGGATGGATGACAGCACCCATGTGGTTATAATCACAGATGCTACTTCTTCTTCTTCTTCTTTCGGCTGCTCCCATTAGGGGTCACCACAGCACATCACCTGTTTCCATTTCTTCCTGTCCTCTGCATCTTGCTCTGTCACATCAACCACCTGCATATCCTCTCTCACCACATCCATAAACCTTATCTTATGCCTTCCTCTTTTCCTGTTACCTGGCAGCTTCATCCTTAGCATCTTTTTCCCAATATACTCTGCATCCCTCCTCAGCACATGTCCATACCAACGTAATCTTGCCTCTCTAGCTTTTCTCCAAACCTTCCAACCTGGGCTGACCATCTAATATACTTATTCCTAATCCTGTCCATCCTCGTCACACCCACTGCAAATCTTAACATCTTCAGCTCTGCCACGTCAAGCTCTAACTCCTGCTTTTTTGTCAATGCCACTGTCTCCAACCCATATAACATAGCTGGTCTCACTACCCTCTTGTAGACCTTCCCTTTCACTCTTACTGGTACTCTGTCACAAATCACTCCTGACACTCTTCTCCACTCACTCCATCCTATCTGTACTCTCTTCTTCACCTCTCTTCCACACTCACCATTACTCTGAACTGTTGATCCCAAGTACTTAAATTCATTCACCTTTGCCACCTCTACTCCCTGCATCCTCACCATTCCTCTATCCTCCCTCTCATTCACACACATATATTCTGTCTTAGTCCTGCTGACCTTCATTCCTCTTCTCTCTAGAGCATATCTCCACCTCTCCGGGGTCTCCTCCACCTGTTCCCTACTCTCACTACAGATCACAATGTCATCTGCAAACATTATAGTCCACGGGGACTCCTGTCTGATCTCGTCTGTCAACCTGTCCATCACCATTGCAAATAAGAAAGGGCTCAGAGCTGATCCTTGATGTAATCCCACCTCCACCTTAAACGCATCTGTCACTCCCACCGCAGACCTCACCACTGTCACACTACCCTCGTACATATCCTTACCACTCTTACATACTCCTCTGACACTCTCGACTTTCTCATACAATACCACAACTCCTCTCTAGGCACCCTGTCATACGCTTTCTCTAAATCCACAAAGACACAATGCAACTCCTTCTGACCTTCTCTGTACTTTTCCATCAACACTCTCAGAGCAAACATTGCATATTTAGTGCTCTTTCCTGGCATGAAACCATACTGCTGATCACTAATCATCACCTCCCTTCTTAACCTAGCTTCCACTGCTCTTTCCCATAACTTCATGCTGTGACTGATCAGTTTAATCCCTCTGTAGTTACTACAGCTCTGCACATCACCCTTATTCTTAAACATTGGTACCAAAACACTTTTTCTCCATTCCTCAGGCATCCTCTCACTTTCCAAGATTTCATTAAACAATCTAGTTAAAAACTCCACTGCCATTTCACCTAAACACCTCCATGCTTCCACAGGTATGTCATCAGGACCAACAGCCTTTCCGTTCTTCATCCTCTTCATAGCTATCCTTACTTCCTCCTTGCTAATCCATTGCACTTCATGATTCACTATCTGCACATCATCCAACTGTCTCTCCCTCTCATTCTCTTCATTCATCAACCCCTCAAAGTACTCTTTCCATCTCCTCAACACACTCTCCTCACTTGTGGGTAAGTTTCCCCTCATTATCCTTTATCACCCTTACCTGCTTCACATCTTTACTAGCTCGGTCCCTCTGTCTAGCCAATCGGTACAGGTAATTTTCTTCCTCCTTAGTGTCCAACCTTTTATACAACTCTTCATATGCCTTATCCTCAGCCTTCGCCACCTCTCTCTTTGCCATGCACCTCATCTCCTTATACTCTTGTCTACTTTCTTCATCTCTTTGACAATCCCACTTCTTCTTCGCCAACCTCTTTCTCTGTATACTCTCCTGTACTTCTTCATTCCATCACCAGGTCTCCTTGTCCTCCTTCCTCTTTCCAGATGTCACACCAAGCACATTTCTAGCCATCTCTCTTACTAGCTCTGCTGTAGTTACCCAGCTATTTGGTAACTCTTCACTGCCACCCAGTGCCTGTCTTAACTCTTCCCTGAACTCCACCTCAGAATTACCCTTTTTCAATTTCCACCATTTGATCCTTGATGCTGCCCTCACATTCATCCTCCTCTTCTTGATCACCAATGTCATCCTACAAACCACCATCCTATGCTGCCTAACTACACTTTCCCCTGCCACCACTTTACAATTTCCAATCTCCTTCAGATTGGCCCTTCTACATAAGATATAATCCACCTGTGTGCATCTTCCTCCACTCTTGTATGTCACCCTATGCTCCTCCCTCTTGTTAAAATACATATTCATCACAGCCATGTCCATCCTTTTCGCAAAATCCACTATCATCTGACCTTCTGCATTCCTTTGCTTAACACCATACCTACCCATCACTTCCTCATCACCTCTGTTCCCTTCACCAACATGCCCATTGAAATCTGCTCCAATCACTAGTCTCTCACCCTTGGGTACAGTCATCACCATTTCATCTAACTCACTTCAAAAATTTTCTTTCTCATCCATCGCACACCCAACTTGCGGAGCATACACACTAACAACATTCATCATTACACCATCAATTTCTAGCTTCATAAACATCACTCTATCCGACACTCTTTTCACCTCCAAAACACTCTTAGCATACTGTTCCTTCAGGATAATGCCTACGCCATTTCTCCTCCCATCCACACCATGATAAAACAATTTGAAACTGCCTCCGATACACCTAGCCTTGCTCCCCTTCCATCTGGTCTCTTGCACACACAATATACCAACCGTCCTTCGGTCCATCATATCAGCTAGCTCTCTCCCTACACCAGTCATACTGCCAACATTCAAAGTTCTGACCCTCACTATCACAGTTCTAGCCTTTACCTGCCTTCGGGCATGCCTTCCACCTCTTCTCCTCCTTCGGCCAACAGTAGCCCAATTTCCGCCAGCACCCTGTTGGCCAACAGTACTGGTGGCGGTCATTGTTAACCTGGGCTTCGACCGATCCGGTATGAATTTCTGTACTGTTTTCTGCATGTATGGTTTGGCAATATTTTACGCCGGATGCCCTTCCTGATGCAACCCTCCCCATTTATCCGGGCTTGGGACCGGCACAAAGAAATGCACTGGCTTGTGTATCCCCAGTGGCTGGAGTTGCTAGTAGTATACCACAGGTCTCAATGCTGGGCACTCTTCTATTTGTCATCTGTTTCTCATATCCTCTTGGCTTATGGTTATCTGAGTTTGCAGATTATTGTAAATTGGGTCTTATTCAATCTTTCACTGTCTCAAAATTGCTCCAGTGTGGGTTAAACCATGTTAACAATTGGTACAAGGACAATGGTCTCAAATTAAATGTGAAAAAATGTAGCATTGTACATTTTGCTAAATAAAACATTTTCGCAGACCATAGAGATGACACACCCCTCTAATCAAACACCGTTGTAAGGGATCTAGGCACTCTTGTTGGCGATTCCTTATGTTTGGCCATCATGCCTCCACCATATTCCCTCCTAGAGGTAGAGGCTGGGCTGGAAGGAACTTCTATCTAGCTCCTCTAATTTCCAAAGGCATCTCCACCAGATCTAAAGCAGTCTCAATTTCCCTTTACTCATATATCATAAGACCCATTGTTGAATATAATGCACCTTTTGGCATGTATTTGCCTAAATATATCACAACTTGAAAGAACACAGAGATTCATAAAGATAAACATCTGTAGGCTCAAAAATGAGTGCAAAAAAGAGACTTCCTAGATAAAATCTGGTTCTGTTCTTGCTTAGAACCAATATACCTTACTCTGCCTTCTTCAGTTATTTCCTTACTTCTAATTCTCCTCCCTGACTTTTTCTCTAAATATACAGTAATCCTGTTTTTCCTCACTTCATATTGCAATTCCTATTTGTATCAGACTAACTTACCTTTAATTTCTCTACAAACTGTCTAAAATTTCTCTAAATATTAAATTGTCATATACCGTGTATCGATTTTTAACTGTTTTTATATAATTCTTATTTCTTATAATTATTTAAACTACAGATGTTTTTTGTTTTATTTATAAAGATTGTAAAATTATTATTCTTAAAATGTTTTGTAATAATTTGGAGCTTTTCTCCCTAGGCATCTGCTAAAAATGGGCTTCTACCTAGTCAGACTTACCCAGTAATTAAATATGAATGAATGAATGAATGAATGAATGAATGAATGAATAAAAATAAATATTAAGTTATCAGAACAAAAAGGCAGTCCTCTCTCTTTACTTATTTACAGACTCCTCCGTGGAAATCTGTGTCTAGCCTTTTGAGACATCCAACCCTCTTTGACTCCTATTCCTTCACAGAACAAATGGCACCTCAAGTACCCAGTTAAAGGAACTAAACTTTCATCAACAGATATCTAAGGTACATTGACCTGATAGTTTCATATTCCATTGTGTCTCTCACCTCTGGAACAAACTTTGACTATATGTCAGAGTAGAGCCCTTGTCACATTCACTGTCAACCTAGGTAACTGGATGGGCAGCCTTAAATTCTCTCCTGGTCTGTATCATCCTTCCCACCAAGAGGCTGGGCTGGAAGAAAGTTTTGAATGTTTTCTTTGTGTGTGTGTGTGTGTGTGTGTGTGTGTGTGTGTGTGTGTGTGTGTGTGTGTGTGTGTGTGTGTGTGCGTTGTTTTAACTAGGCTTGTAATGGTCTGAAGACTAACTGCCAAGTACTTACCAATAAACCTAAGAATTCTGTTCAAGCAGAGACCTGCAGCATTACATTTAACCAGAAGTGATTCATCAATTTTTTTAAAATACTGAAAGAACTGAGTGGAAAGAGGGTAACTCAATGAGTCTCCTGTATTAAGGCAGACCCCATTCTCAAATAAATACAAATGTATTTAAGTTTATTGTTCCTAAGAGCCAAATATATATATCTTTAAGAGGTTTTATCAACATTGGAAGAGTTTAAGATTTTTTTTGTTCAGAAAAAAAGTAGAGATGTGATAGATGCAAGAGAACAGAGGCTGGTATTGTTGACAAGCACTATACATAAAACAGTGAAAATGAAGGCGAGACAAAGAGGAGGCACATTCTTTACATTATTTTGCCATTATGAACAGGAGAGAGTGAAATGTTAATTTGCCATAGAGGACAACAAAAATCCATGCAAGGTTGTAAGCAGACAGCTTCAATAGTAACATAAGGAATGTGAAGCCATGTGATACATTTGACAAGTTTGCTTCTCAGAGAAATGGACTATTTCACTATCAGAGGCAAATAGGAGACACATCCTTATAATTACATTGTCATTGTGAAAAGGTGAGGGGAGTAATGTTTATTTGCCATACAAGACAACAGAAAATCCAAGCAAGGTTGCAAGCAGATAGCTTCAATATAAAGACAAGGACTTGGAAAACAGCTTAGGGGTCACAACAAGATGGTACACAAAGCTGGAGTAAGAGGAGATGAATGGCCCTGACAGCGTTTTTAATGAATGCCAGAAAGGCCATATCCATTGCTAATATAAACTAACTAAATGGTTGTGTGACACCCCACCACTGGCCCAGTAATCAAGGAGCCTCAATCCTCACCATTGGCACCAGTGGGAGACATACACTGGGAGGATAACAGGTACACTGTATTTCCAGATGCAGCTCTCTGCATCAAGTGCAATTTCTGTTAAGCACACACAGAGACCACAGTCAGTCCATGGGCTGGTTTCTGTCTCTTTCTCCATATCCCCAGTAAGACTCCCCACTGGCACAGATGTAGAGTTGAGATCTCAGCTGAGTGGCCAAGCCAAGACCTCCAGCAGTCTCTCTGTCCAACCAGTGCTTTGTGTCCCTGCCCAAGTAGCTGACACACACACTGTTTGAGATTTAATTTTCACACACACACACACACACACACACACACACACACACACACCTGGAAAAGGCTGGCACAGATTTACTAGCTATGCCCCATTTTGCCCAGACTATAAGGTAGTTATCACTGCCACCAGCCTACTCATTATCAGCTACTTTAAGGCCCTTAACAAAGGGTGTCCAATCTTACGGTGTAATATTAATATTAATACAAATGGTAGTTTGACCAAGAGCAAGGCTGTTAGGAGTGGCCCACACATTGTCACCAAATAAATAAGCAAGTAGTCTCAAAACTTAAATATCTTTACACAGATCAGCCACAATGAAAGGTTTAAATATATTTAATAGTAAATAATAAAAGAACAGAAAATATATATTCACAGTGACATTAGAGTTCAAAATCACAGGAAATATTTAAAACAACATTGCAGGACAGTCTTAAATAAATAAAGAAAAATATGTAAACTAAGCTTTGCTATATTCCTCACTATATCCAGGAAAATTATAGTGTTCCCAAGAAACGTACTTCATCAGAGCAAGGCAAATGTTGAGGTGACTGGATCTTGTTGTTGTCAGGTCCAAGACAAAATACAGAATGCACTGTCTCTCTCAGAGAGTTCTCAAATTAATATCTCAAATATTACTGCTGGGATAGCTTGCAGAATGATATCATTTCTTGTTCTCTGACTATCCCATGTGAAACCCCCACTGCTGTAAGCTGACAGTATTTAGCATCTACCTGTGAAAACACATAGACCTCAGATCTTTGGCAGATGCTAGAAGTCATAAAACAATTACATTCCTTCACATTTCAAGACTAGTAATTAGTTCACTCTGGAGACAATACAGAAAAACTTCTCAGCACAGACTCTGCGTCTCTAGCTCATTTAAAACTGAAAGATGCCATGTTTTATTGCGTAGCCACAAAGTAATTTAATTTCAGCTATTTTTCTGAAGTTAACCTCCTGTATTACAGTTTCCACTATTAAAATATATACATTTAAACAGTTACAAAAGTGCATGTACATTTCTGTTCTCTTCCAGCAGGGCACACTGTGGATCCATTTTAAACACAAGCCTTTTGCAAATACCCTTTTCAACACATGTCTGTAAAGACCAGTTTGATATACGCATGGCATACAGTTCTAATATATTTGTAACACAAACATCTTATATAGATCATGTTGATCTTCACAAATTACATCTAATTATTTACAAAATTCCAGATAGCTGTGCTGACAATAAGTCCCTTTGTCACAAACTGATTTAGAATTAATGCTGAATGTGGTACTGGTCAAGTAAAAGGGATTGTTGCACCGTGTTGGAAAGAGAACCTTAAATCCAGAGGACACCATAACTGATACACATAAATATACATGCTTTTGTGGGTATCAATGAAGAGAGAAAGTGATCAGTGTCTTGTTAAGTAAGACTGCAAGCCTGTTTCTTCCCCTTACTATTCTGTCTTTACTGTGGATGATTGTGTTACTCTACTCCTTCTAATTATATAGTTACCAGCCTTGGATTAGGTACATGACACCATATAACAATATAATATATGATATACATACACACATCTCTCTCTCTCTCTCTCTATATATATATATATATATATATATATATATATATATATATATATATATTATATAATACTATATATATATATATATATATATATATATATATATATATATATATATATATATATATATTACATATAATAGACATAGCATAATAATATATAATATATAGTAGTTGAGATAACTGATGACAGTCTGTGTACAGAGTGCCCCTGTACTTTATACTGTGGTGGTTAATGTTATTAACTCTTTTTACAATATCACACAAATTAAGTGATAACTGGGACAGATAATCCATGTTTTATTTATTATGTCATTATTTATTCGGCAGATTGCTGCCAAGCAAACTTGAGATAGACTGATAGACAGATACATACAAACATATGTAAATACATTCATACATACATACATAGACAGAGAACTATATATATATATATATATATAGAGAGAGAGAGAGAGAGATGGCAGTGTGTTTTGCAAAAGAATAAAGTGGAAATAAAAAAGCTAAAAATGTCTATGTTGCTAATCCTGGAAGATGTGTTAAATCTGTGAATGAATGCTGTGACCATGTGCTGCTGCCTGGTAACTCAAAATGAAAGAGAAAAAATGAAATGTCCACACAGTGATGGGATAAAAAAATAAAATATGAGCTGGGGAATTGTCTTTTTTGTGGGGTTCATGGAATGAAAAATAAAACAAGTGAAATGTGAAGAGATTTTAGAAAATAATAACAAGAAAATGAATGAAGTAAGAAGTTGGCACAGCAGGTAACATGTCAAAATAGTTGTTTACCTGTAATGTCTGAGATGGGGAATGCCAGATGATAATTATGGGAAAAATAAAAATGTGTGGTATAAATGAAGTTGCAGAGTACTTTATAAAACTGGAAAATGTGGCTAAAACTGAAGTGAAAAGCAAAGTAAAGCTTTCTGGTATAACAAGCTGCAGTAGCCAAGTGCAGGAGTTATAGAAGCTGTTTCTTATGCCATTGAGGTTAGTTCTGGATGCTCTGAGGAGCTGTCACACTGCATTTCTCATTTAAAGACTGAAGACAGGATCTGTGAATTGTCAGGAATAGTACACAGTGTGGGTATGATCATTAAAGGTGAACGTGCATGGCCTAGATTTTAAGGAATAAAGTCAAGAGGCAGGGGTGAGAGAGTGGGAGGAGAGGACAATTATGCTGCCAAACAAACTTGATATTTTTTTAACAAGGTTGTTGGGGGAGGTGTAGTATGAAGTAAATGAGTATGTGACCTGTCTCAAATTTAGCAAGGGTTCATGTGTGCCAGTAAAACAGACTAGTAAATTGCACTCAGTATGGGGAATGGTTTCAGAAATATGAATATATGAACAGACCTACTGAGTAACTGCACTACTTTTCTTGTTGGTGTTTATGGTCTTAAGAGTTGTCCTTCCAGGACTGTACTCCAAAATGGAACCAAGAAAGAAATAATGAAAGAAAGAATGGGCGAAGCATTACCAAATGGTATGGGTGGACTCTGCACAAGTCAAAATGAGTCATCTCTTCATTAACAAGAGGTGAAGAAGAGATGCGACTGCCCAGGGTTCTCAATGTCTTTGCTGAAGAATCAGAGACAAAGCCAAAAATGATGGGGGAATAGGGAGATCCAATGCTCAAACTCAGGAGCTTTTTAAAAAATATATTACTGTAATTTACTTTAATAAGTTAATAGAACTTATTGTTTTCCATTATTATGCATTTTCTGAACAGCAAAAAATAAAGAAAGTCTAATAGCTGGCTTTATTGGCTGATTGTAATTCTCAGTTTTCATCAAAAAGCCAAAAATCAAATAAGGGACAGAGCTAAAACAACATCAGGCAAAATCGTGGATGTTCTGTAAAACTGAGGATGGCCTGAAAGGAATGTGACCATCTATGAATGGAAAAAAATGTCCAAAACAGTGGATACACTATTAAGACTGAGAAAAAAATGAAATAAATGAAAGGATGCTTAAACAAAGATTTGGCAACTGTGCTCCAGCTCCCTCTGCATTTGTCAAAGTAGGGTTGGGAGGTGGCCTAATGGTTAAGGTATTTGACTTACAAACCCAGAATGCAGGGTTTGAGTTTCACAAGGGAGAATTGGCTAGCTTTAAAATGGCTCGCAAGGGCAACTAGCTTAATATTAATCTATGAACCACTGAGACAGGGCAGGATATACTGAAAGATGCTACCCACAAAGAGCATGAACAAAACTGATGACCGTATCATAGCATATGAGAAGACAGTGAAAATGGTCAACTACATGTTGAAATTTTGAAAATCAGCAAAATGGATATCAGTGCATGAAGAAAAAACAATGCTCCTCTTAGCCTGGTCAGCTGCATGTTGAAATTTTGAAAAGCAGCAAAATGGATCTCAGTGCATGAAGGGAAAACAGTGCTCTTCTTAGCCTACTGATTTCCATCTTCATTTGATTTTTTTAACTGGCCCGAAAAAAGACAACATAACAGAACTTAGCAGTAAAAGCTAACAGGAGGACAGAGTTGGTCAGTTCAATAAATATATTCACCATCAAATACTTAGTCCCAGTAAAAGCATGAAAGAAACAGATAAAATACCTGTACAGTATTTAGCAGTGCAGATGAGACCTAACAGGATGATGTATTTTACACTTAGATGCTCAGTTGTGTGCACGTACCCACAGAGAGGCAGAAAGATAGACACAGACACACACACACACACACACACACACACACACACATATGCATACAGACATATGCAGATATGTATCACACACACACACACACACACACACACACACACACACACACACACACACACACACACATACACACACACACACACACACACACACACACACACACACACACACACACACACACACACACATATAAGGACAAAGAGCCATAAATCATAGCTCAAAATATGAAGTGTGTGTGTGTGTGTGTGTGTGTGTGTGTGTGTGTGTGTGTGTGAGAGATGCATATCTGCATACGTCTGTATACTTGTATCCATTTTGTTTAGTCCTGAGTATTTTTATTAAAGAATTGTAATACATTATAAGTTTAGAGATGAAGATGCCCAGTACTGTATAAATTATTGATACGAATCCATTAACACTACCAGTATTAGAATTTGACTGCCTGCTCTACATCTATTTAACTCCACAGTGGTGTCCCACCCCCAACTCCACTTTGTATGAAAACAGAACATACGCATCTCACTTCTGCCAGAATCATTAGACTTTGTAGTGAATTCTTAAAAATTGTCAGAAAACAAAAACAAAATCAGTGTGAGCTCCCTGAATGCCTTGGCTGGACAATAGCTTGTCTTGTCTAAGTATATGTGCAAACCAGGAACAATATCCAAACACACCCGTGGAGACAATAATTCAACTGCTGCAAAAAGATGGTAAAAGCAGGTTTAATTCCCAAACGAATCCTTTAGCACAGAGAAAAAACACAGTGGAGACAAGCGCTTTCGCCTGGACAATTCCAGGCTTTATCAAGTCAGAGTAAAAACAAACTGTGAAAGCACTACCTATATACCTGAATCACATGCTTAAATTGATTGTTAATTAAACAAAACAAGCTAGTAGAGAATAATTTAAAGACATATACCATTTCCTTTTAGCTTGTTACTAAAAGTCTATTGGGATGTAAATGTTTGTGTAAACCAAAATTGATTTCATATACAAATATATTAAACATATACTGTACAATAACACATTTTCTTAAAACATTACATTTAAAAACTTTTAAAAAACAACATTTAAGCCTACGAGTATAGCATAAAAACTGTAATAGACAACAAAATGTTGTCTGTACACCAAACATTGACATTTTATACAACAAATTTAGTAGCTGACAGTTTGGTTGTTTGGTGTACAGACAACATTTTGTTGTCTATTACAGTTTTTATGCTATACTCGTAGGCTTAAATGTTGTTTTTAAAAGTTTTTAAATGTAATGTTTTAAGAAAATGTGTTATTGTACAGTATATGTTTAATATATTTGTATATGAAATCAATTTTGGTTTACACAAACATTTACATCCCAATAGACTTTTAGTAACAAGCTAAAAGGAAATGGTATATGTCTTTAAATTATTCTCTACTAGCTTGTTTTGTTTAATTAACAATCAATTTAAGCATGTGATTCAGGTATATAGGTAGTGCTTTCACAGTTTGTTTTTACTCTGACTTGATAAAGCCTGGAATTGTCCAGGCGAAAGCGCTTGTCTCCACTGTGTTTTTTCTCTGTGCTAAAGGATTCGTTTGGGAATTAAACCTGCTTTTACCATCTTTTTGCAGCAGTTGAATTATTGTCTCCACGGGTGTGTTTGGATATTGTTCTTAGTTGCTTCTCATTTTTCACGAGTTTTGTTCCTGTTTGTTATATGTGCAAACCACATTAACCAACTGAGTGTGGCACTTGATTTTGGTAAATGTGCAGAATATCATTTCTTTTTTGTAATTAATCAGGAATGAACTTGCTTTGAAAGCACTGGCACTGCAAACAAAGTACATCCCATTGTGTTAGTATCTAAATCTGTGAAAAAAAACAAAAATCTCCAGGAAGGACAAGAAGGGGCACTTTATTAAAACAAAATTAATTTTCTGCTTGTTATTGTTTTAAAACAATGAGCTCATTGTCATCTTGTGAATTTGTTGTGATTTTTTTTTTTTTTATTTGATATCCTGTTTTGAAATCAGTCTGCCAGAGCTACCAGTTCCTCCTTGCTACCAGGTCACTCAGTTCCACTACCACCAGCTAGCTACAAATTATCAGATTGCAATCTAACCACACTATTCTGTATTGTCTCCACACTTGTGACAATGAAACAGATAGACAGTTTTCATCAATCTACATTCAGTGGGAAGAAATTCCAAAACATCAGTTGTTTTTGCAACCCAGCAATTGCCTATTAGATCGCTCGAGTAAAAATACTAGAAAGTTGTAGTATTTCACTGAGTAATGTTTGCTAACTCAGTTGTTAAATTTGGAACCTACTTCCTGCGACTCTTACCCAAGAAACATCCCTTCCCCTATTTAAAAAAGGCCTCAAAATACACTTTAAAACTAACCAGCTCTGCCCCTGCCTAAACCCTGACTAACCCAATCCAACACCTTGGTCTTTCTCTACCTATCAGGTTATCAGCAAGCCAGATATTCCATTCATCTGTTGTGTCATGTCATAATGTACAGTTATGCCTGCTGAGTTTATCCTTTCTGTATACTGTAGCATTTTTCTGTTGTGCTTTACATTTGTGAAATGATCTATTTCATATTTTTTTTCTCGCTCTGTTAACCTTTAGCATGTGCCAGTGTATTCCTACTGTGTTAGACATTCTGAAATGATGTATCTAAATCCTTTGCTCTCTTGGAATATTATTGCACTATTATTATTATTCTCGGATGGAGCGCCTTCTGTGTGGAGTCTGCATGTCCTCTCCGCGGTCGAGTGGCCTTTGAAAGACATGCGTGAATGGGCGTGCCTTCATTGATGGTTGGGCATCGAGCTGGCACCTCGGCACCATAAAAAACTACTGCCAATCATTAGTGGACTGGAGTTCCGCTGTGGCAACCCCTAACCGGGAAAAGCCGAAAGAAGAACAAGAACATTATTATTATTATTTTTGTGGAGCTTTTCTCCCTGGGCCTCCGCTAAAAATTGACATATATCCAGTCGGACTATCCTGGTCAACAAATGTAAAATAAAAATAAATAAATAAATAAATAAATAAATGGAAGAGCAAATAATTTTACTGAATTTGGCAATTTGAGTCATTACATTCATAAATCATAATTTGTGCTTCATTATTATGCTTATTACTCAAAGTGGCAATTTGTATTATGTGTTCATTATTTTGATGTTGCTTTAATTTTTACTATGTAGATGAATAGATAGCTGGTATGCAGATAAACAGATTATACATACATGCACTAAAAAATTATAACCAAATTATATCAATTACCAGAGATTGCATAGCAATCATAAGTGTGATTAATGAGATTTCTACTGAGAAAAACAAAACTTCATTTTAACAATCTCAGTTTGATGCCCCTGATGATTATATAGAGTTAACTCATAAAAGGCGGACATTTTTCAGGACAGATCAGAGATGAGAAGAAAGAGGGCAGATATTTGAAAGCAGTAGAAGACGTGTGCCAGTCATAATCCCCATTTTAAAGTAATAAAACTAAACAACTGAGATATCGCTTTTCATCTGATAGCTATTCCAAAAATCCAGAAATAGCTAGCAGGATTTTTTTTTTTTACTCTGTATATGTGGTCAGTTTATGGACCACTTTGGCAGCACCAACGATGTCCACCATTTCTTTTTAAATGGGTGTTCAAAAAATGTACTTTAGGTAGCAACGAACATGCAACTGTGGGAGTCGCTCAAGTGGTATTATTCTGTCCTCAAATGACAGAAACTAATTCATACATGTTTTACTATTTCATTTACAGTATTACGCACATTTTAATCATGGTGGTGGTAACACCATGCAAGAAAATTTTATGTGCAAAATATTTACATTTCTAGTTCAGTCGGATAGAAATCCATCTTCTTTTAGACACATACATTTCTATATGCTACATTCCAAGTGATAACTTTAGTGCTATTTTAATCTTTTCTGGGGGTGGCATTAAAAATGGCACCCTTAGTTAAACATTACTGGTTAGCCAAGGTAAGAATAAGTAAGTAAGAAGATAGATGGATGGACAGCCATAAAGGCAGATAAGTAGTATACCTCTTAATCTCTTACTGTACAAAATTTGGGCAAAGCATAAAATAATTAGGGGACAACGACTCAAAAATAGAGGCTCATTGCTCTTATAAACGCAGAAATTTGATAAAGCAACAGGATTTCTGTTAGCATGCATTTTTTTCTGGAGAATATGAAGTATGAAACTCAAATGTATGTTATTATTTAATGACTTCAATCCTCATTGGTTTGCCAGAAAACCATTTATTTTATAAGGAACAAACCAAAAATATGAAGCAAAAATCTGGACATTCTGTGAAAATCTGGACAGTTAAGAGATATGATTAGGTATATGCCTTTTTTAGGAAATGATATGCTATATTTACATTTTCAAAACCATACACGTTACAATTCATTTCAGGACTTAGATCGTTTTATTACAGGGTATGCATTGAAGATGTGTTTGCCAACACTTGCAGAGTGGGGAAGTGCTGTCCCATCACTAATAATGCAGTCAGAAAGAGGGTGATTAATTTCAGATGGAATGCACACCGGTGCCGCGGTCAGCGTAGCTACCTCGCACCTCTTTCTTTTTTCAGTTTCTGGCTAGTTTACTTTCTGCAGAAAATCAAACCGCACTTTTTGCCTTGTACCTTATGATCAAAGCCCGATAAGTATCGGGAAATGTCCGGCTCACCCGTGGAACCACAAATAAGATACAAACGCAGTACGCTTGTCTGTGCGTGTGTTAGGAACGCAGCCAGGAATGTTTATTGTGCCATTTTAAAATATTTAGCCCTTCTCTCCCAAATGTAGCACCCTTCACTTCCAAACGAGCACATGATCAGTTCTGTATGCCTTTTATAGCTAATACTTCTGGGGTGGGGGGATCTGACATTACAGGCTTAAGCAACACCCCAATTTAGCCATTCGTGTATTTTTAAAACAAAAAACGTACCTCAAAAATAACAAAATACGTAACCGCCATAAACACACTGAAAATAATTCTCTCACGTCATAACACAATAAAATAATTTTATCACAGCTCATTCTTATATATATATATATATATATATATATATATATATATATATATATCGCTATATCTATCTATATTTCTAAAAATCTCTCTCTCTATATATATATAGACAGACATAGCCACACTCACACACACGCACACACACGCACAAAAACACATACTTTGTAGTCGACCAATCCTGTCAACTGTCCAGATTTTTGCCTGATATTTTTCGTTTTCTCCTCATAAAATCAGTGGTTTTCTGACAAATCACTGAGGACTTAAGTCATTAAATAATAATAGACACGAGTTTGAGACTCCATACCCTTCAGAAAATGTATGCTAATGCAAGATCTATTATGTTAACAAATTTCTAAGTTTGTAACAGTAATATTTAAAATCTGTCCGTGATTTTCGGTCTTTGCCCCAACCCCCCAATGTTTTTGGCTTTTTCTGTATTTACTGAGCTTAGAGGTTTGAGAGGTACGGTAAAACACAAGTATTCATAGTAAACATACCTCTCATCTCTTCAGATTTTCGCAGAATTCCCAGATTTTTGCTTTATATTTGTGATCTGTTCCTCATAAAAGTTGTGGTTTTCTGGCAAATCATTAAGAATTTAAATCACTTAAAAAGGACATATATTTGAGTTTTATGTTTCATATCCTTAAGAAAATGCTTGCAAAATCGATTATTCTAGTAAATTTCAAAGTTTAGAAGAACAATATTTACAATTTAGCCTTATTTGGGGGCCTTTACCCCCCCCCCCCCCCATTATGTTTGCCTTCGTCCAGATTTCTTACTATAAGAGGCTGAGATGTATAATAGTAAACCCCTTCTTAACTCAAATTTATATTACTGATTTTGCTTTAGAAATATGTTATTTGTATTCAGGCTTATTTATGAATGCCGCATGGAATGTACTTCACTTAACAAACTTAATAAACTTCTGCAGTTGACTGAGTACCTTCACTTTACTCAGTACTGTTTTCCAAAGGAGTGAATTAACCAGGAATATGCAAAATAGTTTAACTCTAAGCGTAGTTCATAATTACTGGGATAACTAAACTCTGGAGACTACCTAGTTTCTTCTAGGACCACCTCAAACACAAGAGAGGTACCACGTTCAACCTAATAAAACCAACACACTCACTCTTCAGTGAAAATATTGCTTCCGTTACAAAAATAAAACCGAAACTGAACAATGTAAGACTTCGTATGAATGACAAGCCAGCAGACATTAAAAAGCAGACGAAATGTTCTTTTTAACGTGCGTGTTTTTTCTTTTTTTAACAGGACAATCCAGTATATAAACAACTTAATATTATCTCCAACTAACGTTTATTTGGAGATTAGTAAGTATTGTTATGAAGTTCAAGATATAATAGGTATTCCATTAAGAAACAAAAACATATGGCAACGCGTGTGTAACCTTTATTTATTTAAATATGTATTTTTTTATTTATGTATTTATTTATTTGTTTTCATTTAAATTAAAAAAGTACGATAATAAAAAGGCAGTTTCTTGAACACGGGTACGCTGGAAGGCAACTCGCAAGCACCCCAGTATAGAAAGGCACACCCACAGTTCAAGCAAGTAGGAAATGTGAAACTGTAGCCATTGCCAGTGCCACATTACCATCTCCACCCTCGATAGAGAACACTAGCTTTGCCATCCCTCCACCTTGTTTTTTTTTTTTTGTTTGTTTTTTTTTGGGGCCTCGTACCTCTCAAGTGTACCTCATTAAGAAAACGTTCCTCGTTTGGGTCTTAAACATTCTGTTTCAGGTCGTCCCCACAGAGAAAATATTTGGCACAAATTAATTGAACATGCATGCACATCATATATGGGCATTTTATATGGTTCAAACTATGAGTGAGGCTAGATGTTACATGGAAAAGGTGCTCTTAATATGCAATTGATAAATAACATAGACGGTCGTGATCATACCTCTCAACTGTCCAGATTTTCGCAGAATGTCCACATTTTTGGTCTGCTCCTCATAAAATTTGTAGTTTTCTGTCAAGCCATTAGGGTTAAAGTAACTGAAATTCAAATGTATGCCATTATTTAGACTTCGTATCCTTCAGAAAATTTATGTTAAAACACACCGTCAGTCTAGCAACTTTCTAAGTTTGTAAGAGCAATATTTAAAATCTGTCCCTATTTCGGGGTCTTTGTCCCCCTTTTGGTGGGCTTTGTCCAGATTTCTTGCATTAAGAGGTTGAGAGGTATGGTTGTGATTGGTCTCGTTATAACATGTTGGAGACATGGATACCAATAAATTCACCTCGAGACTTGAATCGTAGCATCCATGCCCGGAACACGTAATAATGGGCTACGATTGATAGACCGTTTGCACTGTGTGGAGTCTTGTCTACTCCACGTACTATCAGTTACAAAAGAAAAAAAACATTTGTATATGTTTTACTACCTTTGAAAACACGTAAAAGACTTGGAGGCTGCTGTCCCATAAACGACATGCAGGGACAATGTCAGGAACAGTTACACACCTCTGACAGCTTCATTATGACCGGGTCTCGCGTAATGGTAGCGTGGACCAGGTTTATATTTGTCCAGTTCTAGAGTGTAATCCCGGCGCTCCAACTTGCACAGTAGTGTTGTTTTTATATTTTTGGCTATGTGTAAGGTTAATTATATCTCACGTAAGAATCCTGATTCCTGAAAAGAAAAACATGTAGAATAAAGGGGAAGTAATGTAGGTGTTATATTCATTTCTTGACATACACCAGGTCGTTTTGAAACACTATTAACATGTTTTAGTTGGCCAACAACATTGAAATACTTTACAGTTTGTGGTATTTTCTTGCCAATATAGCAAGTATCGATTTCGTGACTCTTCCTTTCCTTAGACACATCTTTCGGTCTGCTTATGTTTATTAATATAAGATATTGAAGATGTTTGTTTTCAGTAATATAATTTTGCAAATCGCGATCACTCCTGTTGCACATTCAGTAGTCTGGCAGTGGAATTACTGATGTTTTGTTTGTGATCACATGACCAATTCATTTTGTCATATGACCCGCAGACTTTTTTATCATTTGTTGATCAGATTAATCCCAATAGACAAGTATTTTATTTTCAGGCTAGACCGGAGTTAATATTTATACTACTAGAGGACAGTGTTTATATTCCAATATGACCCTTAACTATCCAAGTACAACGATTAAAACAATGCCCTTGCTCTAATGTTTCACCGACACAATGTACAAACATTGCTCTTTAACCTCTCACCATGTTCTTCGTCACAACCACGGGCTTTCTTTTCAACTGGCCTGCCGAGTCTGTTATCTTCTAACGTCTGTCGTGTTTATGTGTACACTGTAGATGCAATGATCACTTATTAAAGCACGTCTGAGGAGACTTGTCTAGCATTCTCCCTAGTCTCCATATTTGCAGTTCAATCCATTATCTCAGTAAAATGCTGGATGTAGGTTATATTATGGACGTTACCTGCGTGTTGCCCATGTTCAGCTACAGTCAATATCAGAATGCACATCAACACCTTTTGATGTTTCTGAATACCAGCGGGCCCACCATAAATTTAGAAAAAAGTCCGTCACTTATGATACAGGATCTGTTTATTCCTCTCCGTAAGGTGTTTTTTTTTTCAGTCATACACCAGTAGACGTGATACTTTGATAATGCTGCGTCTCTGCTAAACACTTATACACATACTTTTCGGCTGTCCCCGAGTTTAAGCGGTGTTCCCCGATTTTATCTGAAAACTTTACTTTGATCTATCAAGAACTCTGGTGATTTTGGGAGGGAAGGTGATGGATTACACTTAACAAATAATGACAATAGAGTTCTAGGTTTCTTTTACTTCAGAAAATGCACGTTAGTTCATATTCTCTTACTCTATCAATTTTCAAGTTAATAGTACTAGTGTGTGTGTGTGTGTGTGTGTGTGTGTGTGTGCGCGCGCGCATTAATTGTCCCTGTCTTTTATTGTTTCTGGATTAGAGGTTGACAGCTATGTTTCTATAAGTAAGTTTTGCAATTGTTAAATGTGTTAATTCTGTGCATGTCCAAAAGCTGTGTTTCCAGTTCCCTAGATCCACTTTTGAACACCTCCACACATTTCACTTTTGAACTCCTCCAGCGGCAAGGTAGCTTTTTAGTTCTGTCTTAGAGTAATTTATTAGTTCTACAACCCAGTCTTTTCCTGCTGTCTAAACGTGTTTGTTTCTATGTAGAAGAGATGTATATGGAAAGTATAAGCCCGCCCTGTAGTTATACGGTCATGAAGCAGAAAGATTTGCAAGGGAGTGAAAGAAATATTTGGAAGGGGCTACAAATGGATAGCATGCAGTTAGTTGAACAATTGATGGACAGATCGTCTTTTTCACTGAAGGGTTGACATACTTTCATTTTCACAGTCTTAATGACTTGGACATTTTTCTCTAGGTTTTTAAAATATAATACTATCCATTACTCCAGTAACATATGACTGACCTCATTGAGCGCTGCTTCACAACAATAAAATAAATAGTATGGATCATTCAGTACTCTGCACTGTTAGTACAATTTTGATGTGTTATGTAAAGTCAAACATTCTCAGAAAGGTCTTTGTGTCCTTTTATCAAATCTATTAATTAAGTTTATGTTTTCTTTAAACAGTACCGATGTCATTGCTTTTGTCTGTATATTGTTCTTCCTGTACATGACCAATCTCTTTCAACATGTACAGTGTTGTGTGTATCGCCGATGTTACATACTTTGGGAAATTAAAGAATGGTATTTGCTCGCAATAATTTGTATGTCAGGAACTGCATAAGTTAAACTTTACCAAAAAGACATCAGTCGTCCTGAAATCTAATGAAACACACTATTTACTTAGCGCTTTTGCTCCCAGTGGAAAAATAACGTCATCTGAATGACAGGAAACAGTATATCCACTTAGTTATATTTCTCCATCATGTTTACACTTTTCGCAGTTTTTTATAAAAAAATGTCACTATGGACACATGCTAACTAGGTCTGCTTATTTATTATTTGTGTGTTTGTTTACTTTTTTACGTAAGTATGCATGCATGTGTTTATCTATTTATTTATGTATTAGCCAGCATTCTCTAACTAACTATATCTATGGATTTCTGTGGAGAAATACCTCCATAGGTAACAGTAGGCAATGTGAAATAAATGCGGCAATTACTGAAAAATAATAACAAGTATTGGCCCTAGGTGTGTGTGCGCGTGCGTGCGTGCGTGCGTGCGTGTGTGTGTGTGTGTGTGCCTTCTATGGAAGGTTGGGCGCCGGGCTGGCAACTCAACACCGTAAAACTCTACTGCCAATCATGAGCGGACAGATGATCCGCTGTGGCGACCCCTAACCGGGAAAAGCCAAAAGAAGAAGAATAACAAGCATTAGCCAGTATCACAGTAAATGTACACCAACTCCAACAGTATATAAACGGCATTTAATACAGTACATGTTCGATAATATTAATACAATGGCTAATACTATAATCCATCAGTGCATACATTCTGTTTGGCATCACAGAAACGGGATAATCGCCTTTGCAGTAATACAATAATGTGCAGCGAATAACAGACAGAAGTAGCTGACAAAAACAATTATGACTAATGCAAGGTAGAAGCATCATAGAAAAGGCAAGCCAGGCATTAGTCGGGTTATTAGAGTAATGGCAGCACATAAATTGTAACCCAGCCACAGCATACTGACAGATGATGTAATCCAAAGTAATAATATGACGTAACAGCATGCAGAAATGAGAACAAAAATAAAGCACAATTACAGATGAAGTCAGAGGCTTTGACAGCTTACTATTTCAATAGCTGAAAGTCGATAACCTGGATATCTAAAAAAACTGTCTGTTAACCTAACACTTAATAATAAAAAACAAGGTTGGGCGTCGGGTTGGCAACTCGGCACCGTAAAAATCCACTGCCAATCATTAGCGGACCGGAGTTCCGCTATGGCGACCCCTTAGTAGGAAACGCCGAAAGACGTTACTTTACTTTATTTGCACCCGCTCGTATTAAATTAGCAATGAGATAATTTAGTGATGTAACAGAAAGCACACTACTGTAATTTGTTATCCCTTCTGATGAAGGGTTCTACTTGAAATCTCTTGAGTTGTGGTTTCTAAATGTCCTGCCCCGGTCAGTTAGGACAGCTACTAATGAATCCTGAATGTCGCTGAAAATGAAAAAGGGGACACTATTTCAATGAGGTAAGTTGCTCTGATACATTGATAAATGAACATGATGTGGGCTAATAGTTTTCTTTCTTTCTTTCTCTCTCTCTCTCTGTCTCTATGCACGCACACACACGCACACACACCCTTAGATAATCCACCCAGAGTAACCGATTAAATGTGAACGTTTATGGATACAACATTCATTTTTTCACATTTAAGTTTGCTCTGGTGACGACTGACTACTACCTCAGAAGTCCTATCAATTATTATTAACATCGTACTTACTTACAAAACAACAAAAGGTAGGACTGCCGAGTTCACATTCTACCGAGAAATTACGACACAAGTAACTTTATTTATCTGCTTTCTGTCACTCAGATGTACATCGCAAATATTGAATCCTTTTATCCTTAGTTTACATCTAATTCTCGTTATCATTCAGGATTTCTTACATTTCACTGTTTGCATCCCTCTTGTGACTCAAAAATGAATGCCTCTAACTTCTAGTATGCACACAAATTGGTTCTTAGCAGTTTTAAATATTTACGTATGACCGCGAACGTATGCAGTATAACTGGGCTTCCATAACGCATAATGGTTATCGTCTAATAAACTCAATACCCGTACTATCGCCTAATACGAGTAGCGGTGATAAAAATGTATTTAATTCAAGGTATGAACCAAACTCATTCAAAATGGCCGCACGTATTTTTAAGTAATCTCCTTGTTTTCTCACCCTATGCAAAGCTCACTCTTCTGTGAATTTACCATTTTAACTGAAAAGAGGAATCAGACTATTTATTTAATCTCGTCTATATCTAACTAGCCACCCTTTTTGGTATCCGTATTCTGCATTAATGTAACACAATACTCAACACCCTAATAGGAAACCATTTGAATGTGGCATAAAGCACATTCATTTATAAGCCTTTAATTTAAAAAGTCTGTCACGGCTGGGATTATTTTATATGAATTACTCAACATGATGAAAAGTTAAACGTTTTGACAATAAAATATTTTTTTTCCGGAAATTGCTAGTTGTAATACAAATTGGTGTGCATCCAAATTTTCACATAAAGGCAAAAGGGTGACTAAGCTGTTTCCTAGTCGGCATAAGCCAACATGAATTCAAAAATAAATGCAAACTTGTGCAGGAAAAAAAAGTCGCGCTATTAAAATTGGTTAATTGTTTAAACTGTTTTTTTTTTTTTGTTTTTGTTTGTTTTTTTATTAAAAATTCTGACATCAATGCAATAACCGTTATAATCGATTTCGACATCCGGTATAAGGCATCACTGCACTCATCTGAAGAAATATACCCCCATCGCAGTATGTCCAGATTTCCCCTCATATTGTTGGCATGTTCCTTGTAAAATGAATGGGTTTGTGGCAAATTGCCGGGGACTAAGCCACTACACAATTGCATGCAAATGAATTTCAGTCTTTTAATTTTTCAAAAATATATAACACAAATCCTGTTACTCTAACAGCCTTCTATGTTTACAAAACAGTGTTTAAAATATGTTCTTTTCTTTGGGCCTTCCTCCATACCTATCAATCTCTTTGCACAAGAATTCTAGACAAAGCCAAAAAAGAAAGTGTATGTGTGTGTGTGGGGGGGGGGGGGGGGCGCAATGGTCCAAAAATAAGAACAGATTTTGGGGGGGGCGCAATGGTCCAAAAATAAGAACAGATTTTAAATATTACTCTTATACACTTAGTTGATTTTTCCATTAGAATGTATTTTCTGAAACTCAAATATCTGTCATTATTTAGTTACTTCAATCCTCAATAATTTGGAAAAAAAATTTATGGGGAAGTGAATAAAAATGAGAGTCAGAAATCTGGACATTCTGCGAAAATCTGTTCATCAGAGAGGTATGCGCCCCCCCATTATTTTAGGCTTTGTCCAGATTGGGCTAAGAGACTGAGGGTCATGCACCTAACTTGTAAACGTATTTTGCTAGACGCAAATATCTTTAAAACGGTTGTCCTAAAAACTAAAACGATTTTAAAATTCTAAAAAAATGCTTCTAAAACTGTTTTAAAGTGACAGTCTATTCCCGAATTAGACAAAGCAGGTAATCAGAGAATTAATGTATGAAGAACACATGAATTGTCCTCCCCGTCAAAGCAATGCATATCCTCATGGTTATTTACATGTTTGCATTTTACACCCCCTTTTTAATTTCAGATAAACTCGTTTTACGATAACATTATGAATCATACCAGGTTAGAAATCTCAACAATTAGCTGCTGTGTAGCGCAGAAGTAAAGCTAAATGCAAGCAAACATTTTAAAAAGTAGTGCAAACCGCAAATGCAAGTCACTGACTGCAGTTTCTCGTAATTCCTTCTGGTTTATCTACATATCTACTTCCCCATTTTATTCGCCTAGGGTTTTCCGAAAAGGGTATTATCCCGGCACACATTGGACACAAAGCGGAAAAGTAATTCTGGACAGGACGCCAGTTTGTAGCTGGGGAAGTAAACACGCACGCACACACGCACTTTCAGGATGTGGAAGGAAATTGGAGCCCTCACGTGGTCAAGGAAGAGCAAGTACCACGATTGAGAATAAAACTGGGTAGCTTAGCTCTGAGGAAGTAACGTTATCACATATTTATTTTCACTTCATTGATACAATACAGACTGTATTATACAGTTTAGAATTGGTTTGGAATTGGCATATGGTTTAAGGTGTTTACCTCACAGACAGAAGGTACAGTGTTTGTTTCTCACCTTTGAGGGGGAATTGTCTAGGCTTAAAATGGCTTGCAGGAGCAGTTGGTCTAGTGTTTACATACGAATCTTAGAACGTCTTTGGATGTTAAACAAGGAACCGGTAGGAGGTAGGCAGGCAGTGACTATATTTAGCGAAAAAGCGTAAACGGGAAGTAAACGGACTTGAGATGGCTGAAGTCACCTTACCTCGCAACCTCTTAATGCAAACGTTCTGTACAAAGTCACAAATGAAGGGGCACAGAGGCCGAAAACTAGTGACAATTTGTAAGTATTGCTCTTACACACTTAAAGCTAATAAAAAACAGACCCTGCAGTAACATACATTTTATGACGGGCACGAAATCCGAAGCAAAAATGCCTGTCATAATTTAGTGACATCAGTCCTCAAGAATTTGCCAGAAAATCGTAAATGTTATGAGGAACAGACCAAAAATATCAAGCAAAAATCTGGACGAGCTGTCAAAATCTGTACAGCTGAGAGATATGCGATACAGGACTTTGTGAAAAACAAGTAACGAGACCAGCAGGTG
The DNA here is from genome assembly GCF_019279795.1 of Protopterus annectens. Lineage (NCBI taxonomy): Eukaryota > Metazoa > Chordata > Ceratodontiformes > Protopteridae > Protopterus > Protopterus annectens. The sequence continues at coordinate 1,639,384,184 of NC_056728.1, read as the reverse complement.
CACTAGAAATGGAAGAAATAATCTGGTGGCCATCAAGTGAAGATGAAATTTAATTAGAAGGAAAGTACACCATTTATTACTGATTTGTGATTTTTACTGGTTTCTGACGGTATGTTTGTATTGCTGTTAATTTTTTTTTACAAAACTATTTTTTTTTTCTCAATATAAGTGGTATAAAAAAACAGGACAACATTAGGTGGACGGAAAGAACATGAAAGTGATGCGGATGATAGGAATACATCTTAATCAGAGTGTTAGGAATAGCAGCTGTCGCCAAGCCTGAATAACTCCATCCATGGTTATCATTTATCTAAGTGAAATTGGCCCATAAACATGCATACATTTAGGTGAGGATGAAATCAGTATAACCGTAATGTTATGTCTATTTTGTGGAGACACTGATAGCAATCTCTTGTCTGGCTGGCCAGTACGGAATGGAACATAATGCCACAGGCTTAGGTCTTTTAACAGTTCTCACTATTCAGTTTGTGATGTTTTCCCATCTTGGCAAGCACTTTCATATTCATTACTCAGCCTTTACTTCTGACAGCTTTCTCGTTTTTTCTCTTTGTTGTCCCTCTGTGTATCAATTACATAATTATCCTGGCATCAGGGGTGTTCAATGTTCTACCAAGTTATGCCGTGACATCATATTAAATTCTCACTCCATTTTAGGTACTGCATCTGATCCGATCATACTAATCTGGAAGTGTTTGGTATTGGGGGCCAGAAACAGGCAGGTTGTCTAAGGGAGCCTGCGCAAATAAAGTGCCCCCCCCCCGCCACCTTTTATTTAGCTAAAATATGTTTGGGGGTGTATCTGTGGATTATGTGAGGAGTTACGACAGATAATTCCATAAGCTTGTAAGTAATTAAATGACCCGGACCCTAGTTTGGAAGACAGTTTACACATGGCAGTTTTTCTTTCTCATTGCTGTGGTGGAACAACAATACTAAATACTATCTAAAATCAAAAGGATGTGATAGTGTAGTGCTTCTAAGCTAAATAATATAAGCAATGTTATGTAATCGATGCAGTTTCAACTCGGAAAATGTGTTACCATTTAAAAATTCCGCTCTAAACAAGTTCATAATATTTAATCAATATATCCCAAACCTTAATGCACTTTAAGAGTCGTTTGGTAATTATGTTCTTCAGTACTTCACAAAGCAGTTTATAATCAGGTAATCGTTTTTAACTGCAATACGTTACTTTGGTAATTATGACTGCCTTTTTAACAATACAGCTATGAGCATGAAATTATTTTCACAGGTAGTTACTGAATGCATTCCAGGTGACCACTGAGTAGACTATCAGAAATTCTCAGTTGCCACTAAACACGATCCCGGCACACCTCTCAGCTTGTACATATTTTCAGGGACATTACTGATTATGATACACATTTGAGTGTTGTCCCTCGTAATCCCTCCTAAAATTGATGACTTTTGGGGAAAAGGTGGCGAATTACACTTAATAAATAATGACAATAATTAGACTTACAGACTTGCTTTACTAAAGAAAATGTATATTAATTTACATTGTTATTCTGTCAGTCTCAAGGTCTGATTGTCCCTAACTTAGGGTTGCCACCTTTTCAAATGGCCATAGTGGGACATTTTCGGGATGCACATCAGATTTTACAGGCCGACGCATACCCACGGTCAGTACAAAGGATATAACTTTACTTTTTGCCTCAATAAAAGCTTATTCTTTTAGCTGTTTAGTTGCTTATTCTGTTTCTTGTAACATTTAGGTATTTTAGATACAGAAATAACTATTTTATGCAACTATTACATAAAATATGGGACATAATTATGTCCTACAATCTCAGGACATTTGCCATTTTTAATAGTTTTGGTCAGGACACAACTGCCCAAAGAGGGACTGTCCCTTGCAAAGTGGGACAGGTGGTAACCCTACCCTAACTACTTATGCATTTGTCCCTAATTCTGTTGAGACTTGTCCCAGATTGGTTGAGAACCATAGCCTGTTAAGTGACTTGCTCAAGATCACGCAATAGGCAAATAAGGAGAGACAAAATCAAATCTTGTCCGACAAGAGGGGCAGCTAACAGCCTTTAAAACGGTACGCCATCTTCTAGATAATAGACTAAGCATTGTTTTTTTCAAGCTAGATAAGAAAGGCAAGTTGTCACATTATCAACATGCTATGAAAAAGAGCAAACTATTGTCTGCTGCTGTTTGGAAAGTGTGCTGGTAAAATATGCACAAGGCTCATTAAAATAATAATATAACGAAAAGTGTTAAAACCATTCTATCGTATCCAGATTTTTGCTTTATATTTTTGGTCTGTTCCTCAACAGTTGTATTTTTTTCTTTTTTTGACAAATCACTCAGGAATGAATTCACTAAATAATGATGTACAATTGAATTTCAGACTTCCAGATCCTCCAGAAAAAAAAATATAAACACAAAACACATTGATCTATCAGCTTTCTGGGTTTATAAGAGCAATATTTAAAATTTGTCTCAGATTTTGGGTCTTTGTTCCTCCATTATTTTTGGCTTTATCCACGTCTTGTGATTAGAGGTTCAGAGGTATGGTTATAATTGTCACTGCCGATAAATTATATGCACTTACCTGACAAACCTGACAATGACCGATCATTCATAACTTGCTTGCCCAGTCTTCTAGTTTGTGTTCTGCCAACATAACAGACGATTTGAAGGGGTGGGGGCTACCTGTATTCCTTTATGTGAATAAGTTGGTATTTAAAAAGCTGGAGAAAGTAAAAAAAAACAGCCATGGTTTTTATTTGTGTATATTTAAACAGTTGCAATAGAAACATAGTTACAGTTAGTCAGACATATTTGCCTAAAGTATATTATATTTTCTTAAATATTACAAGATGACCGTGACCTTGTGTCATGAATTATACATCCTAACTCAAAGCAGAAAGTTAACGATTGGTTATGCCAACCCCCAGGCCCAGGTTTCCACACGCTTCATAAACATACATTACCTCCATTTACACCAGCCGTTTTTATCTTGAGAACAATTATCCATTTTAAATGGTAATCAGCAAAAGTTAGATAAAAGCTAGTTGCAGTTACATTACCCATACTTTTTTTTGGGGGGGGGGGTCAAATCGTAGCCCTCGAGCAGCATACACTTATGCCGTGCAGGAAAATCATTTCTTAATTTGTACTGTAACATGTCTTGAATATACATCCCAGCTACCCAAAATTTCACAAAATGGCCACATTTGTGCCATATATGTTGGTCAAATTTTCGTGAAATTTGTGGTTTTCTGGTAAATTATTGAGGGTTGAATCAGTAAATAATGACAGGCACTTGGCACTTGAGTTTCAGCTTTTATATCCTGCAGACAATGTATCCAAATGCAAAACGTATTATGCTACAACATTTAAAATTGATAAGAGCAATATTTAAAATATGTCCCTGACTTAGGGCCCTGTCCCCCAGTTATTTCTGGCTTTGTCTAGAATTCTTTCGAGAGGTATGGGTCTGTAAGGGGATAGCAGTCAGTCGGTAAGTTACCACAGAAATCAGAGGTTTATACATACTCTTCAGAAAATGCAAATTAATGCAAAATGTGTTGTATTGATTTTCTAAGTGAATTAGATCAATATTTAATAAATATCCCTAATCTTTGTCATTTGCCTTGTTTTTCTTTTGTCCTTGGTGCTTGATAAAATAAACCGAGAGCTAAGAGTATCTTTGCATCAAGTCAGAGAATAGTCAACGTCAAGAGTGTAGCCAGAGTTTTCCGTTTACACTTGTACCTTCATATTGGTGGCCCGTTGCTGCGCCTATATTTTTTCGGGTAATTAATCACATTTCTTGAATGCTGTAGGTATACTTTTTAACTTCAGTTTTTTTATATGTATTTATGCATTTATTTATTTTGCTTTTGTTTACTAAGTTTGTCCAACCTGGCTCAGTCAAAAAAACAAAACTTTACAACGGGGCTCTCGGGAGAAAAGCTCCAACATACAGCATTTTTTAAACAGGCATTCAGCAATATACATGAACAGACATTAAGTAAAATACAGTAGCAATTACACATTCATTTGTTAATGAGATCACATTCAAATGAAATAAAGGCAACTACGACAGTACAAATGTACTTATGCGTTAATAGGTGTCGAATGTTGAGCATTTCGAGAAGTGTATTAGTGGAGTTGTCAAATAGATAATAAGTACATCATGTAATAACTGCTTAGACATTCAAAGAAATGGATGCAAGGGAAGGGGCTAAGTAGGGCAGGAATTGTTAATATTGTAGTTAAGAGGTGGAGTATAAAGCAGGTTTATTTCTCTCTCTCTCTCTCTCTCTCTCTCTCTCTCTCTATATATATATATAAAAGTATAACATGGGGTGGGGGTGAGCAGTGTTACAACACTACTTATACGGCAGGAAGATGCCAGTAAGACTATTCAGCTAATTCAGCTAATGGAGAGGAGTGATTGTAGAGCATAGGATTCTGAATGATGGGAAACAGACAATATGGCAAGCTGGAGATGGACAACGGACATTTATCCTGAAAATGTACAGGAGTATACCCATTAATTTGATAGATGAAGTTTTAGATGTGTTTTAAATTACATTTATAAACTTATGACTGCCGCTATAATTCTTTTTTTTTTTCAAGAGATATTCTAAAATTGTACGCAGGTGAGTATATAGTATGCCAGGCTACATACACCACTGGGCAGCACCCGAAAGTGTGTCACAGACAATTTTGGTTTTGCCATCCAGCGTTGCCCTTAAAGTATGTATTCTAAACGAAGCAACATTTCTGTCTAGAATAAAATGTGTTTTGGATAGCTAATAAGCTTTAATAGTTTAAGGCATGTAAGTCGATTAAATGCATTTCATGTTTAGTGTGGTTTGTGAATTACTGCAATGGAAATGAGAGTAAATGTTTTTAATGAGCAAAGGGGTCACAGAAGTTGGTCCCAAACATTTAGCAAAACTAACATAAGACTATTAGAGCTAATAGACGGAGCCAGGTCGTCAGTCACAGCTGCCATACATGCTGGAGCAATGCAAGTTATCGTGGCTAGAATCATCACAGACCAAATCCATGAGTGCATATAGTTCAACTGCTAAGATTTTGGGCATAGCGCTGTGAATTTTGCGTCCTTCTCAGATGTATAGCATACAATCAGACCTGTTTATGGTACCTGCATTATTGATCACTCCTCAGATGTATAGCATACAATCAGACCTGTCTAGGTACCTGTATTATTAATCACTCATCAGATGTATAGCACACAATCAGACCTGTTTATGGTACCTATATTATTAAATAATTGAATTACCACCTTCCAAAAAATTAGCACCACAAACTTCATTGGGTCAGGTATCTGATCGGAGGACTTTCCATTCTGTCAAGTGTTCCCCTTTCAAACCATCTGTAGAGCACAGCAATGATGTTTAGAAGCTCAGAGGTTGTGAAGTGTGTTTGTGTTCTCATACATGCACACCCATATACACAGCTCTCAGTGAATCAGGGATAAATCTTTGCAGAATCAGGTGCAAACCTAGAAATAATCAGGGGCACTTTATTAGTGGTATGAACTTCAGACATTGATAGAATAAGAAAATATTAATTAATATAAATTATCTGAAGAAAAATAAGTTTATAACTAATTACTGCCATTATTTATTAGGTCTAATTCACCACTTTGTTTTTCAAAAGTCACAATTTTTAGGTGGGATTAAGAGGGACAGAGCAACATTTTGAGTCAAAACAGATTTCTGGTAATTAATCACAAAATCACGGTCCTCCCTGAAAATCAGGGACAGTGGAGAGGTGTACATGATACAACATTTGCCCATTTGATGTTTTCATTTTGTTGGCAAGTCTTTAATCTTTCTGGTCAATATATTGCAGCTGCCACAAACTTGGCAAGAACCTTTACCCACATTAATCGATTAGATTAACTAAAATTACTATTTTATGAACAATACGGGGTTTTTAATACTTGTTCTACTGGTGCTATTACTATTTTAATTAACACTATAATTTAATTCCAAGGACTTTACTTGCAATACGTGTGAAAAATGCATCTTATAACAGCAGTTTATCAGAAATACGGGGCCTGAATTTCATCCTGTGGTGAATAACCATTTGAGAGAAAAAGTATACAACAAAATGCCTCTGTATGCACAATTTACGCAATAATCGATTTTTGGGAATTGCATGTTTCTGTGTATGTAAAACATCAACATTTTCATAATACCTTCAATGAACAGTGAAAACAAAGTATATCCTAGAGTGAGCAGAAAGAAAATACAAGTTTAACACACACACACACACACACACACACACACACACACAGAGACAAAACTCCACATCACTTTTATTTCACTGATGGTTAATGTTCAATCTGATAAAGGGTGAATATTTTTTTATCTTCATCGACAATTATTTTGAAGTCTGATACGTTAATTTTGGGTAAATTGTCATACGAAAGTTAACAACTCCCACTTTCAAATAACTTCATTAAAGAAAACATTTTGTTTTCCCGTTTTCAAGTTTTAATACATAACTTGTCCATACGAAGTTTGCTTTCCATGGGATGTTGTTTTAAACCGTATACATGCGGTATGATTTTTAAATTACAACATTACACAAAAGAGTCCATATCTATGTACACATTGCACACACACATATAACATACACATAGCTATATCTGTATATATGTGTGTGTGTGTGTGTGTGTGTGTATTACATTACACAAAGGGTTGTTGACGCAATGTGTACTATATATATATATATATATATATATATATATATATATATATATACACACACACACATATATATATATACACACACACTCACACACACATATATACACACACACACACACACACACACATATATATATATATATATATATATATATATATATAGCTATATAGACACACACAGCGTCAACTAACAGCACATTAGGATGCAGTTGTTTTACTGTTGAAAATATTAACAGCTTTACTTTTACAAATTTATTTAGTTTTCTTTTCAATGAGTTTGAAGTGGCGCTGGGTGTGCAGTCCCTCTTTTTCTTGTCTAAATGTTTATAAATTGGTGATCCGCTACACACACACACACACACACACACACACACACACACACACACACACACACAGCGCAATTGCCGCTGGCTCCACAAAGCCTGGGATCTAGAAATGGACAATGTGCAGAGACTCAGTCCATGACACCCAGGCCTCTGCCACTTGGGAGGTCCCCAGCGAGGAACATTAGCAGGTATTCCCAAATGGAGACGCATGGGCCGTAGTCTGGTCTCATTTTATTGCCGAGAGGGAAACAAATCAACATTTCCAGTTGTGCCTGCTTGTGTCCATGAGTGAAATATCACATTCTCTTAGCACATCCTGAGAGAGTAACGTTCTTTTTATCGTTATATTAATTAAAGGGGACAAAATCTGAGTGTTTGTCTACCTAGCTCGGTCTTCCAGTGAAATAATTATTTTTGCACATTTCTTTTTTTTTTTCAAAACTATTTTTGCACATTTCTTGAGGGTTACCCACTCAGTACAGTTCTGATGAAAGAACCGTGATTTAGTACTGTGCAGACTTTGAGCCTGTTTTAACTAATCTTTGGTTCGCAATGGGATACTAACACTTTTATCAGCGTATCCGTTTTCGCATTCATTTAATAAGCTTTAAGTTTTTTAAATACATTGTCCTAGAGAACTGTTTCTAATGCTAGAAGCTCAGTTTCCATAGCTTAAAAATAATAATAAAATCACAGGTTGAATTGGTCAGGAACGTTATTTCCCGGTCGAGTCCTTTTCCCCTGCAAGAACTGGTTATATTTCATCTGGACAACTTAATCTTAAAACTACTTAGGCATTGTATCACACCACCTTTGCGTATTACATATTGTTCTTGATGTATACATGCATGTGTGTATGTATGTCTCTCCTGGTTGCAGTTCGCAAACGAAATGTAGTTAAACATAATACATAACACGCGCTTCCATACAGGAAAACTACGAGAAACCTAGGGTAAAAATGCATTTTATTTTTATGTACCTACTGTTGATAGAAATCTGCGTCAGGTGTTGCTGGCTTGCTTACCAAAAGTAAACGTAAATTTCAATACAAAGTGAAAGTTGTAGCTTCTCTTTCTACGCAAACACACACACACACGAGGGCTGATATATTTTTAAAACAAAATATATTGCTTAACAAAATAAAATAGTCCTTCCAAGACACACACACACACACACAGGTTCTGCACATCTGAAGACATTTTCAATCTACATATTTACATTGATGTAAAGTTTCAGTATGTAGTACAGCTGTAAAGAAAGAATCAAAGTGAGAGAGAGAAAGGAAGAAAGTTCGAATTCTCATGAGCATGTTTGAATATGCATGTCTGCCTGCTGAGCGTTTTATTTCACTTGCTAAGAAAATGATTGGAAGCTGAGAATTTGAAGTAGACAAATTGAAAGAGAAAATAGCTACAGAGTACACTTACCTACCAAAAGAATGCTGTCGTTCTTTATATGTATATGCATTTTTATCTTCTTTGTAACGCCTTAGTCATTTAATTGGTGTCTTAAGAATCCAAATTGCATTTTAAAAGCCTGGAAACGCATGTCAGAACTGCAAAGGAAACTACAAAAAAGTCTATATCAGTGGTCAATCAGCTAACATCTTTTGCGTTATTTTCAGGCAATATGACCAGCGAGTACCCAAAGAAGGTTTATGAAGGCAGTTTGAAAGAGACTAAGTTCTCTGGTGAGAAATCCAATCTCACATACAGTAGCGGCTCCATCTGGGATCTGTCACTGCTGACAGCACCACAGGGCACAGACATGATCTTCAGCACAACACCCGAGCTTTGAAAAATTCCATACTCATTCACTGAGAAGCTACTTCATCAAAGCGGGCTGTATTAGGAAACAAGAACAAAAAGCCAGTGTATACTAAATGAACACTTTCACGAGGGTGGAAAAAAGGGTAAGATAGCTGGGAACAAGATACATAACATTATGCAATGTTGTTTATTACTGTCAGACATATAATTTGATATTATCTGCCTATATGATATTTGAATACATGAAAAGTACTCGCAAACTGGTGTTAAAAGGCAGGATTGTAAGCAATTTAAGAACCAAATGCAAAGATTTAATTGTGTTCTAAGCACCAGCCCACATGGAAAATAAAACGACACTCTTAGCTGCTGATTTATTTCTTCAGAATTCAGATTAGTATTGCATATGACGCCACCATTAAGTCATATCCTGTATTCAAGAGATTTTAGAAGTATCAAATTTTTAAATTTTAAGAGTGCTACAACAACGGAGACTTACATACAATAAAATGTAAGATCTAGTTTTAGCGGTTAACAAGCAACAGTTGGCAATGCTGGTCATATAAAAACATCGATAGTTTTCGAACGTGCTGTACTTCAGACACACTAGTTTATTTACTTATTAAGGTGAGTTGGACTTGCGCAGATCATTTTTGGTAACTGAATTAATATGGTGATACCATTGGTGACAACTGCAAAATTAGTATATAACATCGAACGACTTAAAACTCAGACTTGATCTGTTATGTTAAGTTTTACTATAGATACACAAGGTCTACGGAGAGTAAGATAATTCTTACTAATCACTTTACTGTGGTGGTCTGGCGCCCTGTCCAGTACGAGTTTATTTGCCTCACGCGGATTGGTTGCCGGTAAGACTTCTGCGTCTCCATGACCCTGTCAGAGGATAAAGCGGTTGTCGGCAAATGGATGAATGAATGAGTAATGACGTTACACAAACGTAGGCGGGTTTAACTTGGGTACTAAGTAGCGGAACCAGGAAACCTGAAACGAACTTGTCTGGTAGAATATCTACCGAAAGGTCTATTGTTTTTATTTTAACTCCAATGAGCCTTCCTTTGGGCATATAGCAGATTTATTTGAGATTAGTACTGTTTTGTTAATACGGGAAAGAGATGTGAAGCATTAGCAGAAAAATAGCTGTTAAATGATTCCACAAACTGGAAGTAAAATGGTACAGATGAGGTGAAAATAAGAATAAAATACAACCATTTAATTATTTTATATGGTGTAAAACATTTAACAAATGCTGTCCTGGTGCTTTAATTGCAGTCTCGGGAGTTGCAGACAAGTCAACAAAGTTTTTATACCTAGCAACCTGGAAAACAAGTCGGTAAAGATTTTGTACCTAGTAGCCTGAAAAATGGCAGCTCTATTATTTGCGCAGCTGTAAACTGTCTCGGACTTTGCAGAATGCCCCAGATTATTCCTCTGTGTTTTGGTTTGTTCCTGGTAAAATTTGTGTTTTTCTGGCAAATTACCGAGGATTCCGTGTCCTAAATAATGTCAAACATCTGAGTTTCAGACTATATACCCTTAAGAACTGATTGGTTTTAAGTGTATAAAAGCAATATTTAAACTATATCTCTGATTTTGGATCTTTGTCATTGATTCTTGTGCTAAGAGGTTGAAAGCTATGGTTATTGGTGAGTCAAGAGCCTTAACCAATAACTTGATATGCTTCTGTGGTATTTTTTTCCACACAAGTGCTCCTTTGTTTATGCATGTCTCCCTGGATACTTCAGTGTGACTCTTTCTTCTCTTCAGACCTCCTAATCTTTGTTTTTTTTTTACCATTGCAGATATTCTTTCCCTGTTATTGTTTCACACCAAGGGTGTCCTGGAAAATTTATATTCCTCAGATTAGCAGTGAGGCATACACCCCACAGACAATATGCATAGGCACCGGAAGCTATTGAAGATGGGGGAAGGGGGTGATAGGGGCACTTTGTGATCTCAGAAGGGCAATTTTTTTTAAAACAATTTGCTACCACAGCATAACTTCACTTAGAGGACAATTAAGCTTCGCCAGTTTTTGTTTTGGTGCTTGAATTAAGATTTCCTGATTGGTCTTACCTATCCCATGGCTGATAATTGTACATTATAGGTTCATAGGTTCATAGGTTTATACTAGGCTATCTGCCCTAAGGCATTTATAAGCCTAGCCCAAATTATTGTGGCTTACGCCACCCCTTATATGAAAAAATACTGTGCCATTAGTTTGTTGTGCCTCTGTCCAGCAGTGACCCAGAGATGATTCCCGGGGTAAACCTACGATCTCCCATCCACAGGTCTAGATTTCTCTTGAACAGAGTCAGCGAGGTGCTCTGCCTCACATGGACCGGGATTTTATTCCACAGCATAGGGAGTCTCTGAGTGATAAATTAGCAGACCACCATTAGCTCTAGTGAGAATAACTGTGATCATACTATCGATAATTTGAGGGGACCCATGTAAGGAATGCAGCATTTAAGAACTGCCTGTATCCATTAGTGGTATGAGGGGCAATCCTGGAGTACATTTTCTATTACCCATCTTTAGATCCAAGTTGCATTTGAATATAGACAGGGATGAGCTTTTGTTTTATTTGAATGGATAGTCTGTAACCCCCCCCCTTGCCGCTCCAGCAGCAACCCCCTCCCCAGCCACTCTAGTGTTTCTTTACTTGGCTATTTCTCCTCAGTTACCATGAACACTGTCCAAACCTGTCAGCGTGCATGCTGTTTTATTATTTACTTTTACAGTGATTACAGAAATTGAAATGCACCGAGCCATTTGCTAAACAAACAATACAGTCTCGCAATGAAACAGACTTAGCATGAGCAGTAAACATCTCTGCCCTTGAAACCCACATTCATTAAAAGGGCATGAAAACCCGCATTCATTTTGCATTTGGCCAGTGGAGGACTAAGTTTACCTCTGGGGTGTTTTGAATTTGTAGTTTTGAACAGTCTACTAGTAAGCAATGAAACAAAATATATGAATCAATAATAACAAAACTACCAATTTCAGAAAATTATACCATAAAAGGCCACTCAAACTTCTGTCATTACAATCCACCAATATCAGTAAATATGCAAAATCTTTGCAGAAGTAAAGTCATCTAAATAATTCCACATTAAAAGGATCTGTAACTAATGAAGAGGTTGCTGCTGGCAAACAATTTTATATTTCATTGTTTCATCTACAAATAAAGTGCCTGTTGCCCTTGAATACATTGCCTGTTACATTAAACCATCATCAGGTTTGCCTCTCAGCATAGGCATGGACGTCACCTTAGGTGACCTGAAAGGATTGGTGGTGGCCTATGTGACCACATCCTAGCAGGAGACACAGGATCCTCTTCTGAAAGTAGCTTAAAGGGATGTCCCATCATCTCCCAATATCAGTTGCAGAGGCTGCTGTTATCTGATGTCTGTCAACAAATGCCTGTCCCCTTCCAACACTGTGAAAGGCACTCTAAGAACTAATGAGACTGTAGTATACTAGAATTAACTGGAAGCAACTGAAATGAGACTGAAACTGAAGTCTTTATCTGTTAATTGCCCAAACTCATGTTGAACAGGTGTCAGTCTCTCCTTTATGGACCGAGTCTTGTATACTTTTCAGAATTAATTCTCCAAACACTATAGTTCATTTAATATGGCTTTATTAGATGTTCACAATATCTGAATACTGTCTTCATAAACAGTGCTAATAAACAATATGAGTCTATAGAAATACTGAGATGCTGGTTAGTAGTAACAGTGCTGCTAAATATATCCAAAGTTACTGCACATCATATTCTGATTGTCCTGAACAATGTAAACTGAAATAGTCTTTATTTGGCCTGTCTTCTGTACACAGGGTTGAGTGTCTGTATTATAGCTTAATCTTTTCTGTAATGTCAGATTGAACAAACTGACTGCCTTTCCTAACTGTATCTGAAGTATATTTTAATAATACCAAAACCCTGTAATGCTTTACATGCCTTCTTAGCCTTGGTTCTCAGGCGTTGTCTTGTATGGGCTTTATTTAACATTCAATTAAGGAACATTCTATAGCTGGCAAGATTGTATCTTTTCCTTGAGAAATGTAGTTCTGTATTTTCTGCACGTTTCATGTTTATCTTTTCTTTGTAATAAACTGTCTTTCTCTGAAACTGAACGCATATATGTCTGACTTCATATTTCAGGCCTTATTCTACATAAATGTACTATAGTGAATTTACTGAGAGTCTGCATAATGCCTAATATTTACTTTAATCTAACAGTTGCCCTAGAGGTTCCTGACGAAAGTCTACAGGGAACTACATTTGAAGTTACCTTACATCTGTATTGCTAAGTACTGTATACAGCTTTATGCTTCCTGACTCATAATCTGAAAATACATTTTTTTTATTTGGTAAATAAATATGCAATTTAAATTTTGAATAAATTAACCACAAAAAGGAGCGAAATGGCTTTGCAGTAAAAAATCCAGTTCCCAATGTAAATTAACAAAAACAGCAAACCTCTGTTTCCAGAGTAAAACAGCTTTTTCAGCTCATAAAGGTAGTATGCTGCAAAGTAAAGCAAGTGTAGCTGGTTCTTCAACCCAAAAAGAATCGCACAAAAGTATAATCCAAACGAGAACTTTAATAGCTAGCTAGAGTTAAGCGCTTTCACCAAATGGCTTTTTCAAAACTTCAACAACTGCCATTAAAAACAAAGCATTTAAATATACGATGGAAGAAGTTCATTGGTGCACATGACATAATTAATTGACTTAAACTCTAGTTCATTTACATATATACAGAAATCCTTCTGATATACTTCTAAAATACATTTAAAAAAGCTAAGATAGTTTATTCATCATAATACAGAAGGACATAGTATAAATACACATCTATGACCTAAATCAAATGTAAAATATAAAATGTAAAATAAGGTAGTGAAATGTTGTAAAATATCCATGGTGTAGCATGAAGAGAAAAAAGTTAAAATCTGAATGATACAAGTGTAACTATATAAAATATGCTCTATAAAAATCTATATGTGTAACAGGGTTCAAATATATGATAGTACATGAATTAAAATAGTAGTGCAGGTTGGTGTGTGTATAAAAGGAGGATGACAACTAAGTGTGTAATCTAAAAACACTTTTACTTACACAGTAAAAGGTATGACCTGAACTCCATCAATGACACCAGGGAAAATGTCTGCTCAAAGAGGGGACAATCCACCTCAGTACACAATGATGATACAGGTAGGTTAGTGTATAAGGAGGGGAAGAAGAAATAACTAAGTAGGGGGTCTAAAAACCCTTTTCTTACGCAGTAATGGTTTAACCTGGACTCTATCATTGACACCAGGAAATTTGTCTGCTCTAAGGCGGACAATCCATCTCAGTTCACATTCCAATAAATGTGAATCAACATCTCCACCTCTGAGATTAGGTTCAACTTGTTGTAGTACACTAAAGTTAAAGTAATGGTCAGGTCCTGTATTTCTAACATGTCTGGCAAGTGCATTATGATCAGATGCTATCCTGATGTTGTAAACATGTTCTCTTATACGTTCTCTAAGTTGTCTGCAAGTCTTGCCTACATAAAATACCGGACAAGAGACACACTTAGCAATATATACTACATTATTGCTGGTGCAATTGGTGCCAGTATTAAAGTAAAAAATTTTTTGTGTTATCGGATGTTTAAAAGTGTCACTGTTGTCTATATATTGACATTGATTACAATTTTGACAGGATATTGTATTATGGTCAAATCTTGGTTTCTGGTAACCATGTTCTACTAAAGGGCGATGGCATAAGGTCCTTTTAGATTGGGTTTATTCTTATAGACAAACCTTGGATTATCACCTACTACTTCCAAGATTTGGTCATCCAATCCAAGGATTCCCCAATGTCTATGTACTATCTCCTTGATCTTGTCAACATCTCTAGAGTAAAATAAGGACAACTTAACATTATCACCCTTACTGATAGCTGGTACTGCTTCAGATGCTTCTTTCCTTGAAAAATAAGGTTTAGCCACTGTGTCTCTCAACTTGTCAACCTGATTCCTATTTCTATCTATGTCTCTCATCACATATTTACGTTCCAAAAATCTGTTTGTAAGTGATTCTATCTCTTTGGAATGTCCTGAGGGACATGGGTTCAACCTTGATGCTCGCATAAACTGCCCTTTCATGATGTTCTCAAAGACATATCTGGGGTGCATACTATGTCGATGCAACAGTGTATTCCTAAAACAGGGTTTCCTATACACTGATGTATTTAATAGGCCACTAGGTAATCTATTTATGCGGACATCTAGAAATGATATTTCAATACTGGAATAATTAATGGTGAATTTCAAAAAATCCGTTAATCCATTAATTGAATCAAAGAATTCCAAAAGTGATGCCTCATCTCCTTTCCAGATAAAAAAGAGGTCATCTACGAACCGTCTGTAGTAACCCACATATTTCTGGAATAAGGTTAACGGAAAAAAGAAATTCTCCTCCCAGTCTGCCATCACAATGTTGGCGTAGCTATTGGCACATGAAGTGCCCATAGCTACGCCATCCTTCTGTATATAGATCTCCTTTCCAAAAATAAACATATTGTTCTCAAGAACAATCTCTGAAAATAAAGAAAGTAAGTCCACTGTCCCTTCTTCAAAATTAGATTTACTACGAATATATCTTTGAAACATTAACATACCTTCTTGGTTAGGAATCATAGTGAAGAGACTAGTAACATCAAGTGTAACCAATAAAAATGGTTCCCTATCTTTCAGTGTAACAGTAAACTCATACAAGTCAAGCAAAAATTGTTTGCTATCTTTAAGGATAAATTTATTACTATCCACTAAAGGTCTAAGAAAATATTCTAGTAGAATAGAAAAAGGCTCAGTTAGCCATCCTTGCCCTGCTACAATAGGTCTCAAAGGAGGGGAAGTCAATGACTTGTGAATCTTGGTAAGCCTTGTATTACGGTATCAAGGGATTCCTAACTCTAAGATATTCAAAAAGGGTATCCGAAATAATATGACTACGATGGAGGTCATCTAGAGTGTCATAGACTTGGAAGACTTTCGTACCAACCTCTAAAAGGCTTATATTACCATAGAATGTTCCATCACTTAACATAGAATCCATCATACTGATGTATCTAGTGGAGTCTAAGATCACTATGGGGCCTCCCTTATCTGCTGGTCTTATAACTATTGAGAGGTCATTTCTGAGATTGTCTAAGGCTTGTTTTTGTAAATAAGTAAGATTGTAATTACGTTTTTTAGTAGTATTTTTACTTTTGTTATCATAGTACTTATATATATCATTCTCTACCATTCTGGAGAACGTCTCTATAACTGGATGTATATTTGGAATATATAAACTATTAGGTCTAAACCTCTCCAAACCTCTTTTCTCCTCTATTTGGTCATGATCTCTAAAATTCAATTTCAGTTGGATATTCCTAATAAACATCTTTAAATCTAAAATAGAGTCTGTTAATTCACTATCTCGTGTAGGGATAAAACTTAGGCCTTTATTTAAAACTTCCTCTTCAAAGGTACTTAAAGGCCTGTTAGACAAGTTGACCACTAGGGTCCCCCTGTTTTCTCCCACATTTTCTTCAAACTTGGTCCTGGATGTTCCCCTCCTGACCCTTTCCGTTTGTTCCTCCCTCTGCTTTGGGATCTCTGTGTCCCTGGGAAGGATTTGTTGGCTATGGGGAAAGGGGTACATATGGGAGATCTACTATTACCAGTTCTTGGGAAAATATCATTCAATTCCTTCATATTCTTCTTCCTAACTACTGGTTCATTACTTTTATCTAAGAGTATATTAGCCACTTTCCCTTTAACTGTAATGGGACTTGCAGCATCCTCTGAGTATACAATATGTACCACATCTGATGTATTTTCATTCGTTATAGCATTGGTAGTAACATCGACATGGTTAACCATTGTTACTTCATTAAGTAATGGTGGGATAACATCCTTAGTAATACATGTATTATTTACTTCAGAACAAATGCATACAGATTTTGTTACATTAACATTATTGTCATTACTTGTTTCAGTTACATTTCTAAATACATGTCCATTACCCTGTTCTTTGCTGTAACGTGGCCAAGTAAAGACATTCCCATTTTGGAAATCCTGTATGTCCCTCAAAAGTTTATTCTTTTTTATTTCAAGAGTCCTCTTCTCAAATAATTGAACATTGTCTAGTAGTTTCTCCATACCATATTGTGCCTGAGGACTCTGAAATTTATTAACAAAACACTCATATTGTTCATTTACACTTTTCCTTAAAAGTTCCTCTTCATGAAAATGAAACTCATTAAGGAGTCTCATATAATTAAAACTGAGTTCTAAATTGAGCTGTTGCCATTTAAGCAACAGCTCAGGAAAGTTGTTACCTGAGGTTGGCATCTTGAGAACGCGTAGACCTCGAGGTATCACGCGTCTCTCAAGACATGCCTCAAAATGTTGCCGTTGCAACTGGAGCCTCTTTAATTTAATAAAGTCAAATTCCATCTTATCAAGTTCCTTTCCTATCTCTGCGTTGTCGGAGTTATTACCAACTCAATTTCTGGTTCAACAAGTAATAAAATGTTCTCTGTAGCTGTTAAACAACTCCTGAAACGTGTTAACTTCCGATTAGCGCGATCCAGTTCCTCTGGTCTGTAGGGTAGTTCCACATTCACCTCCGATGGATTGCTAGCCATTCCTTACTGCAGGCGTTAAATAGAAATAGAATAAAACCAGGGAACAAGTTGCTTGCAGTAAAAGGTAAACACTCCTAAATCCGACGACAGTGTATAATAAATAAATTAACCACAAAAAGGAGCGAAATGGCTTTGCAGTAAAAAATCCAGTTCCCAATGTAAATTAACAAAAACAGCAAACCTCTGTTTCCAAAGTAAAACAGCTTTTCAGCTCATAAAGGTAGTATGCTGCAAAGTAAAGCAAGTGTAGCTGGTTCTTCAACCCAAAAGAATCGCACAAAGTATAATCAAGCGAGAACTTTAATAGCTAGCTAGAGTTAGCGCTTTCACCAAATGGCTTTTTCAAAACTTCAACAACTGCCATTAAAAACAAAGCATTTAAATATACGATGGAAGAAGTTCATTGGTGCACATGACATAATTAATTGACTTAAACTCTAGTTCATTTACATATATACAGAAATCCTTCTGATATACTTCTAAAATACATTTAAAAAAGCTAAGATATTTTATTCATCATAATACAGGAGGACATAGTATAAATACACATCTATGACCTAAATCAAATGTAAAATATAAAATGTAAAATAAGGTAGTGAAATGTTGTAAAACATCCATGGTGTAGCATGAAGAGAAAAAAGTTAAAATAGTTAAAATACGAATGATACAAGTGTAACTATATAAAAAATGCTCTATAAAAGTCTATATGTGTAACAGGGTTCAAGTATATGATAGTAGTAGTGCAGGTTGGTGTGTGTATAAAAGGGGGGGGGATGACAACTAAGTGTGTAACCTAAAAACACTTTTACTTACACAGTAAAAGGTATGACCTGAACTCCATCAATGACACCAGGGAAAATGTCTGCTCAAAGAGGGGACAATCCACCTCAGTACACAATGATGATACAGGTAGGTTAGTGTATAAGGAGGGGAAGAAGAAATAACTAAGTAGGGGGTCTAAAAACCCTTTTCTTACGCAGTAATGGTTTAACCTGGACTCTATCATTGACACCAGGAAATTTGTCCGCTCTAAGGCGGACAATCCATCTCAGTTCACATTCCAATAAATGTGAATCAACATCTCCACCTCTGAGATTAGGTTCAACTTGTTGTAGTACACTAAAGTTAAAGTAATGGTCAGGTCCTGTATTTCTAACATGTCTGGCAAGTGCATTATGATCAGATGCTATCCTGATGTTGTAAACATGTTCTCTTATACGTTCTCTAAGTTGTCTGCAAGCCTTGCCTACATAAAATACCGGACAAGAGACACACTTAGCAATATATACTACATTATTGCTGGTGCAATTGGTGCCAGTATTAAAGTAAAAAATTTTTTGTGTTATCGGATGTTTAAAAGTGTCACTGTTGTCTATATATTGACATTGATTACAATTTTGACAGGATATTGTATTATGGTCAAATCTTGGTTTCTGGTAACCATGTTCTACTAAAGGGCGATGGCATAAGGTCCTTTTTAGATTGGGTTTATTCTTATAGACAAACCTTGGATTATCACCTACTACTTCCAAGATTTGGTCATCCAATCCAAGGATTCCCCAATGTCTATGTACTATCTCCTTGATCTTGTCAACATCTCTAGAGTAAAATAAGGACAACTTAACATTATCACCCTTACTGATAGCTGGTACTGCTTCAGATGCTTCTTTCCTTGAAAAATAAGGTTTAGCCACTGTGTCTCTCAACTTGTCAACCTGATTCCTACTTCTATCTATGTCTCTCATCACATATTTACGTTCCAAAATCTGTTTGTAAGTGATTCTATCTCTTTGGAATGTCCTGAGGGACATGGGTTCAACCTTGATGCTCGCATAAACTGCCCTTTCATGATGTTCTCAAAGACATATCTGGGGTGCATACTATGTCGATGCAACAGTGTATTCCTAAAACAGGGTTTCCTATACACTGATGTATTTAATAGGCCACTAGGTAATCTATTTATGCGGACATCTAGAAATGATATTTCAATACTGGAATAATTAATGGTGAATTTCAAAAAATCCGTTAATCCATTAATTGAATCAAAGAATTCCAAAGTGATGCCTCATCTCCTTTCCAGATAAAAAAGAGGTCATCTACGAACCGTCTGTAGTAACCCACATATTTCTGGAATAAGGTTAATGGAAAAAAGAAATTCTCCTCCCAGTCTGCCATCACAATGTTGGCGTAGCTATTGGCACATGAAGTGCCCATAGCTACGCCATCCTTCTGTATAGATCTCCTTTCCAAAAATAAACATATTGTTCTCAAGAACAATCTCTAAAAATAAAGAAAGTAAGTCCACTGTCCCTTCTTCAAAATTAGATTTACTACGAATATATCTTTGAAACATTAACATACCTTCTTGGTTAGGAATCATAGTGAAGAGACTAGTAACATCAAGTGTAACCAATAAAAATGGTTCCCTATCTTTCAGTGTAACAGTAAACTCATACAAGTCAAGCAAAAATTGTTTGCTATCTTTAAGGATAAATTTATTACTATCCACTAAAGGTCTAAGAAAATATTCTAGTAGAATAAAAAAAGGCTCAGTTAGCCATCCTTGCCCTGCTACAATAGGTCTCAAAGGAGGGGAAGTCAATGACTTGTGAATCTTGGTAAGCCTTGTATTACGGTATCAAGGATTCCTAACTCTAAGATATTCAAAAAGGGTATCCGAAATAATATGACTATGATGGAGGTCATCTAGAGTGTCATAGACTTGGAAGACTTTCGTACCAACCTCTAAAAGGCTTATATTACCATAGAATGTTCCATCACTTAACATAGAATCCATCATACTGATGTATCTAGTGGAGTCTAAGATCACTATGGGGCCTCCCTTATCTGCTGGTCTTATAACTATTGAGAGGTCATTTCTGAGATTGTCTAAGGCTTGTTTTTGTAAATAAGTAAGATTGTAATTACGTTTTTTAGTAGTATTTTTACTTTTGTTATCATAGTACTTATATATATCATTCTCTACCATTCTGGAGAACGTCTCTATAACTGGATGTATATTTGGAATATATAAACTATTAGGTCTAAACCTCTCCAAACCTCTTTTCTCCTCTATTTGGTCATGATCTCTAAAATTCAATTTCAGTTGGATATTCCTAATAAACATCTTTAAATCTAAAATAGAGTCTGTTAATTCACTATCTCGTGTAGGGATAAAACTTAGGCCTTTATTTAAAACTTCCTCTTCAAAGGTACTTAAAGGCCTGTTAGACAAGTTGACCACTAGGGTCCCCCTGTTTTCTCCCACATTTTCTTCAAACTTGGTCCTGGATGTTCCCCTCCTGACCCTTTCCGTTTGCTCCTCCCTCTGCTTTGGGATCTCTGTGTCCCTGGGAAGGATTTGTTGGCTATGGGGAAAGGGGTACATATGGGAGATCTACTATTACCAGTTCTTGGGAAAATATCATTCAATTCCTTCATATTCTTCTTCCTAACTACTGGTTCATTACTTTTATCTAAGAGTATATTAGCCACTTTCCCTTTAACTGTAATGGGACTTGCAGCATCCTCTGAGTATACAATATGTACCACATCTGATGTATTTTCATTCGTTATAGCATTGGTAGTAACATCAACATGGTTAACCATTGTTACTTCATTAAGTAATGGTGGGATAACATCCTTAGTAATACATGTATTATTTACTTCAGAACAAATGCATTACAGATTTTGTTACATTAACATTATTGTCATTACTTGTTTCAGTTACATTTCTAAATACATGTCCATTACTCTGTTCTTTGCTGTAGCATTGGCCAAGTAAAGACATTCCCATTTGGAAATCCTGTATGTCCCTCAAAAGTTTATTCTTTTTTATTTCAAGAGTCCTCTTCTCAAATAATTGAACATTGTCTAGTAGTTTCTCCATACCATATTGTGCCTGAGGACTCTGAAATTTATTAACAAAACACTCATAGTGTTCATTTACACTTTTCCTTAAAAGTTCCTCTTCATGAAAATGAAACTCATTAAGGAGTCTCATATAATTAAAACTGAGTTCTAAATTGAGCTGTTGCCATTTAAGCAACAGCTCAGGAAAAGATATTACCTGAGGTTGGCATCTTGAGAGCGTAGACCTCGGTATCACGCGTCTCTCAAGACATGCCTCAAAATGTTGCCGTTGCAACTGGAGCCTCTTTAATTTAATAAAGTCAAATTCCATCTTATCAAGTTCCTTCCTATCTCTGCGATGTCAGAGATATTACCAACTCAATTTCTGGTTCAACAAGTAATAAAATGTTCTCTGTAGCTGTTAAACAACTCCTGAAACGTGTTAACTTCCGATTAAGCGCGATCCAGTTCCTCTGGTCTGTAGGGTAGTTCCACATTCACCTCCGATGGATTGCTAGCCATTCCTTACTGCAGGCGTTAAATAGAAATAGAATAAAACCAGGGAACAAGTTGCTTGCAGTAAAGGTGGCGCTCCTAAATCCGGCGACAGTGTATAATAAATAAATTAACCACAAAAGGAGCGAAATGGCTTTGCAGTAAAAAATCCAGTTCCCAATGTAAATTAACAAAAACAGCAAACCTCTGTTTCCAAAGTAAAACAGCTTTTTCAGCTCATAAAGGTAGTATGCTGCAAAGTAAAGCAAGTGTAGCTGGTTCTTCACCCCACAAGAATCGCACAAAGTATAATCAAGCGAGAACTTTAATAGCTAGCTAGAGTTAGCGCTTTCACCAAATGGCTTTTCAAAACTTCAACAACTGCCATTAAAAACAAAGCATTTAAATATACGATGGAAGAAGTTCATTGGTGCACATGACATAATTAATTGACTTAAACTCTAGTTCATTTACATATATACAGAAATCCTTCTGATATACTTCTAAAATACATTTAAAAAAGCTAAGATAGTTTATTCATCATAATACAGAAGGACATAGTATAAATACACATCTATGACCTAAATCAAATGTAAAATATAAAATGTAAAATAAGGTAGTGAAATGTTGTAAAATATCCATGGTGTAGCATGAAGAGAAAAAAGTTAAAATACGAATGATACAAGTGTAACTATATAAAAAATGCTCTATAAAAGTCTATATGTGTAACAGAGTTCACCTGCACTACTATTTTAATTCATGTACTATCATATATTTGAACTCTGTTACACATATAGACTTTTATAGAGCATTTTTTATATAGTTACACTTGTATCATTCGTATTTTAACTTTTTTCTCTTCATGCTACACCATGGATATTTTACAACATTTCACTACCTTATTTTACATTTTATATTTTACATTTGATTTAGGTCATAGATGTGTATTTATACTATGTCCTTCTGTATTATGATGAATAAACTATCTTAGCTTTTTTAAATGTATTTTAGAAGTATATCAGAAGGATTTCTGTATATATGTAAATGAACTAGAGTTTAAGTCAATTAATTATGTCATGTGCACCAATGAACTTCTTCCATCATATATTTAAATGCTTTGTTTTTAATGGCAGTTGTTGAAGTTTTGAAAAAGCCATTTGGTGAAAGCGCTTAACTCTAGCTAGCTATTAAAGTTCTCGTTTGGATTATACTTTTGTGCGATTCTTTTTGGGTTGAAGAACCAGCTACACTTGCTTTACTTTGCAGCATACTACCTTTATGAGCTGAAAAAGCTGTTTTACTTTGGAAACAGAGGTTTGCTGTTTTTGTTAATTTACATTGGGAACTGGATTTTTTACTGCAAAGCCATTTTGCTCCTTTTTGTGGTTAATTTATTTATTATACACTGTCGTCGGATTTAGGAGCGTTTACCTTTTACTGCAAGCAACTTGTTCCCTGGTTTTATTCTATTTCTATTTAACGCCTGCAGTAAGGAATGGCTAGCAATCCATCGGAGGTGAATGTGGAACTACCCTACAGACCAGAGGAACTGGATCGCGCTAATCGGAAGTTAACACGTTTCAGGAGTTGTTTAACAGCTACAGAGAACATTTTATTACTTGTTGAACCAGAAATTGGAGCTGGTAATATCTCTGACATCGCAGAGATAGGAAGGGAACTTGATAAGATGGAATTTGACTTTATTAAATTAAAGAGGCTCCAGTTGCAACGGCAACATTTTGAGGCATGTCTTGAGAGACGCGTGATACCTCGAGGTCTACGCGTTCTCAAGATGCCAACCTCAGGTAACAACTTTCCTGAGCTGTTGCTTAAATGGCAACAGCTCAATTTAGAACTCAGTTTTAATTATATGAGACTCCTTAATGAGTTTCATTTTCATGAAGAGGAACTTTTAAGGAAAAGTGTAAATGAACAATATGAGTGTTTTGTTAATAAATTTCAGAGTCCTCAGGCACAATATGGTATGGAGAAACTACTAGACGATGTTCAATTATTTGAGAAGAGGACTCTTGAAATAAAAAAGAATAAACTTTTGAGGGACATACAGGATTTCCAAAATGGGAATGTCTTTACTTGGCCACGTTACAGCAAAGAACAGGGTAATGGACATGTATTTAGAAATGTAACTGAAACAAGTAATGACAATAATGTTAATGTAACAAAATCTGTACGCATTTGTTCTGAAGTAAATAATACATGTATTACTAAGGATGTTATCCCACCATTACTTAATGAAGTAACAATGGTTAACCATGTCGATGTTACTACCAATGCTATAACGAATGAAAATACATCAGATGTGGTACATATTGTATACTCAGAGGATGCTGCAAGTCCCATTACAGTTAAAGGAAAGTGGCTAATATACTCTTAGATAAAAGTAATGAACCAGTAGTTAGGAAGAAGAATATGAAGGAATTGAATGATATTTTCCCAAGAACTGGTAATAGTAGATCTCCCATATGTACCCCTTTCCCCATAGCCAACAAATCCTTCCCAGGGACACAGAGATCCCAAAGCAGAGGGAGGAACAAACGGAAAGGGTCAGGAGGGGAACATCCAGGACCAAGTTTGAAGAAAATGTGGGAGAAAACAGGGGGACCCTAGTGGTCAACTTGTCTAACAGGCCTTTAAGTACCTTTGAAGAGGAAGTTTTAAATAAAGGCCTAAGTTTTATCCCTACACGAGATAGTGAATTAACAGACTCTATTTTAGATTTAAAGATGTTTATTAGGAATATCCAACTGAAATTGAATTTTAGAGATCATGACCAAATAGAGGAGAAAAGAGGTTTGGAGAGGTTTAGACCTAATAGTTTATATATTCCAAATATACATCCAGTTATAGAGACGTTCTCCAGAATGGTAGAGAATGATATATATAAGTACTATGATAACAAAAGTAAAAATACTACTAAAAAACGTAATTACAATCTTACTTATTTACAAAAACAAGCCTTAGACAATCTCAGAAATGACCTCTCAATAGTTATAAGACCAGCAGATAAGGGAGGCCCCATAGTGATCTTAGACTCCACTAGATACATCAGTATGATGGATTCTATGTTAAGTGATGGAACATTCTATGGTAATATAAGCCTTTTAGAGGTTGGTACGAAAGTCTTCCAAGTCTATGACACTCTAGATGACCTCCATCATAGTCATATTATTTCGGATACCCTTTTTGAATATCTTAGAGTTAGGAATCCCTTGATACCGGTAATACAAGGCTTACCGAAGATTCACAAGTCATTGACTTCCCCTCCTTTGAGACCTATTGTAGCAGGGCAAGGATGGCTAACTGAGCCTTTTTCTATTCTACTAGAATATTTTCTTAGACCTTTAGTGGATAGTAATAAATTTATCCTTAAAGATAGCAAACAATTTTTGCTTGACTTGTATGAGTTTACTGTTACACTGAAAGATAGGGAACCATTTTTATTGGTTACACTTGATGTTACTAGTCTCTTCACTATGATTCCTAACCAAGAAGGTATGTTACTGTTTCAAAGATATATTCGTAGTAAATCTAATTTTGAAGAAGGGACAGTGGACTTACTTTCTTTATTTTTAGAGATTGTTCTTGAGAACAATATGTTTATTTTTGGAAAGGAGATCTATATACAGAAGGATGGCGTAGCTATGGGCACTTCATGTGCCAATAGCTACGCCAACATTGTGATGGCAGACAGGGAGGAGAATTTCTTTTTTCCGTTAACCTTATTCCAGAAATATGTGGGTTACTACAGACGGTTCGTAGATGACCTCTTTTTTATCTGGAAAGGAGATGAGGCATCACTTTTGGAATTCTTTGATTCAATTAATGGATTAACGGATTTTTTGAAATTCACCATTAATTATTCCAGTATTGAAATATCATTTCTAGATGTCCGCATAAATAGATTACCTAGTGGCCTATTAAATACATCAGTGTATAGGAAACCCTGTTTTAGGAATACACTGTTGCATCGACATAGTATGCACCCCAGATATGTCTTTGAGAACATCATGAAAGGGCAGTTTATGCGAGCATCAAGGTTGAACCCATGTCCCTCAGGACATTCCAAAGAGATAGAATCACTTACAAACAGATTTTTGGAACGTAAATATGTGATGAGAGACATAGATAGAAATAGGAATCAGGTTGACAAGTTGAGAGACACAGTGGCTAAACCTTATTTTTCAAGGAAAGAAGCATCTGAAGCAGTACCAGCTATCAGTAAGGGTGATAATGTTAAGTTGTCCTTATTTTACTCTAGAGATGTTGACAAGATCAAGGAGATAGTACATATACATTGGGGAATCCTTGGATTGGATGACCAAATCTTGGAAGTAGTAGGTGATAATCCAAGGTTTGTCTATAAGAATAAACCCAATCTAAAAAGGACCTTATGCCATCGCCCTTTAGTAGAACATGGTTACCAGAAACCAAGATTTGACCATAATACAATATCCTGTCAAAATTGTAATCAATGTCAATATATAGACAACAGTGACACTTTTAAACATCCGATAACACAAAAAATTTTTTACTTTAATACTGGCACCAATTGCACCAGCAATAATGTAGTATATATTGCTAAGTGTGTCTCTTGTCCGGCATTTTATGTAGGCAAGACTTGCAGACAACTTAGAGAACGTATAAGAGAACATGTTTACAACATCAGGATAGCATCTGATCATAATGCACTTGCCAGACATGTTAGAAATACAGGACCTGACCATTACTTTAACTTTAGTGTACTACAACAAGTTGAACCTAATCTCAGAGGTGGAGATGTTGATTCACATTTATTGGAATGTGAACTGAGATGGATTGTCCGCCTTAGAGCGGACAAATTTCCTGGTGTCAATGATAGAGTCCAGGTTAAACCATTACTGCGTAAGAAAAGGGTTTTTAGACCCCCTACTTAGTTATTTCTTCTTCCCCTCCTTATACACTAACCTACCTGTATCATCATTGTGTACTGAGGTGGATTGTCCCCTCTTTGAGCAGACATTTTCCCTGGTGTCATTGATGGAGTTCAGGTCATACCTTTTACTGTGTAAGTAAAAGTGTTTTTAGATTACACACTTAGTTGTCATCCCCCCCCCCCTTTTATACACACACCAACCTGCACTACTATTTTAATTCATGTACTATCATATATTTGAACTCTGTTACACATATAGACTTTTATAGAGCATTTTTTATATAGTTACACTTGTATCATTCGTATTTTAACTTTTTTCTCTTCATGCTACACCATGGATATTTTACAACATTTCACTACCTTATTTTACATTTTATATTTTACATTTGATTTAGGTCATAGATGTGTATTTATACTATGTCCTTCTGTATTATGATGAATAAACTATCTTAGCTTTTTTAAATGTATTTTAGAAGTATATCAGAAGGATTTCTGTATATATGTAAATGAACTAGAGTTTAAGTCAATTAATTATGTCATGTGCACCAATGAACTTCTTCCATCGTATATTTAAATGCTTTGTTTTTAATGGCAGTTGTTGAAGTTTTGAAAAAGCCATTTGGTGAAAGCGCTTAACTCTAGCTAGCTATTAAAGTTCTCGTTTGGATTATACTTTTGTGCGATTCTTTTTGGGTTGAAGAACCAGCTACACTTGCTTTACTTTGCAGCATACTACCTTTATGAGCTGAAAAAGCTGTTTTACTTTGGAAACAGAGGTTTGCTGTTTTTGTTAATTTACATTGGGAACTGGATTTTTTACTGCAAAGCCATTTCGCTCCTTTTTGTGGTTAATTTATTTATTATACACTGTCGTCGGATTTAGGAGCGTTTACCTTTTACTGCAAGCAACTTGTTCCCTGGTTTTATTCTATTTCAATTTAAATTTTGAGCATTTTTGGCCTGTTTAGATTGAAATCTCTTAACTTTATGATTTAATCATAACTAGGCAATTGGTTTTCTTATATGGTGAATAAACTTGCAATTCTAATTTTGACTACTGGGCTTGAAGTCTGTTAACATTATGATTTAATTTTCATATTACTTAAATTCATAGTTTAGAATCTTTAAGTCTAAATTCTGATGTGATGAGTGAATTAAAAGATACTCATTTTCAGAATAATATACAGGTCTTTGATATGAGTATCTTTTAATTCTGTGGCTTTTAAAGCTGATTCGAAATGGCCATATACATTCTTAAGTTAGACAGAGTATGATCTGTTAACCCTGCCTATTTCTTTCCCTCTCTGTATGCTGTAATGGCAATATTCTATGTTCATAGGTTGGTACTCGGCTATTGGCCCTAGGGCCTATACAAGCCTAGCCGTAACAATTCTCTGGCTATTTCTTCCCACACTATTTACTTCCCTGGAACCCTGTCAAGTAGGGTGACTGACATGATCCCCGGGGTGAATTTCCTTTCTCCCATCCAATCGTCAAGGTTCCTTTTGAAGAGGGCCAAAGAGGCACTCTGCTTGACATGTATGGGCAGTCTATTCCAGAGTCTGGGAGTCTCTGGGTCAGGAACCTATCCCTCCAGCATGTTTTGTTTATTGTGATGGCAAGGTTTAGATCCCTGGAGTGTGTGGCTCTGAGGGATTGGGATTTCTTTAAGTGTAGCATGTCCAACAGCTCTGGGTTTGACATGACCTTGTATGTTAAGCAGAGATTGCCTCTGAGTAGATGATATGCGACAGAGTATAGCTGGAGTTTTTTAAGGGGGTCAGCGTAGGGCATCTGCTTTTTAGGCCTGTGATTCTTTTAGTGAGGTATTTCTGTGGCCTTTCCAGTTGTTGCAGATGTCTTGAGAGGTACATACCAAATGGGGTGTTGTATTCTATAATGGGTCCAATGAGGAATGAGTACAGTGAGACAATGACCTCCTTTTTTCTGAATGAAAAACCCTCAGTGATGAGGTGTGCCACATAGAAGGATTTCCTGACTGTTGTGGCAATGTGGTTATCAAAGGTGAGACCACTGTCCACCTGTGTTCCTAAGTCTCTTATCACACTTTCAGTGTTTAGTGTACTGCTACCTATGTGGTAATTCATGGGTACATGTTTTTTCCCCAAAGGGGATAACTATACATTTCTTGGCATTGAGCTTGAGCCCATGGCTCTGGCACCAAGCATCTGTTTCTGTAAGGCCCTTTTGTAGAGTATCCACATCATTTGAGGATTCAATAATGGCTTCCAGTTTGCAGTCATCTGTGAACATTGTTAGCCAGAGTCCCTTAGTGTTGGCCTGTACTTCAGAGAAGTAGATGCCAAACAAGAGTGGTCCCAGGACTGAATCCTGAGGTACTCCACTTGTCACTTGTCTGGAGCTGGATTTGGAATCTGCTACTTTTACAGTGTGGGTTCTGTCAGTAAGCCAGTTGGCAACCCATCGAGAGATGTAGGGATTAATGCCCAGCTTAGTAAGTCTATCCATGATTCCAGAGTGGGGGATGGTGTCAAAGCCTTGGCGAGGTCCAGATAGGCTGTGTGGACTGCCTTACCCTCATCCACAGCTCTGGAGACTGATTCGAAGAAGTCAATGAGGTTCAGGAGACAAGATCAGCCCTTCACAAACCCAAACTGGGTGGGGTCCAGTGTTTGAAGGTTGCCAATGTATTTGCTTATAAGTTCCATGATAATATTTTCCATGGCCTTGCAGATCAGGCTTGTCAGACTGATTGGGCTGTCGTTCTGGGGATCCAAGGTGTATCCCCCCTTGTGGAGTGGGATAACTGTAGATGTGCACCACTCAGTGGGCATGAAGCCTGAGGTGAGGCTATGATTAAACATGACACTTAGGTGAGGTGCCAGTTCATTTTGTAGTTCATGTAGTACACAGTCCTGGATGTCATCTGGTCCCATGGATGCTGTATTCTTAGCTTTGGAGAGTGCATTTTTTTCCTGTGTGGTCGTTACTACCGGAATTTGGCAATTTTTTTTTACCTTATGAACTGGTGCCTTAGTGTACCATGATGCCTCTTTCTTATAGCAAATAAAACCTTTTCCTGTTGTTCATAGATTTAAATCTTTAAACATTGTACTGTTTGTTTTTAAGCCTATCAAGCATGATGGCTATTCTCTGAAGACTAACTGAAATTGGCACTAAAGAGATAACTCTGTAACTGGTCTTGAAGCATAATTATTATGTACTGTATTAACTTGTGTCTATAAATTTTTATTTAGATTTGCTCTTTAATGCTACTTACCTTTTTTAACTTTTATGTGCTATAATAGGGTCTATATTAGAACACCGAGCATTTGAAATATTGGGTGTTCTAATATCGACCCGTTTTCAGCGAATGCTGAAAATATCGAAGTAACAGGAAACCAAATTCTTTCCTAGGGAAAGAATTTGGTTGTCCGTTTCTGTTGCTTCAGTATTTTCAGTGCTCTGGTGGAAAGTTACGGGTTGGGTTCAGGTAAATGTGCGATTGTGTGGATGTGTGGGTTAGGGCACTGGACAGGTAAGTGTGTGATTGTGTGGACGTGTGGGTTAGGTGAGTTAGGGCGTGGGTGAGGTGACTGTGCGATAGTGATGGACCTTAGGGTTAGGGTTTGGGTTAAGGTAAGTGGATAGTTAGTGGTGTTTGTATAGTTTAGTGTAGGGTTAGGTGTTAGAGTTTAGGTGTATATGTGTGGATTGCTGTTTGTTTGGTGTGCTTGTGTTGTGTGTATGTGTTTTGGAACAGCAAATTTTTTTCCCTAGGAAAAAAATTCACTGTTCTGAATGTTCGATATATTTTTTTTTTTGATTGCTAGGGTTCGATATTAGAACACTCGACATTTTAAATGTTTGGTGTTCTAATATAGACCCCTGTAATAGATATCTGCCTCCTAAATTTGTGTCTGAAATATTTTAGGAATATTTATGAGCTATAATAGTTTACTAAAATCTATGCTTTCTGTATTTTAGATCTATACCTTTGCATTTTCTGTTAGTGTCTTTTTAATTTTCTGACTAATAATAGTTATGTAAAGTGTACGGTAATCTGTAAATTAATCAGCAAATTAAGCCTGCCATGTTATGACTAGAGTATACTGAATAACTATTACTACCTATTGTTTAGATAACTTATCTTAATAAGCCTGTAATAAATAATTCTGTCACTTTACCCTTAACTAATGACTGAATGATGTGAAGGATGATGCAGTAGAAATGTATGATGTGATAAGCCTGTTACAAATAGGTCTGTTACTCTACCCTTAACTAATGACTAAATAATGTAATTCTGTTACATTAACCTTAAAACTATTGACGAAATAATGTGAAGTAACTGAGTATTATTTTTATATTCTGTGATTTGACTGAAATGTACTTTACTGAACACATAACTGAGTATGAATGTCATATTCTGAATCTTGACTGAAATGTGATACATATTGATACTGAACATTTAAAATAGCTGTGCATATTCTAGAAACTAACTACGCTAATACTAAAGGAATATCTTTTTCCAGTGTTAACTGAACACAGATAAAAACATAACTGAAAACTAGTACATGATATATTCTGAAAACTAAACTATCAGTACCTTTTCCTGCCAGTATTGTCTGAATATAGATAAACTGAAAATTAGTGCTGTTGTACAATTGTCTGAAAACATGAGAACATTTTGACAGTGTTGCCTGAACACAGATAAACTGAAATCTGTTATTGTTATATTCTGGGGACCGAACTATTAATATCTTTTTGTCAGTATTGCCTGAATATGCATAAAAACATAAACTGAAACTAGTACTGTTATATAACTGTTTGAAACATACATTCTTGCTTTAACTGATACATTTTAACTTTAAATGGACATTGAAGACATAACTGAAACACATAGACAGTCGACTTCTGCACCAAAGCTCCTGCCAAATTTTACTCTGCATTGTCCCAGTCACTGATGAGGTAAAGGAAGGCCTGCTTTAATGTCAAAGTGTCCTATTTATAATTAGGCCTTTTAAACCTCTTCTTTTCATTTCTTGTGCAAGGCTGGGTGGCTAAAGTTCTTGATTGTATTTAGTATCCGGTCCTTAAAATAACATTTGCATCTTTAGCAAT
This sequence comes from Protopterus annectens, assembly GCF_019279795.1. Lineage (NCBI taxonomy): Eukaryota > Metazoa > Chordata > Ceratodontiformes > Protopteridae > Protopterus > Protopterus annectens. Next base: position 1,639,352,242 of record NC_056728.1, on the reverse strand, counting down.
TATAAGCTGATAGCATTGCTTATTGTCCTGACCTTATTTACATTTTTCTGTATCAGATAAACATCTGCAGCTTTAACCGTTATAAACTGATAGCATTGCTTATTGTGCTGACTTTAGCTACATTTTTCTGCATGAAATGAGTTATCCCTATTCTTTAGTATCATAGTCAGTACAACCAACACATCTTCTCCTCTGTCACTTTCTACTTTTTATACTACCATGAAATATATGCCACCTATAATCTACTTATTCCCACTACCTAGCTATAGGATTCTAACTATACCCGTCTTACCTTTTAGTTTAACTCTCTAATTCTATCTTTCCCTTTTCCTACTCCCCCCCCAAAAAAATGAGCTGTATTGTTAAATATTTCTAACTGTATAATTTTCCTACATGCTTATGTTCCATTGTTACTGTATTGTGCCTTTTTACAACATATTTGCAGTTTAGATAGTTTTCTGTATTATTTCACTTGTTTTATAATTATAATTTTGTTTCCTTACAAATTCAGATAATGATTTTCATGTAAGTTGGAGCTTTTCTCCCCGGGCCTCCACTGAAAATGGGTCTCAAGCCCAGTGAACTTTCCCGGTCAGCAAATGTCAGTCAATCAATCAATAAATCAGTAAATAAATAAACATTTGCTGCTAATAAACTCTTGCAAGTCTGTAAGCAAACTGCTAACCTCAAATGAAACTAAGGTGTTGTAACACTGTGCATTTCTGTACCTATATAAAATTCATTTTAACTGTGAAACTTTTTACATTTATTCTTGTGACACTCAGATTTTAACATACTGTTCTGTGAGTGAAACTCCACCCACGTCTCACCATAACCATTTTTTAGCTGATGTCATTTAACTTCTCAGTAATACTGAATGCTGCAAGAATTTATCATTACTGTCTACAATTTTCTTGGATAAATAGTAAAACTGTAAATGCATTACATTGATCTTTACCATACTACATTATGGCATACAGTCTTCTTCTTCTTCTTTCGGCTTTTACCAGTTAGGGGTCGCCACAGTGGATCACCTATCTGCTCATGATTGGCAGTGGAGTTTTATGGTGTCGAGCTGCCAGTCCGGCACCCAACCTTCCACAGAAGGCACACACATGCACGCACTCACACCTAGGGCCAATTTAGAGTGTCCAATCCACCTACAGCATGTCTTTGGAATATGGGAGGAAACCAGAGCACCCTGAGGAAACCCACGTGACCACAGGGAAGACATGCAGACTCCACACAGAAGGAACCCCAGCCGAGGATCGAACCGGAGAACCTCTTGCTGTGAGGCGGCAACGCTAACCACTGCACCTATGGCATACAGTACTGTCTTTAATTCATCTTGCTAAGCTGGCACTAATCTGATCTGATGTGCTTAGTTACCAAGTCACAGGAGTGTCAGGTCCTGAGCATCGGGGCACCAGAGTGCAGCCTGAGCATAGTGTCAACCATGGAAGTGACCGATGGTTGGGTTTTGTCTTTTGGACTGGTCTGACATTTGGCAGTGACCCCTTGCCCTATTCCATTCAGGTACTGTTCTCCTTATTGTGCCATTCCTCATACTTTGAGCATTGTCCAACTGTCCTCATATTCAGCTGCCTACCCCCTGCCAGTATGTGTCACTCCACTGTCATTAATAGCTTTTGTGTATATGCCACCATGTCTGTTTCTGTGCTCGTGGTTTATATAGGTTAGTCTTGCTGCTCTATATGCTGTTCTTCCTTTTTCCTAAACATTCTTCTTGAGCCATCCCACCACACCTTCTTCTTTATATGTTGAAAATGGAGACCTCCACCCAACAAAAAAATAGCCCTCCCTTCCCTCCACTTGTCATACCTTATCGTCACCCTTCTGTGTCTTCCTGTCTTGCTACATTCTCCTTTCATACTTTCCTATCTCCCTCTTTATCCTCCATTTCAGTTATGAACTGGTTTTGCATTTTGCTGTACTGACCCTCTGCAGACTATCTCTAGTAGAAGAGATACAGCGCTTCATTGTGAATGCAGATATGGATAACTTGTGCCATGCAAGCCTGTCTTGATAGTGATGTCTACAGTGCTTTTCATTCACTGTGCTAACTTAGCACTGCTGTTTCCTGAATTTACAGTAACTGAAGAAATGCTCAAACCCAACAAAACACCAAGGTACTAAGGAAGATTGAATGTCAGCAATGGATTACTTAGAAGTCCAAGAGTGCTTGGCAATAGCAGATTACTTTCAAAGTGTAGCTTAAGGATAGAGAAGGTATACTGGTATGACAAAGGGCTTTCAAATTTCACTATAAAATGTGTATTCCATCACCTTGGATTGTTGATAAATGTGTATCATGATACAATTAATGGTTTAAATAATTATTTGCTTTACAGTAAAAAAGATGGTATTATTTACATGGTTTCTGCTGCAGTAGTAAAGGATATCCAGGTATACAATGTTTAGTCAAACTAGCATAGATTAGTTCATTTTCTCTCAGACACTATATGGTTTTTGGGTTCCTATCAGCTGACCGAAGACGCAGGTTAGCGAGTGTGACTTGGTCGAGCTGTAAATGCCGAAACAGCAAAATATCGAAGCGGCATGTCGCATGCCACTTAATATCACATATTAAAGTGTTTTCTTTTTTTTTGTTGGAACAGCGATTTTTTTTCCTTGGAAAAAAATTGCTGTTCTGACAGTTCAGTTTTGTAAGCTTTCGCTTACATGGGGTCGATTAATCACTGTTCGCTAACCTAAGCATTTGGTGATCTAATACAGACCCTGGTTTTTCAGAAGCCAGATGTAGCCTGTAACTGACAAAACTTCAGCTTATAAAACTGGTCTGTACAGAGCACATTTCAATGTGGAAAAACATAGTCAGTCCTACTTAATGAAATAAAAGTATTCCAACCTTTACATCTAACAAAAATGCAGCCCTTGACCTTTCATCCTATGTGATCTCTGAATCCTTAAAATGATGGGGCATGAGGCCTGTGACCACTAAAACCCCACTTAATATTTCTTAATTCAAGCCAGCTCCAAAGGTGGCCTGAGTTTGTGGCTCAGGCACCTGTTGGACCTGACAGAGGAGTGAATGAAGTGGCCTATCCAGTTCAACTCTCTTCATGGAAGATGTATGGGGCACATGGCTGGGATGCACAGTCATATGTTAGTGTCCCTCATGGATACCAGAGACTTCATGGAAGATTGACCTTCAAGTCACTTGTGAATGTGATTGACATGCCCTAACCAAGGACAAGATGTCAAGCATTCTCAGTGGCAGACAGGGCCTTAAAGCAAAATCTCAGAATCTCTTCACAGATGATGTCCCCACTGCCAGTCTGCTTGATCTGTGACTACAAAGGAATGAATGAGCCATAAGGCTGCAACCAAGGGGGGGAAATGAGTAAGTAGGGTGGCTAGGATGGAAAGCTTAATGTCAAAAAAGACTTGAGCAAAAATAATTTAAAACATATTTCTTAAATCCAGTATCCAAGTGTAGTTGGTGTACTTTCTGAGTTTATATAAATACCAAGGGTGTGTTGGTAAAGCCTTCACTTTGGGAGGTGATGTAGGTGGGTAGTGTCCTCCTGGAAAAATACCTTTTTATGTGGTTAACATCAGTGGCAGTCATTTGGGGTAGTGGAATACTGTGGATGGTAGGTCCATTTTTTGGAGGTCTGCTTCTGAACTTCAAAGGAAATCCCATTTTTATATCTTCTGAAATGCACAGTCAACAATGTCTTTTTAAAAACTACTATAATTTTGCATTCAGTTTATACTATTACTTGATACAGAATTGTGATGGCTCTACTGTGCTTTCTGTCACAATCACTTACTCTTATTTTTCACCTATCACTCACCTACTGAACATCCCGTTAAAGCTTAGTGACATCTTTATTCCTGAAAAAAATACTGCAAACTCTAAATATCATTCCAAAGCTACTGTACTTTTTTCCATCAGTAAGGTGACTCCTACTTCTTATTATATCTTCACTTCATAATAAGGTGGTAACATTAACCTAACATGATCAGTAATACCCATAGGTGCTGGAAGCTGTTAAACACACACACACACACACACACACACACACACACACACACACACACACACACACACACACACACACACACACACACACAACACACAACACACAACACACAACACACACACACACCATGAAACAGCCCAGAATATATCAGAAACATGAACCAGAACCCAGCCCACACACACCATGAACCAGGAAGCAGCCCAGCATATATCAGAAACATGAACCAGAACCCAGCCCAGCATATATCAGAACCAGAACCCAGCCCAGCATATATCAGAAACATGAACCAGAACCCAGCCCATCAGAAACAATACAAAACTCTCTCCAATAGCATATATCAGAAACATGATAAAACTTCAGAAACATGAACCAGAACCCAGCCCAGCATACATCAGAAACAAACCAGAACCCAGCCCAGTATATATCCGAAACATGAACCAGAGCCCAGTGCAGCAGTATATACCAGAACCATGACAAAACTCTCTCCAGCAGAATATATCAGAAACACAACAAAAGTCTCTCCAGCAGCATATATCAGAAACACAACAAAACTCTCCCTCTCCTTACCTGCAAGTATGCCAGGGAAAAAGCTTTGACTGTGCCTGAAACTTGGGCAACAACAAACATAGTAGGCAATGGACATTTAAAATTCTGTACCTACTGTGTTATCCGCAATGCTTGCATGGGACATGGGTATAGGTCCTCCTTAAAGATGCCACTGGCATCTTAAATCTGCAACACTGTCACCATACAGTTTTGTTTTTGTTCTGCTATGAGGGCTAGACAAAATGGTCTTGTAAAAAGTGGAGGGCTGCTTCCTCCCTTTCAATCTATGGTTCTGGCGCTCATGACAATATGTGTGACATGCAGGTAGTGTGACTATGACTTTATCTAATCACAAGTGCTCTAAAAATGATGTAATAACAGTTGATCTAATGACATTCTCCAGTATATTTTATCGGCTATAATTCTGATAATAACGAAAGTTTATGATTTTTGAACAATGTTATTACTTTTCTCACAGATTTATAAGTAATATTGCAATTTGTTTAATCCCATTATGTTCAGTTGTGTAAGTTGGTGGTGCATGTCCAATGTTTTTTCTTTTTCTTTTACCTTAGTATGACTATGGAGTTGTTATATCACTTAGAGAGGGTGGGAGGGCTTCACCTCCTGCACAAACATTTTTTTCCTTTATGTTTTTTGATTTATGCTGAGTTAGATAAAGTGTGTTAAGATGTGTTGTGTTTATAGTTTCATAGGTAGGTACTAGGCTATTGGCCCTGCGGCCTATATAAGCCTAGCCAAATGGCTTTCGCCACCCAAGAAAATTATTTTCCTGTGCACCTGTCAAGCAGTGCCCCAGACGTGATCCCCGGGGTGAGTTTTCTATTTCCCATCCAGTCGTCAAGGTTTTTCTTAAAGAGGACCAATGAGGAGCTTTGCTTGACATGAATGGGTAGTTTGATCCAGAGTATGGGAAGTCTCTGGGACAGGAATCTATCCCTCCAGCATGTTCTGTTTATTGTGGTGACAATGTTTAGGTCCCTGGAGCATGTGGTTCGGAGAGACTGGGATTTCTTTAAGTGTAGCATGTCCAGCAGCTCTGGGTTTGACATAGCTTTGGTATGTTAGGCAGAGATAGTCTCTGAGTAGGTGATAAGCAACGGAGTAGTGCTCAAGTTTTTTGAGATGGTCTGCTTATGGCATCTGTTTGAGGCTAGTAATTCTGTTAGTGAGGTATTTCTGCAGACTTTCCAATTGTTGTAGGTGTCTTGTGAGATGCATGCCAAATGGGGCACTGTACTCTATAATGGGTCTGATGAGGGATGAGTAGAGAGGAACAATGACTTCCTTTTTTCTAGAGGAGAACCCTTTTGTGATAAGGTGTGCCACGTAGAAGGATTTCCTGACTACTGTGACAATGTGGTTATCAAAGGAGAGACTACTGTCCACCTGTATCCTGAGGTCTCTTATCACACTTTCAGTGTTTAGTGAGCTACCGTCTATGTGGTACTTCATGCATACCAAGTTTTTCCCAAAGGGGATGACAATGCACTTCTTGGCATTGAGCTTGAGGCCGTGACTTTGACACCAAGCATCTGTCTCTGTGAGGCCCTTTTGTAGAATGTCTACATCATCAGATGATTCTATTATGGCTCCCAGTTTGCAGTCATCTGTGAACTTTGTTAGCCAAAGACCTTCTGTGTTGGTCTGCACTTTAGAGAAGTAGATGCGGAACAGTAGAGGACCCAGGATCGAACCACGTGGTACTCCACTTATCACTGGTCTGAAGTCGGACTTGGAGTTGGCTAGTTTTACTGTGTGGGTTCTGTCAGTGATCCAGTTAGCCACCCATCATGTGACATAGTGATTTATGCCCAGTTTAGTGCGTTTATCTATAATTCCAGAATGGGGGATGGTATTGAAAGCCTTGGCGAGGTCAAGATAGGCTGTGTGCACTACCTTGCCCTCGTCTATGGTTCTAGTGACTGCTTCAAAGAAGTTAATCAAGTTTAGTAGACATGATCTACCTTTTATAAACCCAAACTGAGTGGGGTCCATGGTTTGGAGGTTACCTCTAACCTTGGAGGTTAGATATTCTGATTTTAGATCAAATGACAGACATGTGTATGCGTGTCTATATATGTACACATATATATATATATATATATATATATATATATATATATATATACATATATACATATATACACATACACAAGAGCACTGAATTTTGTTAGTACTTTATCTGGTTGTTTAGTTGACTACATTTGGTTGAATAAGCAAATGGTCAACAGGTGTGAGTGATTGCAGAATTCTCAGGCTTGGGGAATAGGCATTTTCTCCAATATTGTGTGATCTCACAGCAAGTTTATACAATTAGCAGGGATATAAGAGTACAGGGGGGCTTGCTACCCTGCTAAAAAAAGTGTATTTTTCTAAAGTTTAATTTTGCATGCACCAGGGATAGTGCCTCGTGCATGTATTGTTGCATGTCAATGTTTGCATTGTCAACATTTTGTGGTCGATGTTATGATCATCGATGTTTGGATGTTTGTACACCTATACGTATGTATATTTTATTTTTATTTTTATTTATTTAACATTTGTTGACCGGGCTAGTCTAGCTGGATATATGTCCATTTTCAGTAGAGGTCTGGGGAGAAAAGCTCCACAAAGAACAGACAAATTTAAAACAAATTACAGTTACAAAGCATTTAACTTCAGTGACAGATATATTAAAGTTTAGATAAGATAAAATAGAAATAAAATACCACATCTCTTATTTTCGAATTTGAATCTATTTTATTTTATTTTTTTCATAAAAGGAGAGTAACAAGAAGGAAAAGGGAAATTATTAGAATAGGGTCTTAGTAAGGAGTTGGGAAAGAGACGAGTAATAGAGGAGAATATAAAGAGGAAAAGGAGAGAGAAGTAAAGTGAAGTTGAGCTTTAAGTAGAGCAGGAAGCAGGAGGTGTATCTATTAAGTCTAGCTGGGTAAACTAAGTCCAACTTTCAGGTAAAGTGACCTTTAAAATATGAAGAATATAAGGTGGAATAACTAAGGAAAAGTTACATGGTGATGTAACAGGAGGAGAGAGTTTTAGTCAGGGTTGCTGCAGGGACAGAGCCAGCGGCTAGTAAGATGGAGTTTAAGTTTCTTTTTGAAAAGTGAAGTAGAGGAGATATTAGTGAGGTCACCAGGAAGTAGGTTCCAGCTTTTCCCCACTGTGTAAGAGAAAAGGGAGTCACCTGCTTTATTGTTGGATTTATGTATAGATACTAATAGTTTATTAGATGAGCACAGGTTAGAAAGATTTTTATATGGACTGATGAGATTAGTAAGAACTGGTGTTTTATCTGAATAATAAAGAATTTTTTGGGTGATAATTAGTTGCTGAAATAAAAACTGATTGTGCAGTTCAAGCCAACCGAGTTGTTTTAAATTTAGGCAGTGGTGTGTCCTAAATGGGGAGCTGGTAGCAAATCTGGCTATACTGTTATAGGAGATAGGCAACTTGTTCAGGTTAGTTTTAGAGAGATTAGTATATATAGGTGAGGCATAGAAGAGAGTAGAGATAAGGTGAGTGTGGGCAATGGTAGTTCTGGCTGTAGGAGTGAGGAAGGGCTTGATTTTGTAGAGGGAGCCAAGTTTTTTGTTTATCGATTTTATTGTGGTATTAATATGAGTATCATAGTTAAGGCTATGGTCAATAGTAACCCCTAAAAGTTTGGTTGTTGTGTCAGGAGATATGACTGAGACATTTTTGGATTTAATAGAGAAATGAAGTAGAGTATATTTTTGTGTTAGAGTAAATAGCAGTAGTTTAGTCTTTTTAGGGTTAAGGAGGAGACATTGCTGTAAAAAAACAGTCTTCTACAAGCTCAAAGACATTTTGGGTGAGGGTCTGAAGTTCAGCTGGGTTTGTGGCTGAGGAGACTAAAGCGGAATCATCAGCATATTGTATGGTTACAGCTTGGGGGATACTAGAAGCTAGATTATTGATAAAGATTGAGAATAGAAGAGGACTTAGAATAGGTCCTTGGGGTACACCCAGGGAGAGAGGAATAAGGGAGGATAGAGTGTTTTCCCAGAGCACTGCCTGTTTCCAATTATCTAAGTAAGACTTGAACCACTGTAGTGCTTGAGTGTCAAGTAAGAGTGATTTCAGAAGATTCAAGAGAATATGATGATTAACCATGTTGAATGCTTTTGAAAGACCAATAAAGACAGCAGATGAGAGGATGTTATTTTTGTTGATGTAATTAGTAAATGAAAGAAGGGCAGTAGTAGTGCTATGGAAGGGACGAAAGCCATGTTGAGAGGGAGCTAGTAGTCCATTTAGTAGGAGGTGGTCAAGTAGTTGGCGGGGGATGCAGTTTTCCATGATTTTAGCTAAGGGAGAAAGTAGGGCAATTGGACAAAAGTTGGAAAGTTCTGTTGCGTTTCCACCCTTATGAAGGGGGATAATATGTGAGATTTTCCAGATGGATGGGTAGTACCTTCTTTTTTGGTTCTGTTAATTAGGATTGAGACAGGGTAAGCAATTGCTTTGGCTGCAATTTGAAGATACTGAGAAGGTAGTAGGTCAGCAGAGGGGCTAGAGGGTTTGAGGTTTTTGTAGGAGGGTACAGATGAGGAATGTAGGGACAGGTTGGAATTGGAAAGTGGGTGGAGAGGTAAAGGAGGAGGCGTGAATAAGTGGATACAGGAGGTAGTGACTTAGCTAGACACTGGATAGCTTCAGTAAAGAAGTTGTTGAAGGAGTCAGCAACTTGTTTGGGAGTGTTTCTAGTGATATAAGAAGGGGTGGGTGTCTTGGAGCTGCCTGGATAAAGGAATGTATTGACCCCTGACCAGAATTTCTTTGGGCTTTGGTGGTTGTTTTGCTGGAGTTGAAAGAAGATTTTTTTTTGTCTAATAGTACAGATGCTTTAGTAGAGTTTCTAAGCTGTTTAAATTTTATATGATCAGATGGGTTCTTAGAAGCAAGCCATCTTGACCATAGTTTGTTTCTCAGCAACATTTTGTGCTTAGTTTCTTTTGTAAGCCAAGGTGCAATTTTGGTCCTATTCCTAAAAGTACGGGAAGAGGCATGGAGGTTGAGGATTTCAAGGAACTTAGAATTGAAAAAGGCCACTGCTTCCTCGAGTTGAAGGTGTTTTAAGGGTGACCAGTTGTAATGGTTCATTTTGGAATTGTTCGGGGTTAAAGTGTTTATTGGAGCGAGTGGTTCTGAAGGTTGTAGGTCTGGGTGTATTGGTCTTATGTCGAATTAAATAAGTTAAAGAGTGATCACTCATATCTTCAGGGAGGATGCCTACTATGTAGTTAGGGGAGAGAGTATTTATTAGGATTCAATCAAGAATGGATTCTTTGTTGGTGGTTTTATGGATGCGAGTGGGTGAGGAAACAATTTGAGAAAAGCCATGTAGGTTAATGTGGTTAGAAGGGTTACCAGTATTCCAGGTATTCCAGTCAATATTAAAGTCACCTAGGACAATAGTTTCTTGAGGATAGGTAGTGGACAGCCAGCTGAGGATATTTTCAAGGAGGTTGATGTTATTACCTGGTGGAAGATAAGAGCATAGAATATAGATGGACTTACAAGTATTTAGTTGTAGTTTGGCAAAAATAATTTCAGAGTTGGTGTCAGATGGAAGACAAATGTTTAATGGTGTAAGCTGGAGCCCTGTCTTATATATTAAGGCTATGCCCCTTCCATTCTTGTTAGGGCGATCCACTCTTAAAATACTATATTCTGGAGGGGTGATATCACAGTCCTGTGTATATGGTTTTAGCCATGTCTCTGTAAGACATAAAATGTCAAAGTTGTGTAAATGAAGTAGGGCATGAAGCTGAGTTATTTTATTGTTAATACTACGTATGTTTAAATGAGCTAATAAGAGGGAGTTAGGAGAGTGTGTAGGGATGTGTAGGAATGAGGAAGAAGGACTGGTTGTGTAGGTGGTAGTGTTGTTGATGGGGCCAGGGTTGGGATGAATGTCACCATCTATAAGGAGGCGAAGGTGTAATCTGGAGGTGTGAATTAGTGTTAGATTTGGTAAGGTTTGTTGATATGGTAGTGTTTGTAGTAAATATGGGTGACTCTATGATACCTTGGGAGGAAATTGTACCATGGGAGGAAATAGTTGGATGTATATGTTATGTTTGTGTGTTTTAGGGTAGGTGATAGAGCAGGAAAGGATGTTTGTTTTGAGGAGTGATGGAAGTTAGAGCAGTGAAGGTGTTCATAGGCAGTAGAGATATAAGTAAGGAAAAGGGAAGGGAGAATTGAAAACAGTAGTAGGGATATAAGGTAAGGAGATATGGATGAAATAGGCATGATGCTAAAGAGGTGGAGCATGGGAAGTAAGGAGTTGAGAGTGGAAGAATATTGGTGAGGTAGTTGAAAGATGTTGGAGAGGGATGGAATGTGATTGGCTGATAGGGAAGTGGATGTGGTTAGGGAGGTATAAGACTAGATGCACTGGGGGTGGGTGGGATTTTGGGGTAGGGTAGGGGAGCTGAGTGAGCCTGCAGGGCGAACGGAGCAGGAAGCAGCAAGGAGGAAAAACAAAAACAGCCTGTGAAAAACAATCAGTGGAAATGCTGATTGCTGGCGGTAAGTTAAGGTGCAGGTAGGTGAAATAGGTGATAGATGTAGAGATAGTCTGAGTAGGTTGGGATAGTAGGAGGTTAAGGGGTGAAAAATGGAAGCTTAAAGTTGGTCTAGGCAGAGTTGTATGTAACAGTAGCTTTTAATGAAATAAGTAGTTACTTTTAGTAAAATCAGTAGATAAAAACGAGTTAACTGAGTATTGCAAACATGAGGGAGTAGGATAGATTTATAGGGAAGCAGGTGCCATCTAGTGTGTAAAATCTGTAGTACACAATAACTCCTGGGAGGAAAGAAGTAATCTAGTAGTAGGAGAGGCAAGTATGAAAGCCGAGTAAAGGCTACGAGAGGGGTGGGGGGAGGTAAGAAGTAGGAAAGGGTATGGCTGCTGGCTATCCTGGAGAGGTAGGGATTTTAATTAGACCTAGTGTTTAGACAAATATACTGTTCAAAAAGCAGCGGACATATTTTCTTGCTTTCTTGAGGGGATGGATTCAGAGGATGGCCTCTACTCCTTATTATAGGAAAAGGCAACAGGTATTCTTGATTAGAAGGAATCCTGGTCATCATATAGGACAGGTTCCAACCCTAATGGAGGACAGGCAGCTTGCCAGGCTGGGTAGAATAAGGGAGAAAGAAGACAAAAGTAATAAATAAACCATGTAGGACAGTTAAGCCAGATAAAATATAAAAATACAAATAGTGCTATGCTTAGAACATTGAAACAGATAAGGACTGACACACATTAGTATAAAAGAGTACTAAACCATTGATAAAAAGCAAATAGACTTTAAGCCGGCTGAGGTAAATTCTTAACATACAGTAGAAAATATCTAAGGCAATTCCAGGCTAGAGAAAAGCAGTTAAGGTGTATACAAGCTCACGACAGTAATGCTCCATGTTCCACAAACCCACTATTATGTCGTTCACAACTGAGGAAAATTTAGGGAGAAAGGATGCCCCTAGTAAAATGCATAACTCTTCCAATTAGTACACCACCTTCCCAATAAACCCAGTTACAGAATAAAGCCTGTTAAATAGGCACATATCCTCAGTTAAATAATGCAGAGGCTAATGAGGAATAAAAATTAGGCTAGGAGAATAGCTTACATTTGAACGACTTTAAGACCATTTACCTAGTTAGCGAGAGTGAACAGACAGGCTAAACGCTGTGAAATTCACTGCTGAGACTGGAGAAATACAGCGTTTATGCAAGGCAGTCTCTAAAAAGCCCAAGGTAGACTTGAGGTTCACTGTAAGTAAGCTAGGGCCTAGGACTGGCTAAATAGTTAGCGTGAGTGAGCAAACAGTCTAAAACGCAGAAAAATACACTTCCAAGACTGAAGAGATAAAGCATTTGTGCAAGGCAGTCTCTAAGTAAAAGCCCAGGTTTGGCTTGAGGTTCACTAAAAAAGGTAGCACTTAGGGTAGTTAGTAGTTATGGGTGTTAGGCATAAAGCAGTTCCACGTGCACCAAGCATACCCAAGTGGCATATTACTGCGAGAGTAATACCAGCATATACTTGCAATGTGAGTTAGAGAATACATAGGTGAAAAAAGAAACAATGTAAAAACGAATAGTAAATAAGGCTAAAAAACACAGTGCAAACTAACGATATCCATTTGGATAACTGTACAGGCATCAATCAAATCAATTTACTACACACCATAACGAATTTAACGAATAGTTAAATAAGGCTAAAAAAACACTGTGCAAACTAGCAATATCCATTTGGATAACTGTAAAGCATCAATCAAAACAATTTCCTACACACCAGAATTCAGGTAACCTAAGTTGCAACAGAGAGCATGTACTGAAGTAGCATATATATATGTAGAGAGAGAAAGAGAGAGAGAGGGAAAAAGATATATATCTCAACGAACTTATATGAAACAGTCCAGTGTTGGGTTATGATTTATAGCACTACTGCTTGGTAAGAGATTTATTTTGATTTATATTGTATCTTTTACCTCTTGTTTGCACTGTTTGTAGGAAGAAGGGGATTGCTTGCAGACACAAAGATTTATTTAGATTTATTTGTTGTTTTTTACCTCTGATTTTCACTGTTTGTTGTTAGAAATGGTTATGTTGTAGACAGGCAAACTGTAGTCACCCCAAGGGGCCTAGTTGGCTGTAAATTTACAGACTGTAGACAGAGCAATTGAGAGCTTATCTAAACAGTTCAGTGTTGGTTTATGATTTATTGTGCAAGTGGTTGGTAAGATATTTATTCTGATTTATATTTTATTTTTACCCCTGATTTTTACTGTTATAACAAGGTGAGACTGTGCACAATTGATACCATAGGCCAGAGTGTGTGCCAACTTTATGAATTACTTCCCCTTGTACACAATTAGCTCAGTGTACTTAATTTCATATTTAGTTGCATAATGTTTGCATGATTTCCTCATACAACGGGACTTAAATTACTCATTGCTTTAACTTCTTTGAATTCCACAGTAACTGATTTCAGTTATGCCTTTCTTTTAAAATTCTTTAATTGTTTGTAGCTGAAAAGGGATTCCTTAAGTGAGTATGTTATTAATGATTTGCTAAAGTGTGAGTATCTTGCACAGTGTACTAAAAGCTACGTATACGTAAAGGCAACATCTGATAGCATTGGAGACCTGTGCTCCTCATGTCAAAAGCTGGATGATTTACTTAATATTATTAGTAGTGAATCTAGACTTACTGATGATGGTTGCATTTGTGCAGTTGGTACAGCTTAGAAAACTGTTGTTAAATATATTAATGACTAGGCTGAGGTGATAAACAATATTAGGCAATGTGAAACTAGAACACATTTAGGAAAGAACTGTTATCTGCCAGTAAAGAGCACTCTACCTCAATTAAACATGATACTACTGATGACAATTTTGGAATTCAGGAGATGGGTATTCAGCAGTCCAAGGATTCAGAGCATGTCCTATATGGGCAGACTCAAAAAACTCCAACTATTCTCTGTCTGATATTGCCTACTTAGAGGTGATTTCTGCTTGTCTTACAAAGCCATGTATGACCCAGCTCTGTTAGAAATGCTACATCTAAAGAAATCACAATCTCTCTGCACCACACGCTCCAGAGACCTCAACCTCACTGCCACAATCAACCAAACATGCTGGCGGGATAGGTTCATAACCCAGAGACTGCCCAAGTTATGGAATAGACTTCCCATACATGTCAAGCAGAGCACCTCACTGGCCCTCTTCAAGAGAAATCTTGATGAGTGGATGGGAAATAAAAAATTCACCCCAAGGATCACTCCAGTGGCTCTACTCGACAGAGACACAAAGAACTAAGGTTGGGTGGCATGATGCCAGGGTAATCCTATGGGCTAGGCTTGTAAAGGCTCCAGGGACATTAGCCTAGTACACACCTATGAACCTATGTAACAGAAAATAAAAAAGAAAGAAAATAAGTTCACAACAAATAACTAAGAAGAAAAATAAACTGATTAATGTCTATAAAGCCGAGAGAATATAAACCAAAAAGGGTTTGTTATATAACACACAGATTACAGGGAATAATACTGTTCAGTCAGAAAACATTTAGTCTACAGAAAAGTATGTAATTTTGGGTAGAAAAAAGAAAGTGACAAGGAGAGAGCTAAAAAGGAAAAAATCAAAATTGAATGTGGAAGGATTGAAGAACATTACTGTAAGGAAAAAAAGCAGGGAAAGACCAAAGCTGACAACAAGACTCAGGGCAGGATTCATGAAGCCTGCATGTAAGAGTTACAAGGCTTACACGGTGGCTGCAGTTAAACGGTGTGACATCAGCATGCCATGCATATACATGAGGGCATGCCCTAAGGTTAACACGGTCCATGTAAGACAGTAGGGGGCATGTCCGTAGGGTGAGCCCTGCAAATGGACACGCCCCCAGAAGAGTAAAAGTCCCGAAAGTAAACCCCCATGACAGAGTCCGAGTAAATGTGAATAAACACAACACAACACATGCCCCCACAGACTATGAACATAAAATGTATAAATGAACATCTTATATATTTTTTTATAAGTTGTAAAGATGTTTGCCCGTGAGTGCTTTCGTTTGCTTGTGGTGTGCCCGGCGCTTAGCCACAGTTAGCAGTCAGTGGAAAAGCATATAAGAACTAAATATGCAAAGTAAGCTAAGAAGCAATAGCGTAGCGGTAGAGACATTGGCTGAAGAGGAGGCAGTCATGGTTTGAGCCCCCACAACGTCAATTTTTATTTTTAGTGAAATAAGCATGAAAAAATTCCCTGACATATATGTACATATATAAAATTATTGTTTATGTTAAATGTAATGAAATGGGCCATGTATTTTGAAGAAATGTGAGATAATAAAAAATAAAAAAAATGTCAGATGCGCCTATAACTGAGCTACACTCTAACAAGTTGAGTATATCTGCCCGTAGGTGAGCAGTGGTTTAACAGGTGTAAAATGAGTGCCCGTAGGTGAGCAGTGGTTTAACAGGTGTAAAATGAGTGCCCGTAGGTGAGCAATGGTTTAACAGGTGTAAAATGAGTGCCCGGGGTTGAGCAGAGTTCTAACACGCTGAAACTGTGTGCCCATAGCTGAGCTGAGCATAATATTCGTGCTGACAGCCAAATGATGCGTAAACCAGCATGATCTGTTTGCGCGGAGCTGCGCACAGTGCCAACAAGCTAACCGACGGGCAACGTTGAGCAAGCTGTATCAAAACTGCCTTTACACAGACACACCTCCTAGCCTGTGTAGACAGTCATAAAATATAAAAAGCAATGGCCAGGCTCGAACTCATGATACCATGCACCATAGTCAAAGTACTGAACCACTAAGCCATGACAGTTGCTCTTAGAAATGCAGTAATAGCACATATATAGGAATGAATAGAAAGAGGAGCATGACAAAGCAGGTTTTGTGAAGCTGATACAATTCCAAAATGGCCAATCACAGATAAGTGCGGGAAAAACAGCATATATAGCCCCATAGGCAGGAATACACAGATTGTGGAACCGACTTGCAGTCAGGATGGCAGGTGAAGGAGAGGGTAGTTGCTTCCGAGCACAGAGGTGGGGCATAGAGGAGTCCAAATATATGGTTTGGCTCCTCGTCCATGATCATAAGGCCCAACTCATGCAGGGCCAGGTCCTGTGGGGAGCATATAGGGCTGAGGCGTGGGACCGGATGGCACATGATCTCACCAGTGCCACAGGAATACCTAGGACTGGTGAACAGGTCCGTCACCACCATGCGGACCTGAAGAGACGGAAGCAGGACCAACTGAACCGTTGGATCCAGGAGGCCCAGCAAATGCCCAACGCCCCACTACTGAGTAAGTTACATGTAATTATTTATGTAAGAAAGTAACCTAGCTGATATTATGGAGAGGTGTATTCCAATATTACTTCATTTATATTGCAGCTGCAGGTGTCCGTTCTGCGAACCGTCGAGCCTATGCCAATAGGCTGGTGCGGTTGCACCACCAGGCAGGTCAGTAATTCTCTCCCTGTAACTGTAAAAAAATATAAGTATGACAGCTTGCAAAAGAGTGCAGTGTAGTCACTTATTAATAAAATGTGCAAGTAACAGTGTAAGAGAGAGTTTGCAAGTATTGTTTGATTACAAAAGTGTGATGCAGCCTGTAATCCAAAAATAAAAATGAAACAAGTCTGAAATAAAGATGTCCCATCTGTAATATAATAGTACATAACCTGCTGCAGGCTGAAAAGTACAGCTACAGAAGCTGAGTAAAACACGTGTGAAATATATCCCTGTTTAAATTCTGAAACATGACACAAGTGAGACTGTTGGAAAGGATTGTTATAACTAAAAGTAAAACATGTCAGTAAAGCCTAGAATTAAGTACCATCCTGAATTGTAAAAATAAAACAAGTGAGAGAGTGTGAGAAAGAGGTTTGAATCCACCAATAAAGTAGTAATAACTCCTGAATAAAATATACTGCAGTCAGTACAGAATGAAATGAATGTGACAGGCAGAACCAAACAGCAACATGTGTTGAAAAAAGTACTCAAGCTGGAATGTGTGTCCCAAAATCTGGATATGTTGCTCTCAGTTTGCAATATGCAGATAGTATGGTTGTATGAAATACCAAACATCCACAGTTGTCTATAGCCATATAAAGCAAATGTAGCAGGATGATGTAGCTGAACAGAGCCAGATATGACTGTGTATGAATAAATATGAAATGTATATTGATGTAGCAGTAACATTCCTATCACCAACCTGAATAAGTTGGCACATAGGAAACTGTAGTCAGACCTGTAGTGTGTATATATCTGCAGCTAGTAGAAATGTACAGCATATGTATAGGTATTTGAAGTTGTTAATGAAATATTTCTTCACCCTACCCTATAACCACAAATAATCCATTCCACGTGAAATAGGTATGTGTATTCACAATTAATACCCCTGGACATTTGTCCTGTTGGTTCATACATATTTGCATGTACGTTGATGCATGTGCCCTGTTCATACATCCAAACCTGATGGCCTGTTGCCATCAATCAACCCTGCATGTTGTTGGATTGTGTATCGTTGTTCAAATTATGCATGTGTTATGCTTGCTGTTCAATGGCTTGAATTTATGGGTGTTTGGTTAATGGGAATACTAATGCATGCTGTTACAACTAATTGTGAATGGTATTGTACGTTACTAACCCAAACTGTCATAAAATAATGCAAAACATAGGACGACAGGGAAGGCGGGTTCCAGCGGACCCACCTCTCCCACCTCAGCTGGCGAGTGCACCTGGCAGTAGTGCCCAGGCCGGACCCTCCTCCGTTGGCCCTGTACCACCTGCGGGTGGAAGCGCTGCAGGGGATGGGGCTCGTCCCCCCTCTGCAAGTGTGGCCGGAGGAGAACATCCACTCACCCTCCGTAGTGTCCGGACTGTGGTGCGTAGGGAGATCCGGCACGCTGTGCTTGGACCCCTACGCCAGCTTGAGGCACGGGTGGCACAACTCATGGGCGTGCCTGCTGCCTGGCCTACACAGCCCCCAGCACAGCCCCGTCCTGGGCAGTAAAGGCACAGTGGCAACTGCCCATGGGTGGGGATCTCAGTTCCACTGTTGCCATCTGTGGGCTCATGGGCTTGAGATATCCAAACATCCGTCCCCGTCAATTGTGTAACCCCCCCACATGTGTCATACACCACCCCTGTATGCGTCTTGTTTGTCTTGTCTGTTAACCTCCCCTACCTACCTCCCCAGCTATACCGACTTCCTGTACCTGACATACCACTCTCACCTGAAAAAAAGGGCACTCTGTACCCACAAAAAAATTACGCCCCATACATAGCTGCCCATTTTGCACACATGTCTGCTGGACATGTAAACTGGCAATTACAATTGGCTGTACAACAAATATTATTGTTGTCCTCACACCTCTCTCAGGGGTGGAAGGTTTCAAATTTCACACCAAATTACAAACATATGCACAGCTGTTGCTGACGAAGAAATGGGCAGCTATGGGCCTTTGCTACATCCCTCCTGCAAAACCCGAGCGTGTTTTCCTACTGTCCTACCCTCTTTGTGCCCCCTTTTTCACCACTTTCCTATCTCCCCATTTTTTTTTCTTTCAATGAAAATAGCGTGGGTGTGCGCGAGAGTAAGCACTTTTAAGCAGTAGTCAGCGGGTGTGCGCTTCTGTGCGCTTAGCTAAGCGTGTGTGAGCGAAGCTAAGCGGCAGTGCACATGCGTGACCTCCACGCAAACCAGTGCTAACCTGCTTACAACTGCTTAAAAGTGCCTTAGTCACTCTGAATGACAAGGCTTGTAGTTTTCTCAGCAGCAAAATAAAATACCTCCCTCAGTCTTGAACCCAGGACCTTGGAAACACTAGTCTGCATGACTTACCACTAAGCCATGACTGCTATACAAGAACATTGTGCTGAAAGAAATATATCATAAAATAGTAGGAATTAATGTAAAGGGAATATAGCAAGTCTAGTACACAAAGCATGTCATGTATATTTACTGTCAAATCTAGTGGATTTGTAAAATAGTACTGTGTGCTGAGAAACAGTCATGCTAGTTGGTAGCTACTAGGTAATAATGTCACAGTAGCATTTGGCAAGCCACACACATACTCAGAACAGGATAAACACTGCCATAGTTGAATAGTTAAGAGATCAGACATAGCAACTGTGACTGAGTTACAGGGATGTCCCAAATGTGAAAACAAATATCAACTGTGCCCCACTGACACCCTGTCAAATGTACTAACAGTAGGCAGAAAGGTGTAACTACACATGCAATGGTAACTATGACTGACTGAAGGTATGCACCACCTGCACTTCACAAATGGTGTACTAATACATATGCTTGAAATAACCCACAGTCACAACTGCAGAATATCAGAATATGTCATTGGAGTAACCCACTGCTATGTACCATTCCATGAGGCTGATAGAAGATGCTCCGGAGAGTATCTGAGGCCTGCTTAGCAGCATGATCAAATACCCTTGTAAATGTAAAGGCCCACACCATGGCCAGACCACACTGCATGCAGTAACACCCTACCACAACAAACACATAGAGAATTGCTGCCCAAACAGATTTAGCAAGCATTACAAGCTGTGAATGTAAATGGAAAACAGGAAAGCCATAGCAACACATTACAGGAAAGACACCTAGCAAGCATACAAGGAGTGAATGTAAAGGCCAAATATTGAAGCCATAGCAACAGATTTCAAGAGCCACTGCTATATACCAGTTACACCACAATCCCCACAGGAAAGCACACACACCCATATACACAGTATTACTAGTCGTAGCTGTCAGTTTACATACACATGGAGAAGAGGACACTGGAGGAAGGAATACTCAGCTTACAGAACAACATGCATTGCAGTGTCTACAACACAGCCTGAAATATGAGATACATACCAACCCTTACACTCACAGAACAGTGTCCACAGCAAACCAGCATGGTCCCCACCCTGATAATCTGAAAGGGCTACTCCTTCCTAACAGACCTTTTTATAGCATAGTCCTGTAATCACAGTGAGAACTGCAATCACTACACAACAGGCTGCATGCAATTAGTAAATGCTGGCTAACAATTGGTGCAGAGGCCATCATATGGACATGTGCAGATACCTACAAAAGCATCCTGTACTCCCAGTCCACACATGCAATACTTACATTGCACCCGCTGGAGGTGGAGAGAGAGAGACAGAGAGAGGAAAGAAAGAAAGAAAGAGAAAAAAAAACCCCTGTAACAACAAAACAAAGAGGCTGACAGCAGGCCAAGTAACTGCAAGCCTACGCAAACAGCAGCAACAAACACAGGTAATGTAAAGTACTACTATAATACTCTACATACTGTGAACCCTCCAGATGTGTTATTGGTCTGTATCTATGTATATGAAGATGTGTATAGGGCCAGGGACATGCTGCAACTGTCACTAAAGGCTCCACATAGATATGTATGTGACGGTAGCTATGTGCACATAGCAATGTAGGTTGTAGTGCAATGTACAAGTAGGTTGTACAGTAATGGATGTTCAGCAGTATGTTACTGTGTGTATACATATGTGGAACTAAAAAGGAGTATATATATATATATATATATATATATATATATATATATATATATATATATATAAAATGTGTATACGTATGTATATCGAGATATGTATGTATATATATATATATATATATATATATATATATGTGCATATGTGTCTGAGGGAGCTGAGAGCATGTCGCACAGCCATGAGTGACAGTATGCTTGATTTTGCGGCTGCCATCCGCAACTTCACCGAGGTCATTGACAGATGTTGAGGGGACACATTAGATCTGTTCCACAACTACATGTCCATGAGCCAGGGCAATGGTGGACGGTTGAGGCATCGACGTGGCCGTATGCCAGCAACAGCAGCAGCTGGCAGCCGTCGCGGACGACAACAGGCCCGCGGCCGCTCACATAGTGCCAGCAGCAGCCCCAGCAATGCTGGGTCTGTGCTGTCATCAGACCGCCCCAGGAGACCACGTGCATGTGGTGCTGGACATTCCCAACAGGGACCTGTCTCCAGTCACCAACCACCTGCTTCTGATGACAGTACCCAGTCTGGCTTAGTACCTGATACGGTCCATAGCACACCTGCCAGGCACAGGTACCCTGTCCGTGGCCACAGACAGTGATCTGTATGACCTGGCAGGTACAGTCTGTGGCTGTCCAAAAACACCTGTATATGGCGGCCATGTAGTGGGACTGTGTGCATTCATACACACATGCAAAGTGATAACACCTAGGGCTAATGCATACACGCACACACTGCATCAACATTGCCCCATCTTGTACTGCTGTCCCTCACCAACACACACACAGACATGTCAATTGGTTGTATCAGTGGCAGACTCAGGCATACCAGTTACACACCCTGTGCATATGATGAAACTGTGCCACCTCCTGCAATCTGTAAAATTGGTGCAGGAACAGGTTAACATGGTGCTGATTCACAGGGTGAGTACATAGACGTATTCTAATAGTATGATGTTGACAACAGTACAGTGTAATGATAGCATTGTGGGTATATACCAGCATGCCTGATGCAGTTACAGTATGAATGTCATTGTATTGTTCTGTATACCCATAGTAATTACCACAGTGTTCTGTCTGCACATCTTTGCATACTGGTGGTGAGGCTGTGAAGGGATGGCCACCTACATAGGTAGCACAGGGGATACAACAATGTACATATTGATACTCAATGATGGCCATGTCAACTGCGAGTTGCATGCTGTCCACACACGACTCTGCAATGCAGATGTTTGAGGATGTTGATATCTGTGCAGTACTACACAACAGGTTCAAGGCTCACAAGAGCACACTAGCACTACAAGGTCACACCTCATACCATGCATGACAGCACCAAAACACAGAACTAACTATGACAGGAGGGAGAGTGTCCATACATGTCAAGGATACTGTGGTGCCAGGACAGGTAGCATACATCATACTAAGTCTGGAACTGCTGAGTGAGGGCTCAGTGTCTGTTATTTGACATGTGTATTATTACAGGTATGAGCACTTGGGTATCAGGCCAGTTATTCAACATTATGGAGGTACGTGGTCTATACATTTGTGTGGGGTGCGGCTGGACCCAGCCCGTCTGACCTGTGAATGTCTGGGTACTGGCTTATAGTGCCTGCATATATGCACTGTTACCTACTGGAAGTCATACAACTTGTTTGTTGTAGCATAGTCTACATACAGGCCTGCTGACTGTAGCTTTATTTGTATGCATGTTTGCTTGTTATGTTCCTGAAACACTGATTCCACCTGCAGTGCAGATATACCGTGCCTCTGTGGATCCCTAGTGACATCTGTATTGCTTACTGTACTGATGTCCATGTGTCACTTGACAGAACGTCACTGTTTGTCCTGTTTGCATGTAGCTTGCCTGTAACACATTGCATATGACTTACCTCACATTTGCTCAAGACAGCATTCATATATGCCAGCACTAACAAATCAGGAGCACTACACCCTCACATAGTCACCTTGAGTACCTTGTTCCCCATTGGCCCTATGTGTCGTTACTTAGTATGGGAGTCACAATGCTATGGTAGCATGTGCAAAGGTCACCTTTCGATCTACTCTCAGGTCCAGTTGGTGAATCTGTGAGTCATGTGGCAATGTTACAGCTGCCTCATGTACACAGACAACCCTCTCCCCTTCCCATACACGTACAACACATGTGAGAAATGCAACCACATAGCCAAACTGGGGGCTAAGCTCTGTTAACACAGCACTGGCATTCCCTGTCAGGTGGAGTGGGATACTACAGTGAATACAGTACCAGTCTCCCATAGACCTGCCACGACCGCAATCCAAACACAGAAACACACAAGTACATTATTGGGCTCTCAGAATAGCATCCTGCCTGAGCAGCTGACACCTGCAAAGTAGACACACAAGCAAACGTTAAGCCAGAGCACAGCACATGCAACACATAGCTCACAAACCTGTGTTCCAAACAGTCACAGGCCATATGGCTTGACAACACACCTGCTACAGTTGTATGAGGTACCTCTATCATCACGTACACTGAGGTCCTGCTCCCAGGCTGAACAAGGTGACGGTCACACTGAGCTGCCTGTCGGGCACTATGATCCACCACATAACACAAGCATACCGGTCACTCCAAGGCATGTAGAAGTATGACTCAGTCATTGTCTGTGCCAGTGTGTATGACCTCTGATGCACCTCCCTGGACTACATGTTAGGGAACATTGAGGGGCTCCCTGAGCTTATGGCACAGGCTGGTATGACCCTGGCCTTGAGTAGCATCTCACCCTCACCAAAAATGCTGCCACAATATGTAGACAGGATCATCAGTTTCTGCAATTAACGTATCTTTCAGTGACATTCAAAGGTGATCCAATTCCTGTCAGTGTGGGATTACATGCTGGACAAGCCACATTGCTTTGCTTGTGACAGCTTGCACCTGTCACCCATGGGCCATTGTTTATTGGCAGAGGCTGTTGCTACACACATAGTGCCTTTGTATGCAAGGCTGGCATTACATAGCCACCTACACAGGTATCACACGGGATAGGACACTAATAGCAATGCTACTCAACAGCAGCAGTGTAAACCTCAAGATGCATGCAGTGGAAACTGTCCTTAGCATGGGGTACAGCAATATCCGTGCAGTAACAGACTCCTGGTACAAGGCTCCCAGGTGCACACCATCAGTGCCAGGTCATTCTTGATACCATGCTTGTTATCCCGTACACATGCACCAAACCAGAACAGGGGGGAGGTATCCAAAGGCACCTCAGATACACACACCCCCAGGTTGGTGGCATTACACAAAGCATCAGAGCCTCTCCATGTGCAACACACAGTGGGTTAGACTGCCTTCAGGTTAATAGCCTGGCACACACCACACTCCCATACCGAGGAAACCCACTAGGCCTTCCTGACAACACTGGTAATATGACGGTCTCTACACACACCATTATATGGATGTACTGCGACTACCCAAACATACAGTGTGAGAATTATTCTAGCTGCAAGACCCTATCTGAAATGTTCTTATCATTCATTCCCTGCATTGCTGTGGAACAACTTGTTACCACTCCCACAAGTGATGACAACATGCTGCACCTGTTCATCACCAACATGTGGACTATATGCTCCAGACCAATCATGTATCCCTCGCTGGTGGGATGACACCATCTACAACCCACACTGTATAGTCACATACCACATGCAGCCCCTGCACAGAACACCACAGTCATACAGTTGTCTGATGCATATTCCATGTATTCACATGAGGCAGGCTTCGGACAGGGGAACTCTTGCAGGTGGCACACACATACATCATGTGTGCATTGACATTACTGATGTAATGTATGTTGTGCAATATTGGGAACAACACCCCACACACATGGACAAACTGTGTGACAAAAATACACATGGCATTTGTAGGATACAAACCCCTACCTAACTATGTTAGATCACTTGTGAGAGTTGCAGTAGCAGAGTGTGCCATTTGCATTACTGGGAGGATTGCTTTCTCCTGCTGTACTTATAGGGTGCTGACATCATCAGTGTTTAGACAGTGGAATATGCAGCATGTGTTGTGTAGTAATAGTTGCCAAAAGGGACATTTTTCATACACATGGAATTGCACACACTACTCCCCCACACACATACTGAGCACTTGCAGGATTCAAACCCCCTACCTAACTATGTTATGACACTTGTGAGAGACGTATTAGCAGAGCATGCTATTTGCATTACTGGGGGGATTGCTTTCTCCTGCTGTACTTATAGGGTGCTGACATCATCAGTGTTTAGACAGTGGAATATGCAGCATGTGTTGTGTAGTAATAGTTGCCAAAAGGAACATTTCTCATACACATGGAATTGCAAACACTACTCCCACACACACATTCACACACACACTGAGCACTTGCAGGATTCAAACCCCTACCTAACTATGTTATGACATTTGTGAGAGATGCATTAGCAAAGCGCGCTATTTGCATTACTGGGGGGGTTGCTTTCTCCTGCTGTACTTATAGGGTGCTGACATCATCAGTGTTTAGACAGTGGAATATGCAGCATGTGTTGTGTAGTAATAGTTGCCAAAAGGGACATTTCTCATACACATGGAATTGCACACACTACTCCCCCACACACATTCACACACACTCACTGAGCACTTGCAGGATTCAAACCCTTACCTAATTATGTTATGACACTTGTTAGAGATGCAGTAGCGGAGCACGCTATTCACATTACTGGGTATAATTTCTGCTCCTGACATATGTATAGTGTGCTGACATCATTATCGATGAAGAGGTATGTACATCTGTGACTATCCATCAGTACAGGGGAGAGCATATCTATGCATTAATATTGCACAGGCACAGTGGCCTACTGTACTGTGGAGGCAGACGCCAAATACACTGTGGATAGCCTTCTGTATTCCCTAGGGACAACAGTCAGGTATTGCACTCTATGGCCATATGTTTACCTGTCAGATGCAAGTATCTGTTGCTCATATACTGTTTGTGGGTCTTTATTGCCATAGCCTTCTCTATCTCTATAAACAACGTGTGTACTATGGGAGATGTTTGCATATGAGTGGGATCCAGTACTTTACTTATGTCACTGTTGTAACTTCACTGGGCAGATGTCTGTATTGTGGGAGGTTCCTGTGTTAACACATAGATATGCCAGATATGTGTGTGCAACTGCTGAACTGTGACATGGCCTAAGTGTGTGAGCATGCCCAGTTCGCAGTTTGTATGGCTTCTTGACTGCCACGTCTCATTTATCTAAGTGTGCCAGTGTGCCCAGTGTGACCTTTCCTTATGTTGGGATCTGTGGACCACCACATTTCTGTTTGTGTGTGGATGCCATCTATATATCACATGTACAGTTGAGTGTTGGACATCAGGTTGTGTTCCTACTGCCCAACTGCTTTGTGTCTGAACCTAACAGGCATTATGCTGTGCCTGCAGGGTCGCCATGGGATAGTTTGCATACAGTTGTCATCATCCTTTCCTGCTGACCAAACAGTTGTATTGTCGTATAGTGTACTGGTGCAGAACTTTCACTGTGGTGGACAGTATAATCGGTTTCAGCCCTATCACTGCTTGTAATATTTATAGTGAGCACACAAGACTGGTTGAGGGCCAGTTGTGCAGATATGACCATGTTGCATTTTGTTCAGATATGGACAGCATAGTACATGATTGTCCGACATTGTTAATGTATTCCACAACTTGTGTGGACAGTGACAAACAATGGCCATGTGCCCTAGTCCATTTGTAATGCTAGTCAGAGAGGGTTTGTCCTTCAACACACATTTACTGGTGTTTGCCTTGACATATGTCGCGGTTAGTGTGCTGTGCCTCTGTCTACCCATGACATACAGGTGATATCCAGGGTACTCCTACCATCTCCCATCCAGTCATCATGATTCCTCTGGATGACAGTCACTGAGGGACTCCCTGGATATCCTGTAGTGGGAGTTTAGTTGTGAGTGGAGTGAGCTTCTGGGTTATAGACCAATTGGTACAGCATGTCCTGTTTATGTCTGTGCTGGGATTCAGGCCTATCAGCTGCATAGGTCACCAGCATTCAGTGTTTACATGGTGCCAAATGTCCATTGATACCAGGTTGGTCATGGCTCTATACATCAGGCACAGTTCACCTCCAGCCAGGCAGTATGGCACTGTGTGGAGCTGCAGTTTCTTTACTCAGCTGACACATGGCATCTGTTACAGCTCTGCGATCCTCCTGGTGGGGTATTTGTGTGGTCTTTCCAGTTGCTGCAGGTGTCTGCTACGGTACATCCCTGAAGGGCCATTGTACACAATTATAAGGCTGCTGATGGATGACTGGAGAGGCACATTGAACTACCCTAACCAATCTGTGCTTACCTTCATGATTAGGTGAGTATATGGTATGTTTCTGTAACCACTACAGACACATGGTTGTCACATGCAGGATATCTATCACCTTGTGTCCCCAGGTCTCTTATTGCTCCTGATGTACTTACTGGGTTAACACCTATGTGGTAATATCTGGCCATGTACTGTGTTTCCACAGGGGTTGACTATACACTATTCTGCATTTAGCTTGTTGACCTGGCTGTGGCACCACTTGTGTGTTTCTATGTGTGCCTTTTGTAGGTTGCTTGTGTCAGCTGGAGGGTCCGATATGGTGGCCAGTTTGTAGTCCTCTACAAACCTGTTCAGACAGAGTCCTTCCATGTTGGCCTGTACTTGTGCGACATATATAGCATACAAGAGAGGTCCCAGGACCATGCCTTGTGGGATGCCAGTTGTACCTGGTTTGCAGTCTGCCATGTCTACAGCATGTCTGCCAGGTCAGGTCTATCCTTGAGCTGGTTTGCAACCCATCTACTTGCATAGGGGTTTATAGTTAGGCTGGTAAGCTTATCTGTACCCCCAACTATGGTATTGTATGGAAGGGTTTAGCAAGGTCCAGATAGGCTGTGTGATCAACATCCCCCACATCAATGGTCTTGGTGCACATTTCACATGAGTCAGACATGTGTAAGGGGCAGGATCTGCCCTATGACATCCACACTGGGTAGTGTCCAATGTCTGTAGGTACCCAATCTCGTTATTCATGGGATCCATGATCATCCTCTCCATTACTTTGCCAACCTAGACAGTCGGGGTTGAGGGGTGATAGTTTGCAGTATCCATTCAGGCACCCCCTTTGTGGTGTGGGACCACTGTTGCAGTACACTGCTCTTTGGGTACATATCCTGTGGTAGGACTGATAGTGCGCAGTAATGCTATTTGCTGTTCCATTCTTCTTACAGTACTTGTTGGACACAACCCAGGACACCATCTGGTACCATTGATGCTGTGTGCTGTGCTTTGTGGATGCTGGCTGTTACCTCAGCATCTGCAATGTCAGGGGGCCAGCGCTCTCCTGGGATATATATTTGGCAGTTAAGTGCTGGTGGGGAGGTTGGAAGGAATCTGTTTGGTAGGCTGTTGGCAATGTGTGTGGGTTTGGTGTATTGTTTGTGATATTGGAGTGCTGCAGAGCATATCTGTGGATTATCACCATGGTTCCTACTATCAGGTAGGACAGCTGTGTGATAATCCTTTGTTTCCTGCACAATTTGTATCATCATAGGTTCATAGGTTCATAGTAGGCTATCTGTCCTGGCCTTGTTTGGCACGGACAGACTGTGTGTGGGTCTCAACACCCCTTGCAATGTGCATATTATGCCCACGTAGGGTTTACTTTCCTAGATGTGACACAGGGATGGCCCCCAGTGTACACCTACTATCTCCCATGCACTTCATCGGATTTCTCTTGTTGAGTTTGTGTGTGGAGCTCAGCCTATCATGGACTGGGATTCTATTCCAGTGTGTCAGGAGCCTCTGGGTTATGGATCTGTCCCTCCAGCACATCCTATTACTCTATGTGTGGAGGTTCAGATATCTCACTGTGGTGTGTCTGCTGGATTTGGGGTTTCTGCAGTGGAGCATGTCCATTTATTATGGATTGGACATGGCCTTGTACATCAGTCATACATCACCTCTGACTGTGCAGTATGCTTCTGAATTGGGCTGTGGTTTCTTCAGCCAGGCTGCAGATGTCCAATGTTTGGACCCTTTATCCTGTTGGTGGGGTACATTTGGGGTCTTTCTGACTGCTGCATGTGTAAGGTAAAGTACATCCGAACTGGGGCATTGTTGTCACGTATGGGCCTGATAACAGACGAGTATGGGGGCACAGTGACCTCTGTAGCTCTACATGTGCATCCTTTCATATTAATGTGGGCAATATAGCAGGTCTTCCTGGCCACCTTGGTAATGTGAGTGTCACATAACAGGTTACAGTCCACTTGTGTCCCTAGGTCCATGATTACTTCTTCCATACATAATGGATTGCCACTTATGTCATACTTTGTGTGTGCCTTGTTTGGTATTTGTTGAGACATTCATACTCTGAAGTGTCTTCAGGAAGGCTTGCTGGGGTACCTGGGTTTGTGTGTGTGGTCTGTAGCAGACTTCAAACAGGTACACAGTTTGAGACAGTGTTACTTGCCTGTGGATAGTCTATGCTGCTTCTTGCTGTGGTACCAACCTGGGGTGTGGTTATCCTTGATAATTACTGGTAGCCACACTCCTATTGTTGTGTGTTCCATGTTTTGGAGCTGTAGAGCATGGTATGAGGCATAACCTGGTAGTATTAGGTTGCTCTTCTGGGCCTTGGCCAGGTTTCTGTTACAGAACACATTTTACCATTCTCCATGCTGTGGTGGGTTTGGTCGGCATGCACCTTGCAGGTTAGACTTCTGGCGTTGGGTAGCATTACGTCCAGGTTATTATCCCTTGTGCTACCTATGGTGGTGGGTTTGTGTTTCCAGACTTACCTATTCCAGGCACAGTGGGGGTGACAACAGCATTTGCCAGTATCTACACAGCCAGGTGTGCTGGGTGCATGCCATCCCTAGCAAGTGGGCATCATGTCTTGCTCGGCATGTCAGCCCAGGCTGTCAGCCATGTGTTCCCCCTTGCTAACAGCAATACCTCAGCCAATTATTGTACTTGATCTTGTTGTCTTCATAGTGTGGCATCATGCTTGGTGAGGGTGAGATGTTAGGTTGGGTCTTTATGTTTGCATATACTAGATGGTGTTACATTGCTTAACACATGGCAATCATGCCTCGGATGGTGCTGCAGGGCTGCCTCTGTCGGATGCACATACTACACTCCCTATACATGTTTGAGAGCAGGTTGTGTCATGTTAGGCATCCCTGTTATTATATGAGTGAGTCATAGAGGGGTATCATTCCCAGGGTTCCTACTGAGCCAGTGTATGTGCTATGCATTGCCTCTTTGCCAAGGCCAGGGCATACTGGGCATGCCTCCTTCTGCCTTCTGGGGTAGGCGCAGGTTGTTCCTCCTCCGAGTCATGCTCTACCTGTGATGGCCTTGGCAATGGTGGGGGGCTTTTTGTCCCGGCCCTATGCTGGTCCTGCTGCAGCTGTTTTTGCAGAATCATATTATGTAGCATAGCACATACCATGACAATTTGGGTACATGTAGTTGGTGAGTACTGCAAGGCTCCACCAGATGTGTCCAGGCACCGGAACCATGACTTGAGCAGCCCAAACACACGCTCTATTACATTTCGTGTTTGTGCTTGTGCCTCATTATGATGTTCCTGTTCAGGTGTGTGTGCATTTCTGAGGGGTGTCATCAGCCACGGCTCCAGTGCATATCCAGCATCCCCCACTAGGTGACCATGTGGGATGTCCCCATTGGCAAATGTCTGGTACAGCTGCGTCAAATGCCAGATATGGGAATCATAGTAGCTCCCAGGCCAGCCAGCACACACATTCATTATTATACCCTGGGCATCACACACGACCTGGCAGTTGATGGAGGGGAAGCACTTGTGGTTAATGTAGGCCCTACCCCACTCACCAGCTGGTGCTTTGATGCGTATGTGCGTGCAGTCTATTGCACCCACTACCTCAGGATATTCCACTATTTGCTGGAAGAGACGCATATTGCTGGCCAACACCTCACGGGCATTGGGGAAATATACATGCTCACCGACATGTGCTGACATGGCATCCAGGAACTGGTGCAGTACCCTGGAGGTTGATGCCTGTGATATCCCCATCATATCACCAGTTGGTCTCTGGAAAGTACCTGTTTCTAGTATTCTTAGGCCAACACATACCTTTTGGTTTCCACTGGGATGGGTTCCCCTGTGTTGGTTCTGTGTGTGAGGCGTGGCCTGCACAGCTCAACAATTTGCTGCAGGAGGTCTCTGTCCACTCTATAGCGCTCCACTATCTCTAGCTCATGTAACCCCTGGTAGGTGACCCTGGGTCTGTACACTCTGCTCTGTCTCCTCACTGTGGATTGTCTGGCAGAATTTCCATTGTCACCACCCTCAGCAAGTCTCCTATGTCTCCTTATGACAGCTATGGCAGCCCCTAGCATGTTTGGTCTGAATGCAGCTTTTTCAGTTTTCACTTCTACTAGCTTACTCCTGTCTTGCAGTGTCTCTTGACAGAAACATACTGCAATGCTGTTTGCAGTGTTTTAAGTGCTGGGCTGGGCTTGTATTCTGCCTGTGTAATTGCCTGCTTCTAATTGTTTTCACCTGCTACCTCTACAAGTATTCCCTGCTAGTTTCCTACTATGTCTTCTGCTTCCTTTTCCTCTCTGTTTCCTCAGCGGGGAGCAGCGCGCATACCAGCGAAAACACACTCACAGTGGCTACCACGTGCGCACACATGCTTACACGGATCAAAATCTGCTTATTCAGATTAAAACATGCGCACACCAGTGCAAACAGCTCTACAGATCTTTAAACAGGCTCCTACATGCTTACTCTGCCTTACACATGCGCACTCTGTCTTACTCGCGGCTCCCAGCGCGCACACGCGCGCATACACGTACAGCAAGAAACTTTGGCTTTGGCCACAGTGTACACCTTCCATTTCTTGACTTTCCCATGCTTATCTGTTGACACTCCTCTTTTTATGTTGTGTGATTGACATCTTTCACATACCACTTTACTCCAATGAGCTTGATTTCTTCCTGACATTCCCCCCTGTGATGTCACCTATCTCTTACTCTGTTATTCCCTTATCTAACTCTTACACTACACAGAATGTGCTCATTTGCTATGTGACAGTGTGATTCACTATCCTACCACTCATTTACATAGGATTGCCTACTAATGCTTAGTTACATGTCTTACACTCAGCTTCCCCCCTTAGCAACCACTAGACAGTGGCCATGTTGTTTTTGGTCTGCTAGTCCCTGCATTGCAAATCCATGCATTACATAAAACCCAGATTTGTGGGTTTCAAACCTTTATTTTTCTGGTTTATATAGCGCAGTCCGTTTGCGCGGGGCTGCGCTGCGTTTAAACATCGCTGATCGCCATAAAAAAAAAAAAAAATATTTCATGTTTGCATCGGGTTACCATGGCAATGGCCACATATTTGGCCATTGGCATGCTGACTGCAACATTTGCACACTTTATTTGGAGCTGTCATGGCGCCGTTGTGTTATTTGCAGTAACGTACTCAGTTGTCAACTGAGTACATTTCTGCACCTAACACGACTCTTACACGGGCTGATTTCAGCTTCGTGGATCGCTAATCTACCTCATTTGCATGCCTTTCGGCTGCAAGTGGGGTGATTAGCATATCCACGCCCTGCTCGTGTAAGAGTTGTTTTAGCTGTCTCTTACACGAGATTTCGGGCTGTTCCTGGAAAGCGATGGCTGCATGGAGTCTTACACGACTCTTAGACTCCGTGCAAGCCATCATGAATCCTGCTCTCAGTCTTTGGAAGTACAAAGACAGCTGGATGGGAATTGTGTGTTTGCAAATGAAATAAGCAATGAAAACAGTGAGTTTAATAAGACTAATGCTGGTGAAGATCATTCAGTTGTAATAACTAGCAGAGCAGGCATTACTGAATAAGAAGTGGGAGATTCTTCAGATCTGGTAAGAAATTATATCCCGACAATTGGAGATTGAATCATTAGTGGAGCCAATACTTACACTTGTAGAGGGGATAATGAATACTGAGTAGTGTTATGGTTGCCTGGTTAAAAAATACAGGATGTGAATAGGGTCTTAAAATACCTTAAAATAAGGAAGTAAGAAGTTTTTTGGGCAGCCGCAGTGGGGCAGCGGTTAGCGTTGTTGCCTCACAGCAGGAAGCTCTCTGGTTTGATCCTAGGCTAGGGTGCCTTCTGTGCGGAGTCTGCATGTCCTCCCTCTGGTCGTGTGGGTTTCTTCCGGGTGCTCCGGTTTCCTCCCACATCCCAAAGACATGCTGTAGGTGGATTGGACACTCTAAATTGGCCCTAGGCATGAGTGCGTGAATGTGTGTGCCTTCTGTGGAAGGTTGGGTGCCGGGCTGGCAACTCAACACTGTAAAACTCCACTGCCAATCATGAGCGGACAAGTGATCTGCTGTGGTGACCCCTAACTCGGAAAAGCCGAAAGAAGAAGAAGGAAGTAAGAAGTTTTTATTCATGTTGGTAGAAATGACCTCATCTTCATGGACTGTCTGACTGTTAGTAGGGAGCTTACAGCCCTCTTAGATAATATAGCTTGTACAGGTGTTAGGGGGTATTTTTCAAAAGTTGCATATAGAAAGGAAACTCAGGTCATGGACATATTTGTGGGGTAAATACCTATAAGAAAAATGGCCCATTTTAAAAAATTTAAATGGGTAGCTTATTCAAGCCTAATTTAGGGCATGCATATATTTAGACAGGATGGCTTGCATTTGCCAAGACAGGAAAAGAGAATTTTTGCAGCAGATATATTGCAATATTTGATTAACACAAGGCAGGATTTTTGCCAAGTCAGAAATTTAACAGTTTACAGACTACAACAGTTGATGTATCCGTGCTGGTCGTTAATGTGTTATT
Organism: Protopterus annectens; assembly: GCF_019279795.1. Taxonomy (NCBI): domain Eukaryota; kingdom Metazoa; phylum Chordata; order Ceratodontiformes; family Protopteridae; genus Protopterus; species Protopterus annectens. Next base: position 1,639,318,652 of record NC_056728.1, on the reverse strand, counting down.
ACTTTTTTATTGAAAAATTTGCTACATCACTACAAGATTAATATTTCTATTGTTTGTGTAACATAATAAATTAGTGGAAACTGAATCTGTCAGGGTATAAATGTTTTTACCGTAATCAACATTTTAACAAAAAAAAAAAAAATCAGGTGAAGATATTATGATAAGGATTAAAGATCATTATGAGACCTGTTAAATTTGCATGGTCAGTGGTAACCTGTCCTATAGATTGTGTAACTGTGGTAATAAAGACAACCCTGGAAAACTTAACAATTGTCAAAGTGTATAGACCATCAAAATCAAGTGCTGATGACCTATAGGAATTCATAAATTTCTTGCATGAAACATAGGGAGGGAAAAATAATAGCAACTGAAGGCTTAAATTTACCAGAAACAGACTGGTATAACATTGAATCAACAGCATTAGTAAGGACATTTACTTAGTAAGGAAATTTACAATGCTTCTTCAGGAACAACAATTGCTTCAGATTGTTTTCTTTTTTCTTTTTTTTTTTTTTTTACAGTCTGGGAACAGAGCATATTGGACATTATTTGTGTCCGTAAGGAAATAACTGTTAGTTGGCATCATGTTTTACCACCATCAATATGCAGTTATCAAGGGGTTATAACATTTAAATTAAACAACAGGCTGAGCTCCATTAAAAAAAATATTTTAATATTCTCTAGCACCTCAGTCATATAAGACCTTCAAGGAATAACAGTGCACAATAAAACATCTATATATATATATATACATATATATATATATATATATATATATATATATATATATATATATATATATATATAGATATAAAACAAATTAATCAATAAAGCAATTAAACAATTTAGCAATTAAAGAAGATATTTCCAATTAAATTCCCCATTCAACCTCCCAGGTATTAAAGTGTTATACTTTAAAATAAACAAAGATTATTTTTCTAGAAACTGTTCTTTTAATGCAAATTTACTACCAATAGGTAAACTAATTTGTTCAAGTCTGGTTCCTTTCAATAACCTATAATCACTATTATGTTTCTCCTTAAAAGGAAGACTCTGTCCATTTCTTTTGCCTCTTCAGAGGGAACCAGTTGTGCTTCAGGTATTGAGAGTGATGACAGCGCATATTCTGCACTTTTGACTGCACAAGACTCTGCTTTACACTGACAGCGTTTTCAGAGCAATAATGTACACTATGGTGAATCAATGAACTAAAAGAGGGGCAGAAATGATAGGAATGAAAATGGACAAAAATCTTTTAAATAAGGTAGATGGCAATGAATTGTTTGCCTATACTATTGAGACAGATAATGGCTGTCTGGTGTTTAATTTATCAGATTGTAAATTCAAACCTGAACAGTATGCTGTGTTAAATCTAGGACTGAAATTCATACCCACTGTGCTACCTCGTTTATATGTATTCAAGCAAGAAATATTTAGTTTTGTACGTAAGTTACATTTAAAGTGGTATTTTCCCAAGAAAACCAATGTTTTTGCACAATTGAATTTCAATGATATGAGTACTTTGGATAACAGCTTTGTTTCTTGTTGCTCAGAAATGGAAGATGGTGATACTACCTATTTTAATGAGTAATGCTTATTGTTTATTGGATACTTCTTCCATTTCCTATAGAAGTAAATGTATCCCCCCAGCCCCATTAATGAATGATAATATTATACTGTTTAATACCATGCTGAATCATTTGGCTGAAAGTTTGTATGATGAATATTTAAGAAACAAATATGATGTGAGTTTTAATGAATTGAAAGAACTTAGAAAATTTTAATTATTACACCTTCTGATAAAGGGAATAAAATAGTAATTACGTACTATAGTCATTATGTTAACATGTGCGTGGAACATTTAAGTAATCATGAGATTTATGAAAGAAGCAATGTTAATAAGTAGCATGAAGCTTTTCAATGTTACCAAGACTTGTTAAAGAAAGGCATTAGGTTGGGATACTTAGATCAACATGATGTAGATAAAATGTTTTTGGTTCAGATTTGATTTTACTGTCTACCTAAAATCCACAATAACTTAGAGAATCCCCCAGGCTGACCTATTATTTCTGCTTGCAAATATTTTCTGCATAACATTGGGCTTCTATTACATCAATTTTATACCCTTATGTTCTTAAAATTCCATCTCATATTAAAGATAATTTTGATTTTTTTAATAGGCTATCTGGAATAAGATGGGATGAGAACATGTACTGGGTTACTTTAGATGTTAAAAGCCTGTATGCAAATATAAGACATATAGATGATATACGGTCATTATATTAGCTGTTGGGGGAGAGTCCTTTAATCCCCTATGCAGTGGAACTTGTGGAGTTTTGTTTGTTGAATAATTATTTTGTGTTTGAGAATAACATCTGTTGGGAAGTGCAAGGGACAGCTATGGGAGCTCCTTTTGCCCCTATGTATTCTAACTTACTAATGGCTGCATTTGAGAATATTTTTTTTTTGTATAAATTTGAATTTGTGAAGTATGTAGTACATTACTATCGATATATATATATATATATATATATATATATATATATATATATATATATATATATATATATATATATATGATTTAATATTCATTTGTAGAGGTGGTTATGAAAATGTAATACAGTTTGTGTCTGATTTGCAATGTAATACTTTTAATTTACAGTTTGATGGTTTTCAGTACAGTAATGAAGTAGTATTTTTGGATTTGGTATTGAAAGGATTTGTTGATGGTACTGTCTGCACTTCTGTGCATCGGAAATTTCGATATGGGGAACAATTTTTACATGGAAGCAGCTGTCATCTAACACATTTGCTTTCTTCAATACCTTATGGTGAATTGTTGAGATTGCCTCATATTTGTAGTAATGAAGGGAAGTTTTATGTTGAGATGTATAAAACTGCTAATATCTTTTATAATTGAAATTATAGTAGTGAAGTTATTAATGGTGCTTTTGACAGTTTCAAAACTGGGTGATCTACATCATTCTGGTAATACGAATGATGGGTTGGTTTGTAATGATTTGAAGGAACAAATGTTTTTGTAATGTTTATAATATTTTAAGTGAAAGAAATATTACTGGAATTTTTAATTGAAAAAACAAGATCTAGCCAAACCATTTCAAAAACAAATTTGTGTTTTATATAAATGGGGTCAGAATTTGAAAGATATGTTAGCCCATAGTTGCTTTGTTTCTTCAGATTTAAATTTTAATAGGTTATTGGTTAATTTGGGGACTTTTCTATACAATGGATGTGCAGTTTGTGGTCAGATAATGAGGCATTAATAATATAAATCTTTTCCCAACAGGATGTTTTACATGTTATACAAAGGTGGTTGTATATGCACTACAATGTCTCTGTAATTTATTTTATATTGGTGAAACCAAAATAATGTTTAAGGTTAGGTTATCTGAATATATTAGATACATTAAAAAACAAGTGCACAAAGAAGTCTGTGTCAATGCAAATGCTAAGGAGAAACATAATAGCGATTGTGATGGCCGTACCCTGGCCCAGCAATCAAGGAGCCTCAATCCTCACCACTAACACCAGAGAGGGCATCTCGTATAAGAGGAAATGATAAATACACACAGTAAAGTAGTTTCCCTTAAGTGCACAAATAGATCACAGTCAGTCTAGGGCTGGTTGCTCCCTTGCTCCCCAGGTCCCCAATAAGACTCCCCACTGGCACAGCTATAGGGGCCAGATCTCAGCCTAGCTGGCCAGCTAACCTCCAGTACCCTCTCTGTCCACCCAGTGCTCTATGTCTCTGCCCAAGTAGCTGACACATACACACTTTGAGATAAGTATTTATACAACTTCACAGACACTCCTGGGAGAGGCTAACACAGATTCTCCAGCTGTGCCCCTTTACCCAGACTATACCGTAGTAATTACTGCCACCACCAGCTAATATTTATCAGCTACTAAAAGACCCTTAAAAGGGTGTTCAATTATTACTGTGCAATATTATTATCTAATTGGTAAGTATGACTAATCAGTCTTAAGGCTTGTTAGAGTAGCCTTGTACAATAAACTCTATAAATATGCAATGTACTCTAGAGCTTAGCTTATCTCTACACAAACCTGCCACAGGTAAACATTTTTTTAAAATATTTAATATAAATAATTAAAACACAAGACAATACTACTGCAATACAATGCTACTCAAGAGTTCAGAGATCACACAGAAACATAAAATAATTCTGTAGAACAGTTCTCACATAGAAAAACACTTAGTCTAGCTATTTCTATAAGAAAACATACTTCTAAGGTAACTCACTTAAGACACAGGCAGAGTGCTGATAAGCTGGATATCCAAGCTCAAAATGCTTAACAATCTCTGGTTCTCACTGTTTAAATTGAAACTCCAGTTCTGATAAACATTACATCATGTTTTTCACCCTTCCTGGAGTTCCCAGGCTACACATTAACTGCATTTACATTCTTTTACAGTTATATCAATAAAGGACATTCTATATGTAAATTCTGGTCATTAACTTTAGCCTTAAAAATAGGCAGGAAGCCCCCATCCAGCCGGACTGGAGCTGAATTGTAAAACATCAAAGGCAGTGATGAAATAATTTTAATTTCAAAAGAAAGATTTGAAATGCTTGACTTAGTTTTCCTTAGAGCAGATGGCAATGTTGCCACATTGTTGAAACAGCATTTCTTTACATTTAAGACACAAGCCTGTATTTTACATTTATTTTTACAAATGCCAGATTTATATATCAAATTCTATTTGACTCAGCTGGCAGCCTTCACCCCTTCTCTACCAGTCTTCACATCCCCCCCCCCCCCGGAGAATTCAAGCTAATTTTTCAAGTGCCTCTTGAGAAACGCCACTTGAGAGGGTTAGGTCTATCTGAGTGCACTTCACCCTATTCCCTGTCTTGACAGCCCATCTGCATTGGCATTGCTAATCCCACTGCAGTGCTGCACTGACATATATGCTTGCAACTCCAGGCTCCATCTTAGCAACTTGGCATTTTGTTGGCTGGCTCTGTTTAACCATGTTAGAGGGTTGTGATCTGTCATTATAGTGAAATTTTCTTCAATACAGCTAAGGTTGAAGTTTCTGTAATGCCCACACTATGGCTAGACATTCCTTTTCTACAACTGTATAGCATTCCTACCTGTGCTGGAGCCTACAACTGAGATAAACCACTGGGTGCTCTTCCCCCTCTGAAGAAATCTGGCTAAGTACAGCCCCCACCCTATGGTTTGAAGCATCCACCTACACAATAAGTTATTTGCTGTAATCTGAACTGTCTAACACAGGGGGCCCTCCCAAAAGCTTCTTTAAGCTTCTGGAATGCCTGCTGACATGCTGGGGTCCACACTACCTTGTCTGGCTTGTTCTTCCTTGTCATATCTGTGAGGGGAGCAGCTATGGTACTATAACTGGTGATGAACTTTCTGTAGTACCCTGCTGTCCCTAAAAATGCCCTCACCTACTTTTTAGAAATAGGTGCAGGCCATGCCTGAATAGCTTCCACTTTGGCAGGTTCTATCCTTTTCTTACCACTCCCCATTCTATGTCCTTCGTAGGAGACCTCTGCCATACCCACCTGACATTTGCTCGGCTTAATGGTCAACCCTGCCCTCTGTAGTCTGCCCAGAACCTCCGTGACATACTGAAGGTGCTCTGGCCAGGTATGGCTGTAGATGGAAACATCATCTAGATAAGCAAGGGCAAACCCTCTGGCTCCTGCTAGGATATGATCTACCAGCCTTTGGAAAGTCGCTGGGGCATTCTTCATCTCAAAGTGCATCTTTCTGAACTCATACAAGCCAAAAGGAGTCACAAAGGCTGACTTCTCTCTAGCACTGGGAGTCAAGGGCATCTGCTAGTAACCCTTGGTAAGATCAATGATTTTAAGATATTTAGCCCCACCCAGCTGCTCTAGGGCCTCATCTGTCCTAGGCATGGGGTAAGCATCCGACTCTGTGTAACTATTTAATTTCCTGTAATCCACACAGAACCTGGTGCTGCCGTCCTTCTTTGGCACCAGCACCACTGGGTAGGCCCAGGGACTGTTGGAATCTTGAATCATCCCTAGTTCCGATATCTCCTGTACATCTTCTCTCAGAGTCTGTTTGACTCTCTCAGGCACCCTATAAGGGGCCTGCCTAATAGGCCTTTGGGGTCCTGTATCCACCTGGTGCTGCACCAGGTGGGTGCACCCTGGTTTCCCAGTGAACATGTCCTCAAATTCCTGTAACACTGCTTGGATTTCTCGAACCTGGGTAGGAGATAGCTGCTGGGATATTGCTACCCCTTCCACTGAGGTGTCAGCACGAGCCTCACTGAGGAGATCAGTCCCAAGATCTCCCTCAGACTCCTCCTGCAATCCACTGCAAATGCGCAGCACAAAGGCCTCCTATCATGATAATGTTTCATCATTTTAACATGGTGCAATTTGTTCCCTGGCCATCTGCCTAGCAGTTCCACCATGTAGTTAACATCACTTACCTTTCTTACCACCTTGTAGGGCCCTCCCAAGCTGCTTGCAGCTTGTTATGTCTGACAGGAATGAGAACCATTACTTGCTACCCGACAGCATACTGTCTAGCTCAAGCATTCCTGTCATACCACACCATTTTCTGTTGTTGGGCTTCTGCCAGGTTCTCCAAGCCCATGAGTTCCCTGAGCCTTGTCCTGAGGTTTAGGATGTATGCCACAACAGACTTCTTGTGAGACTTGCACTCACCTTCCCACTCATCTCACATTAAATCTAGAGGTCCCCTCACCCTATGCCCATACAGCAACTCAAAGGGTGAAAAACCTGTGGATTCCTGGGAAACTTCTCTGTAAGCAAGCAACAGATGGGGCAGATATATGTCCCACTCCCTCTTAAACAGATCTGCAAATGCTCGTAGCATGGACTTGATTGTAGAGTTTAACCTCTCAACAAGACCATTAGTCTGGTGATGGTAGGGGGTGGTCTTCATGTGCTTCACCCCACAGGACTTCCACAGACAAGCCGGCAGGTCTGACATGAAACTGGCACCTTGGTCAGTCAGTATTTCTTTTGGGGAAACCTACCCTGCTAAAAATCTCTAACAAAGCATTTGCCACCTTCTCTGCCTCAATGGAGGACAAAGCCACCGCCTCAGGGTATCGTGGTGCATAATCCACTACCACTAGGACATACCTTTTCCCTGTGGAACTTGGGGTACTCACATGACCTACAGTATCCATAGCTACCCTCTGAAATGGCTCCTCAACTCAAAGGAGCTCTTACCTTGTCTTCTACCTTGCCTACCTTTTGGCATTGCTCACAGATCCTGCAGTACCCTTTTACATCTCTGGAAATTCCAGGCCAGTAGAAGTTCTGCATAATACATCTCTTTGTATGTTTTATGCCCATATGACCTGCAAAGGGAATATCATGGGCTATGGCTAGAAGCACCAGACAGTAGGCTCTAGGCACTACCAACTGCTGTACTCTCTCAACTTCTAGCCCTCCCTCAGGGGGTCCACTCTTTGTATAGTAACCCTTTGTCCCATTATACAGATTCCCCCTTTCCTTGAGAATCAGGTGCCTCCCTAGCTACCTGCCTCAGGCCTTGCAATTTAGGGTCTGAGAGCAGACCCTGTCTCAGCTCTCTCCTTGTAACCCTTCCCAGCTCCCCTTCCACAGGAAGTCTGGCATCGTCTGACAGTGGTGCCTGACTGTCAGCCTGGGTACTATTACTCACCTCTACCTTTGCAGTCACTCTGTCCAAGGGAACATCAGTACCCACAAGCAGCTGTGGCTCACATTCAGTTTCACTGCTACAAAATAGCTCCCTTCCTGAAGTAACCACATCACCAGTCCTGCCTGCAAGTATGCAGTCTGTCTGGGTCTCCCCCAGGCTACCAGACCCACATGCTTGTCTCCTAGACTGATCACGTGTAACTGCATAAATACATGGTACTGCCTCATCCAAATTCTTCCCTCTCAGGACATCTGCAGGATGGTAGTTTAGTACCCCTGTTGTCTCAAGACAATCTACTATTGGCATTTTGTCTTTCCCACTTACTGGCAACCTTACCTTTGGTTCTCCACCTTGCCTCTGTGGACACCTGTATGCCACATGGTCTGGTTGCATTCAAAACATTTATCCTTAGCTCCTGGACATATACCTGGACTAGTGGCTTTCCCTGCTAATGGCAGATTCTGTTGTGGCAGTCTGTGCTGCCCACCATGGGTTCCTTTAGACCCATGAGCAGTACTGGGGGTCCCATACCTGTGCAGGGCTGCCCTGCTGGCCAGGTATAGGTCTCCCTCCTTCCCCAACTCATCAGAAGTAGCACATTGTCTATCAGCTAACCAGATCCTCATGTCTTCAGGCAAAGTGCTAAGGGCTTGTTCCCTCACAAAAAGGTCTGCCAGCCCTTCAAAGGTGGTGACCTGACATCCACTCACACAGCTATAAAAATAAGAGCTCAGTTCAGCAACATATTCACACACACTTTCATCTGCCTTGCGTCTATGCTCACAAAACATTTTCCTATACATTTCAGATGTTAGCTTAAAACATTCTAAAATACATTTTTTACTGCAGTATAATCAAAACAGACAGAGTGAGGCATTTTTGATAAAAAAGTTACAGCTTTCCCATGGAGTAATGGGGTCAGGGACAGTACCCAGATCCTTTGGTCAACACCATACTGTTTGCATACACTCTCAAACATATGAGTGAAACTATCAAAATTATCCCCCTCTTTAAATTGTGGAAGAAATGTACTGACCTGTTGTGCTTCTGGGGTCCAGTTACTCCCTTTCCCATTACCTCCATGACTCTGGCGAAGAGTCAGCATTTCCCTCTCATGCCTCCTCTGATGCTCCTTTTCTTTGGCTTCTATCTCCAAACGCCTGGCCTCCAAATCAAATCTCTTTTGCTCCAGCTGGATTTTTAAGTCCACTGCAGAAAGGTTGAGCTGTCCTTTCTCCGAGGATATTGTATCTCCACTGCCAGTCTGATTGTCCTCCTGGATGCTGTTTTCTGATGCAGCTGTAACCAAGGCTGCAATCAGGTCTGCCTTAGTCAGGCTTCCATGCACCTGTCCCCTAGCCTGGCACATCCCCACCAGCTGGCTCCTTGTCAGCTTTTCATACTCTTCTGCTGACATGCTGCCTGCTCACCCTGAGTAACTAAGCTAACAAAAGAAATAAAACAATTGTGATCTGAACTCTGAGTATTCACTGCATAGCTGTTTTAGAGTATTAGACAATTGGTTGGGAGAAAGGAAATTCAGCCTGGGGATCTCGTCAGTCACCCTGCTAGACAGGGGTCCAGGGAAGTAAATAGTGTGGAAAGAAATAGCCCGGGAATTGTTATGGCTAGACTTATATAGGCCCTAGGGCTGATAGCCTAGTACCAACCTATGAACAAAACACCTTCAGAGGTCACTGTACATAAGCTACAGGATTCACTCTACCCACACCACTACAAGCCAATTAGTATTTGCCAATTAATTAATATGTGATGTGGATATCCACCGCCACCAGAAATGTGAAGTGGATCCCACCACTGAAAACGATAATGTGATGGCCGTGCCCTGGCCCAGCAATCAAGGAGCCTCAATCCTCACCACTAACACCAGAGAGGGCATCTCATATAAGAGGAAAGGATAACAAATACACACAGTAAAGTACAATTTCCATTAAGTGCACACAGAGATCACAGTCAGTCTAGGGCTGGTTGCTCCCTTGCTCCCCAGGTCCCCAATAAGACTCCCCACTGGCACAGCTATAGGGTCCAGATCTCAGCCTAGCTGGCAAGCTAACCTCCAGTACCCTCTCTGTCCAACCAGTGCTCCGTGTCCCTGCCCAAGTAACTGACACATACACACACTTTGAGATAAGTATTTATACAACTTCACAGACACCCCTGGGAAAGGCTAACACAGGTTCTCCAGCTGTGCCCCTTTATCCAGACTATATGGTATTAATTACTGCCACCACCAGCTAATATTTATCAGCTACTAAAAGGCCCTTAAAAGGGTGTCCAATTACTATTGTGCAATATTATTATCCAATTGGTAAGTGTGATTAATCAGTCTTAAAGCTTATTAGAGTGGCCTTGTACAATAAACTCTATAAATATGCAGTGTACTCTAGAGCTTAGCTTATCTCTACACAAACCAGTCACAGGTAAAAGGTTTTTAAAATATTTAATAATAAATAATTAAAACACAAGACAATACTACTGCAATACAATGCTACTCAAGAGTTCAGAAATCACACAGAAACTTAAAATAATTCCGTAGTGCAGTTCTGACATAGAAAACCACTTAATCTAATCTTTATAGTCCTAGCTATTTCTACAAGAAAACATACTTCTAAAATAACTCACTTAAGACACATGTAGAGTGCTGATAAGCTGGATATCCAAGATCAAAATGCTTAACAATCTTGGTTCTCACTGTTTAAATTGAAACTCCAGTTCTGATAAACATTACATCATGTTTTTCACCCTTCCTGGAGTTCCCAGGCTAAACATTAACTGCATTTAAATTCTTTTACAGTTATAGCAATAAGGGACATTCCACATGTAAATTCTGGTCATTAACTTTAGCCTTAAAACAATAGGCAGGAAGCCCCCATTCAGCCGGACCGGAGCCGAATTGTAAAACATCAAAGGCAGTGATGAAATAATTCTAATTTCAAAAGAAAGATTTGAAATGCTTGACTTAGTTTTCTTTAGAGCAGATGGCAATGTTGCTACATTATTGAAACAGCATTTCTTTACATTTAAGACACAAGCCTGTATTTTACATTTATTTTTACAAATGCCAGAATTATGTATCAAATTCTATTTGACTAGGCTGGCAGCCTTCACCCCTTCTCTACCAGTCTTCACAGTGATTATAGGTTATTGAAAGGAACCATACTTATAGCTTCATAGGTAGGTACTTGGCTATTGACCCTAGGGCCTATATAAGCCTAACCAAATGGTACCCTGGCTTTTGCCACCCAAGAAAATTATTTTCCTGTGCCCCTGTCAAGCAGAGCCACAGAAGTGATCCCCGGGGTGAATTTCCTATCTCCTATCCAATCATCAAGATTTTTCTTGAAGAGTGCTAATGAGTAGCTTTGTTTGATATAGATAGGTAGTTTGTTCCAGAGTATGGGAAGTCTTTGGGACAGGAATCTATCCCTCCAGCATGTTCTGTTTACTGTGGTGACAAGGTTTAGGTCACTAGAGTGTGTAGCTCAGCTCAGAGGGATTGGGATTTCTTTAAGTGGAGCATGTCCTGAAGCTCTGGGTTTGACATAGCTTTGTATGTTAGGCAGAGATCGCCTTATAGTAAGTGATACGTGACGGAGTAAAGCTGGAGTTTTTTGAGACGGTCTGCGTAGGGCATCTGTTTGAGGCTGATAATCCTCTTTGTGAGGTATTTCTGCGGCCTTTCCAGTTGTTCTAGATGTCTTGTGAGGTACATACCAAAAGAGGTGTTCTACTCTATGATGGGTCTAATGAGTGATGAGTAGAGGGGGACATTGACCTCTTTTTTCCTGAATGAGGTGTGCCATGTAGAAGGATTTCCTCACTACTGTGGCGATGTGATTATCAAAGGAGAGACTACTGTCCACCTGTGTCCCAAGGTCTCTTATCACACTTTTGGTGTTAAGTAGACTACCGCCTACATGGTAGTTCATGGGTACAGAGTTTTTACCAAAAAGGATGACAATGCACTTTTTGGCATTGAGCTTGAGGCCATGGCTTTGACACCAGGCATCTGTCTCAGTGAGGCCCTTTTGTAGGATGTCTACATAATTAGGAGTTTTGATTATGGCTCCTAGTTTGCAGTCATCTGCGAACTTTGTTAGCCAAAGACCTTCTGTTTTAGCCTGTACTTCAGAGAAGTAGATACCAAACAGGAGAGGACCTAGGACTGAACCCTGTTGTACTCCACTTGTCACCGGTCTGAAGTTGATTTTAGAGTCTGCTACTTTCACAGTGTGGGTTCTGTCCGTGAGCCATTTGGAACCCATCTTGTGACATAGGGATTTATATCTAGTTTAGTGAGTTTATCTATAATTCCAGAGTGGGGGATGGTGTCAAAAACCTTGGTGAGATCTAGATAGGCTGTGTGAATCACCTTACTCTTATCTATGGCTTTGGTGACCGCTTCAAAGAAGTCTGGAGACATGATCTGCCTTTTACAAACCCAAACTTGGTAGGGTCCAGAATTTGGAGATTACCAATGTCATTGTTTATAAGTTCCAAAACGCACAAAGCACAAACTGTGTAAATCAAAGGAAAATGAGCTTAAGGAAACACTCGACCCAACAAAATGTAAAATAATAAAATAAAGTTTAATGGTGTGAGCACATGCTTTCGGAGGGCACAGTGTCTCTCCTTCCTCAGACAACAAATGAATAAATGAAAGAATCAACCAAGGTTAAATAAACAATCCTCTAATTAGACCAATCAACTAATATAAAAAACATATACACCCACTCCATTTCAATTAAGAACAGTGTTAAGGACAAAATACCCTAAAAACTTCTGAACAATATGATACACTAAATCAATATAAACTAAACTAATACAACATAATGTAAAATAAGCTTACTTAAATATTTTAAGGTGTATTAAAATAAAATAAAGTAAAATAAAATAAAATAGAATAGAACATAATTCTATTAACTTAAAAATACATAATAAAAATAATACATATATGTGTATATAAATAGGTATGTGTGTGTGTGTATATATATATATATATATATATATATATATATATATATATATATATATATATATACACACACATAAAAATTAAAGCTATTATTTATTTAAGGAAATCTTTTTAAGACTACAACTAATAGATACATGGTCATTAAGACCAGGGTGCATGTAGGCAGCCATACGGATCTGCCAAAAAAGCTCACAGACTTCGAGTTGACTCTGCCATGGGCCACCTCTAATGTCGAAATCAATTTTTGTCAAGACTGTAAACTTAAAATGATGACCCAGGAACTCATTAATATACTTTGCCAGGGCGTTGTTAAGGTCACATCTATTAATGGCATAAACATGCTCGTAAATGCGCTGCCTAAGTTTTCTTTCAGTCTTACCGATATAAAATGCTGTACAGCTCTGACAAATAGCGCCATAGACAACGCTCCTGGTCTCGCAATTAAATTTCCCCTTCACATTATATAGCTGGTCCCTCAACTTCACTCTCGAATCAGTACACACATACTTGCATTGCCTACATGCACCACACTTATTCATACTAGCATTGCGGGAACCCATGACTCTAGGCTTAGCCTCAAATAGTGATTTCAGATTTAAACCTCTCCTGTATGTAATTTTTGGACCATTACCAAATTTACTATAAAGGAGAGGATCATCAATAATAAGTGGCCAGTTCTTCTCAAGCACCCTCCTAATGTCAATATAGTCCAAGCTAAACGTACAAAGAAAACTAGTGGCAAATGGTGCTCCAAAATGACTATTATTAGTCAAAACTTGGTTGGGCAAAACCCCGTCATGATTGTAAACACCAAAACCCTCAACCAATATTGGTTTGTAAAAGCCTGAAGACCTTTTGTTAATATCTTCAGACTTGATGTCTAAAACAAACAGGGGAGGGTACCCCCTGTTCTCAAACATTACACTCAAATGCTCACACTCTATCGAAAAAATCCTTTTCATCTGAAATCATCCTAGCTGCCCTAACCATCTGACCCTTCACAACAGCTTTCTTCTGATGGTTAGGGTGGCAACTAGAAAAATGGAGAAACGCGTTTGAGTAAGTGGGTTTCCTAAAAATGACACTCTTGAACCTCTTATTTACGGAATCCTTAGTTAAAAGAATATCCAAAAAACTAATGCACTGTTCATCCAGATTGAAAGTGAACTCTAAAAAATGTGTCATGTTGGAGATACAGGCAATAAAAGCCGGAACACGAGATGGTGAACCCTTCCATAGAAGGAACATGTTGTCCTGGTACCTTGTGTACCAGGCAACACATTCCTTAAAAAAGGTGTTGGTGAACAAATGGGTTTTTTCCCAATGAGCCAACACACAGTTGGCAAAGCTGCCACCACAAGGTGAACCCATTGCCACCCCAGATTTCTGCAAAAAAATTTTACCATCAAACAACATAAAATTAAAATTCAGTTCAATTCCAAGCAGGGTTTCTACTAGGTAAATAGTGTTTTCACTAACGTTCCTATTTCGAAGGAATTCACCAACCCATTCAATACCAAGACCCTGAGGGATGACAGTGTATAAATCTTTGATATCGATGGTTAAGAACCAGCATTCCTCACAAAAAGGAATTTTCCCAATATCTTGGAGAAAACTCCAAGAGTCCTTGCAAATCAGGGACTCATGATCAAGCAAAGGTTTCAGAATAGTGCCGACCAACTTTGCACATGCGTATGTGATGGAACTATGCCCGTCAACAATTGGTTGAAAGGGGGGTCCTGAATAGATTTATGGATCTTGGGAATACCAAAAAGAACGGGAAGCTTAGGAGCCACCACGATCAAGTACTGATAAACCTCAATATCAATAACTCTTTCAAGAAACAAATCTTCAATAATACTTCGGATCTTAGAATAAGCTAGGTTCACTTCATTGATGGTTACTGATGTGTAAAAGTCAGTGTCTAGGTGGTTAGACATTTTATTTGCATACAAAAAAATGATCCATAAGTACAAGACCACTCCCTTTATCGGGTTTCATAACCCTAATTTGGGAGTTCTGCAACATTTTGATGAATTCCCGCTGGAGCTTTGTTATGTTTAAAACCTGTTTATGCAAAAAAAATTAGTTTTTATTATTGTTGTTGGCAACTAAAGCTCTAAAATCAAATTCGCACATTCTCTCAAACAGATGCAAAGACTCATGTAAAGGCGGGTTAAATACACTAGGGGTTTTAAATTTGTTCCCCTTATAACATTTGTCATGCATCAATATGTCTAAATTCAATTTCCTCACAAAAAGTTTGAGGTCAATAATAGTTTTGACTACATCAAAATGAGAATCAGGGACAAAAGATAAACCCCTTGAAAATAGTTCCACCATGTCCGAGCTGACCACAAAACTAGTATAATTGTAGATTTTAAAGTCACCTTTAGAATCTACTATTATCTGTGGCTCAGAGGAGAAACTTTCTATCTCCTCCTTGGATTCCTCCTGTTCTTGGGATTGCCATAGTTGTTCCTCACCCTCGTGTTCGTCTGCTTGGTTTGGTTGCCCCTGGGAAAACCCTGCTGCGCAGAATTGTTCTGACCACCAGGATTTGACAAAGGTGGAACCTGCTGCACATTAGTAGCCACAATATTAGAATTATTATTAGTACTGTTCAATAATCCTTAACTCCGCCGAAGTACTAGCTGCTCTTCATCCTGAGTGCATGCCTCAACACATTGTTGGGTTGGTTGGTTCAATGGCTGCATGTTAAAATTGTTATTAACCTCTGTATTCTCATTTTTAAAAATTAAGGGAGGGCGGGGATACGCCTTATTGTTACTGTAGTCACGAATGTCCCTTTCTATCTTTTTCTTCTTAGCACTAATAAGTTTGTTCATGGAAGCCTCAATGCTGGTAAAAATACGAAAATATTCATATTTGTATCTCAAAATGTCAATATTGGTCTTAATGTCCTGTTCAAGAGACTCCAAGTCAACTTGTAAAACATTGACCTCCTTTTTATATTGTACCACTAACAAGTTGATAAATTCAAAACCTTGTCTATCGAACATTGAAAGGAGATTGTTGTGAAACTGTGATTCCCTAAAGCAGTCCAACAGGGAACCGCCACTGTCTAAGCCCCTTAGGGACCACTTTTTTTACCAAACATTGTTGTAAATAAGAAATTTCAAGCTGCAGCTTCCTGCACTTGAACAGTTTCTGATCAAAGCTAGTAATAAGCTAAGTAATGTTACAGTTTGTTCAGAGTCAACGGATGGTGATGATCCCTCCGCATTTGTAGTTCTATTACTAAAAAAGTCATTGTTACTTAAAAAACCTCCAATAGTAGGAATCGAGGATGCAATTAATTGGTCTGATTCCAAACGTTGCACTGCTCCGTTCGTGCCTTGGATATTTTATTTTACTTTATTTTATTTTAATACACCTTAAAATATTTAAGTAAGCTTATTTTACATTATATTGTATTAGTTTAGTTTATATTGATTTAGTGTATCATATTGTTCAGAAGTTTGTAGGGTATTTTGTCCTTAACGCTGTTCTTAATTGAAATGGAGTGGGTGTATATGTTTTTTATATTAGTTAATTGGTCTAATTAGGGGATTGTTTATTTAACCTTGGTTGATTCTTTCATTTATTCATTTGTTGTCTGAGGAAGGAGAGATACTGTGCCCTCTGAAAGCGTGTGCTCACACTATTAAACTTTATTTTATTATTTTACGTTTTGTTGGGTTGTGTGTTTCCTTAAGCTCATTTTCCTTTGATTTACACAGTTTGTGCTTTGTGCGTTTTGGATTACTTTGTTTGTGGTTGGCACAATGAACGTTTTGGAAGCATCTCCCCAAAATTCTCTGTTTTCACAAGAGGAGCGTAACAGAGATAATTCTGTTAACAACTGGTCAGTCAGTGACGAGGCGAATGCCGAAAGCAATCTAACAGCCCTTTTAAATGTGGTAATGAGTTGTTTGGATTCTTTAACACAGCGTATGGATGCCTTAGAAACGCCTGGAGGCAATTTTAGTGATGGTACTTTAAGAAATCAGTTTTCCAGTTCCACATCTGGTTCAATCCCATTGGGGCAGCAAATGCCTTCAGCCACTAACACTAATTCAAATTCAAATAGGAACAACAACAACAGCGAGTCAAGTGGTAATTTGTTAGGTACCCAGAGTGCTCAAGGTGTTCCTATCCAAGGCACGAATGGAGCAGTGCAACGTTTGGAATCAGACCAATTAATTGCATCCTCGATTACTACTATTGGAGGTTTTTTAAGTAGCAATGACTTTTTTAGTAATGGAACTACAAATGTGGAGGGGTCGTCACCATCCATTGACTCTGAACAAACTGTAAGTAACATTACTCAGCTTATTACTAGCTTCGATCAGAAACTGTTCAAGTGCAGGAAGCTGGAGCTTGAAATTTCTTATTTACAACAATGTTTGGTAAAAAAAGTGGTCCCTAAGGGGTTTAGACAGTGGCGGTTCCCTGTTGGACTGCTTGAGGGATCACAGTTTCACAACGATCTCTTTTCAGTGTTCAATAGACAAGGTTTTGAATTTATCAACTTGTTAGTGGTACAATATAAAAAGGAGGTTGATGTTTTACAAGTTGACTTGGAGTCTCTTGAACAGGACATTAAGACCAATAATGACTTTTTGAGATACAAATATGAATATTCATGTATTTTTACCAGCATTGAGGCTACCATGAACAAACTTATTAGTGCTAAGAAGAAAAAGATAGAAAGGGACATTCGTGACTACAGTAGCAATAAGGCGTATCCCCGCCCTCCCTCAATTTTTAAAAATGAGAATACAGAGGTTAATAACAATTTTAACACGCAGCCATTGAACCAACCAACCCAACAAGGTGTTGAGGCATGCGCTCAGGATGAAGAGCAGCAAGTACTTCGGCGAAGTGAAAGATTATTGAACAGTACTAATAATAATTCTAATATTGTGGCTACTAATGTGCAGCAGGTTCCACCTTTGTGAAATCCTGGTGGTCAGAACAATTCTGCGCAGCAGGGTTTTCCCAGGAGCAACCAAACCAGGCAGATGAACACGAGGGTGAGGAACAACTATGGCAATCCCAAGAACAGGAGGAATCCAAGGAGGAGATAGAAAGTTTCTCCTCTGAGCCACAGATAATAGTAGATTCTAAAGGTGACTTTAAAATCTACAATTATACTAGTTTTGTGGTCAGCTCGGACATGGTGGAACTATTTTCAAGGGGTTTATTGTCCCTGATTCTCATTTTGATGTAGTCAAAACTATTATTGACCTCAAACTTTTTGTGAGGAAATTGAATTTAGACATATTGATGCATGACAAATGTTATATGGGGAACACATTTAGAACCCCTAGTGTATTTAACCCTCCTTTACATGAGTCTTTGCATCTGTTTGAGAGAATGTGCGAATTTGATTTTAGAGCTTTAGTTGCAAACAACAATAACAAAAACAACATTTTTTTGCATAAACAGGTGTTAAACATAACAAAGCTCCAGTGGGAATTCATCAAAACATTGCAGAACTCCCAAATTAGGGTCATGAAACCCGATAAAGGGGGGTGGTCTTGTACTTATGGATCATTTTTTGTATGCAAATAAAATGTCTAACCACCTAGACACTGACTTTTACACATTAGTAACCCTCAATGAAGTGAACCTAGCTTATTCTAAGATCCGAAGTATTATTGAAGATTTGTTTCTTGAAAGAGTTATTGATATTGAGGTTTATCAGTACTTGATCGTGGTGGCTCCTAAGCTTCCCGTTCTTTTTGGTATTCCCAAGATCCATAAATTCAGGACCCCCCCCCTTTCGACCAATTGTTGATGGGCATGGTTCCATCACATACGCATGTGCAAAGTTGGTCGACACTATTCTGAAACCTTTGCTTGATCATGAGTCCCAGATTTTCAAGGACTCTTGGAGTTTTCTCCAAGATATTGGGAAAATTCCTTTTTGTGAGGAATGGTGGTTCTTAACCATCGATATCAAAGATTTATACACTGTCATCCCTCAGAGTCTTGGTATTGAATGGGTTGGTGAATTCCTTCGAAATAGGAACGTTAGTGACAACACTATTTACCTAGTAGAAACCCTGCTTGGAATTGTACTGAATTTTAATTTTATGTTGTTTGATGGTAAAATTTTTTTGCAGAAATCTGGGGTGGCAGTGGGTTTGCCTTGTGGTGGCAGCTTTGCCAACTGTGTGTTGGCTCATTGGGAAAAAAACCCATTTGTTCACCAACACCTTTTTTAAGGAATGTGTCGCCTGGTACACAAGGTACCAGGACAACATGTTCCTTCTATGGAAGGGTTCACCATCTTGTGTTCTGGCTTTTTTTGCCTGTTTCTCCAACATGACGCATTTTTTAGAGTTCACTTTCAATCTGGATGAACGGTGCATTAGTTTTTTGGATATTCTTTTAACTAAGGATTCTGTAAATAAGAGGTTCAAGAGTGTCATTTTTAGCAAACCCACTTACTCAAACACATTTCTCCATTTTTCTAGTTGCCATCCTAACCATCAGACGAAAGCTGTTGTGTGAAGGGTCAGATGGTTAGGGCGGCTAGGATGATTTCAGATGAAAAGGATTTTTTGATAGAGTGTGAGCGTTTGAGTGTCATGTTTGAGAACAGGAGGTACCCTCCCCTGTTTCTTTTAGACATCAAGTCTGAAGTTATTAACAAAAGGTCTTCAGGCTTTTACAAACCAATAT
This sequence comes from Protopterus annectens, assembly GCF_019279795.1. NCBI lineage: Eukaryota > Metazoa > Chordata > Ceratodontiformes > Protopteridae > Protopterus > Protopterus annectens. The sequence goes on along the minus strand of NC_056728.1, from coordinate 1,639,299,253 downwards.
TGGTTGAGGGTTTTTGTATTTACAATCATGATGGGGTTTTGCCCAACCAAGCTAATAATAGTCATTTTGGTGCACCATTTGCCACTAGTTTTCTTTGTACGTTTAGCTTGGACTATATTGACATTAGGAGGATGCTTGAGAAGAACTGGCCACTTATTATTGATGATCCTCTCCTTTATAGTAAATTTGGTAATGGTCCAAAAATTACATACAGGAGAGGTTTAAATCTGAAATCACTATTTGAGGCTAAGCCTAGAGTCATGGGTTCCCGCAATGCTGGTATGAATAAGTGTGGTGCATGTAGGCAATGCAAGTACGTGCGTACTGATTCGAGAGTGAAGTTGTGGGACCAGCTATATCATGTGAAGGGGAAATTTAATTGAGAGACCAGGAGCGTTGTCTATGGTGCTATTTGTCAGAGCTGTACAGCATTTTATATCGGTAAGACTGAAAGAAAACTTAGGCAGCGCATTTACGAGCATGTTTATGCCATTAATAGATGTGACCTTAACAATGCCCTGGCAAAGCATATTAATGAGTTCCCGGGTCATCATTTTAAGTTTACAGTCTTGACAAAAATTGATTTCGACATTAGAGGTGGTCCATGGCAGAGTCAACTCGAAGTCTGTAAGCTATTTTGGCAGATCCGTGTGGCTGCCTACATGCACCCTTGTCTTAATGACTATGTATCTATTAGTTGTATTCTTAAAAAGTTTTCCTTAAATAGATAATAGCTTTAATTTTTATGTGTGTATATATATATATATATATATATATATATATATATATATATACACACATACCTATTTATATACACATTTATGTATTATTTTTATTATTATTTTTAAGTTAATAGAATTATGTTCTATTCTATTTTATTTTATTTTACTTTATTTTATTTTAATACACCTTAAAATATTTAAGTAAGCTTATTTTATATTATATTGCATTAGTTTAGTTTATATTGATTTCGTGTATCATATTGTTCAGAAGTTTGTAGGGTATTTTGTCCTTAATGCTGTTCTTAATTGAAATGGAGTGGGTGTATATGTTTTTTATATTAGTTGATTGGTCTAATTAGGGGATTGTTTATTTAACTTTGGTTCATTCTTTCATTTATTCATTTGTTGTCTGAGGAAGGAGAGACACTGTGCCCTCCGAAAGCGTGTGCTCACACTATTAAACTTTATTTTATTATTTTACTTTTTGTTGTGTTGAGTGTTTCCTTAAGCTCATTTTCCTTTGTTTTATACATTGTTTATAAGTTCCACGATGATGCATTCCATAGCCTTGCAGACCAAGCTCATCAGGCTAATGGGGCGGTAGTTTGCGGGGTCCATGGTGGCTCCCCCTTTGTGGAGTGGGATAACCGTTGCTGTGTGCCATTCAGTGGGCATAAAGTCTGAAGTGAGGCTATGATTGAACATGGTACTTAGGTGGGGTGCCAGTTCATTCTGTAGTTCATGTAGAACGCAGCTTGGGATGTTGTCAGGTCCCATGGATGCTGTGTTCTTGACTTTGGAGAGTGTGTTTTTTACCTGTGCAGCCATGATTACAGGAACTTTGCATTCTTCTGGTATAGAGATGGGCCCTTTAGGGGGTGAGAGAGGGGTAAAGTTAGCACTGAACCTTATTGCCAGGATTTTGGCAATATCAGTTGGTTCTGTACATTTCGTTGAACAGGTTAGTTTGCCTATTGGTAGTAAATTTACTTTAAAAGAACAGCTTCTATGAAAAGAATCTTTGTTTATTTTAATGTATAACACTGTAATACCTGGGAGTTGAATGGGGAAGTTAATTGGAAATATCTTGTTTAATTATTTAATTGCTTTATTGATTAATTGTTTTGTATATATAGATGTTTTATTGTGCTTTATTACTCCATGATGGTCTTATGACTGAGGTGTTACAGAATATTAACATATTTTTTGTGAATCTTAACCTGTTGTTTGATTTAATTTTTTTAGTTTTTATTTTATTTTGTGTTGTGACTAGTATAACATTTAAATTGTTGACAGGTAAGTCTGCCAAACTAAAATCTAAATCGATGCACAGAAGATTAATGACAGACTATGTGGAAGCAAATGGTCATTGTGTAAAACAAACTTGAATGATGCTGTGATGCCCCAGCACTGGCCCATTAATTAAGGAGCCTCAATCCTCAACTCTGGGAACAGTGGGGGATGTACACACTGGGAGGATGACAAGTACACACACAGTAAAGTTCAATGTCCCTTAAGAGCACACAGAGATCACTGTCAGTTTGGGGTTGGTTTCTCCCTCTTTCACCAGATCCCCAGTAAGACTCTCCACTGGCACAGCTATGAAGCTGATATCTCAGTTGAGTGGTTAAGATAAGACCTCTAGCACCCTCTCTGTCCAACCAGTGTTTTGTGTCCCTGCCAAAGTAGCTGACACACGCACTCTTTGAGATTTGTTTTATATAGAAACACACACACACACACCTGAGAAAGCTGACACAAGTTTACTGGCTATGCCCCCTTCTGCCCAGACTATAAGGTAGTTTTCACTGCCACCAGCCAACTCTTATTAGCTACTTTAAGGCCATTAACAAAGGGTGTCCAATCCTACTGTGTAATGTTACTATTAATCCAAATTGTAGAAAGAACAGACGTACATGCATGAAGTCCAGGATGCCATTTCCTGGAATATTTTATTCTGTCCGAGGTATGGCAATTTCAGAGTTGGTATATATAAGTTAGGGGGTTGCTCCCACATATGAGGGGGTGCAGGGAGTGCTTGCCTCCTGCAAAAAAAGAAGTTTTAAGGAGAAGATAATGTTCAAGATTCAATCTTCTCCTGGATTTGCAATAAATTTTTTCTGTCTGTCACCACTTGGCATTATGAGTGCCAACATTTCAATTGGGACCCTTTAAGAGAAAGGGAAATAGGCCAAAACCAGAGTTATATAGACTCATACAACTTTCTTGTTATGGAAAAAAATGAAGGATGGTTATTTTGGACAAATTATTGTCAGAATTGGAATGTTTGGCACTCAGAGTCATACATTAGCAGGGTCTATATTAGATCACCGAACGCTTAAAAAAGCGAACAGTGATTAGTCGACCATATGTAAGCCAAAGCTTACAATTTTGAACTATCAGACAGTGATTTTTTTCCTAGGGAAAAAAAAAATCGATCTTCCAACAAAAAAAAACAAAAACATACTTTAAACATTACATTAAGTGGGGGGCTTCTCCCCCACACCCCCCTACTTAAATATACCAACTCTGAGACCGCACTAGCAAAGCAACGAAGCGGCCAAGCAAATTCTTCCCCAGGGAAAGAATTTGCTTAAAAGCCACTTCGATATTTTGCCATTTCAGGCTTTTGAGTTCGACCAAGACGCATTTGAAAGAATGTGTCTTCGGTCTTCTAATAGGGAACCCATTAGCATGCATGTGTTGAAAAAAGCTCTATAACTACCTGTAATATGATGTTCTATAACAATGTAATAGCATCCATAAATGAAAAAGTCTACCGTGATGTCATTTATGTACACTAAATTTCAGCCTTAGATGGGGTCATGCACAAAATACTGATCAATAAATTAGAACAACTACATGTTTGTGCTACAGATGTATTAGAGCTGTATGTCATATAAGATGGTTTGTACAGACGTGTGCTGAAGAGGTATTTATAGGTACATAGGATATTTAGAGGCAACCATCTCTGGGAATGTTGGGGTTATCAAAAACAGTACAAAATCATCAGGCAACCTATGTAGGCAATTATACAGGAATGACAGATGTACTAATAGGTGAGATTAGTTGATGTATGGAATAAACTACCAAATTATATCAAAGCAAGCATTAGTTTAGATATGTTTAAGAAAACTTGAACACTTATTATGGGAATGAGTATTTTGGTATATTGGCAGAATAGAAGGGCATGATTGCCTGTGTATGTATGTACAAAGGTAACACAGAAAAAAAAATCCACATTTAGTTTAGTGCCTTTGCCCCTGACAGATACAGGGGCTTCATCAGAATACACACAGAACCTAAATGGCAAACTTTGAGTCTTCTCAAAGTGTCACATGATAAAATGGGATAATCAGAAAAGAGTTAAATAGATAGTTAAATCCATAATAACATTTGTTATGTAAAAGCATTCAGCATTTTCATTTTACTGATCTCACTTCTAACAATATCTTGATACTAATGTGATCATTTAAGCCAGGAATTCTGCTAATATCTTCCCTTTTTCTTGTCTTATATATTAATTTATTTACCATTTGTGAACCAGGATGGTGTGTTGATACTAAGACCCTGTATAGGCATGAGGCATGCCACAGGGCAGCAATCACAGCACAAAGTAATTTCAGCAATAAATTAGGCCAAACTTCAAACAAAAACATGCACCATTAATATAAATTATATACAGTGTGTGCTTAGCTTTCATACAGCAGGAAATAAAAGACATTAGTTTATACAAAAACATACAGCACTAATATAAATCATTTGCAGCTTATATTTAGTATACATGTTGAAGCACAGCCAGAGTCAACAGCAGATTTTCAGCTAAGAAGAATACAAAACAACAAGTGAGCAATTTTAGTCCACAGGCATTGTGACTGCACTCGCTCAGACTTGAATAAACAGCTATAGCTATTTGCTTTAACTATATATTTTTTGTAATGCTTGGGTGAATCCTGGTAGATTGTTGTTAACCCTAGTTGAATTAGGTAAGGAGCTCAAATCAGATGAGTAATTTTAGAGAAAGATCTTTCTATGAGTGCTATTTTGAAAGGTGGTCTATATAGTGTTATACTTAAGGGGGTATTTTAAGGAGTGCAGATTCCTTATATGAGGTTTATTTTTGAGGGTTAGACAGTATTTGTCATACATCAGTTAGAATGTCAGTTTAGTTAGTAGGAAGGAGGCCTTGTCTTGTATTGATAGTCACTTGTTTTTTGCCATTGCAGTGCAGTGGTGTTCTCTCTTGGGACTGAAATGAATAAAACTTACTATTTTTTTTCTCAGCTGTTTGTAGTGTGTGACATTTCTGTTGGGGAAAGTGACATAATAACAAGTAATGCATACTTAAATCGAAGTGACAGTGCACTGATAGCTAATGCATCAGTATTTAAAAGATGTGTGATTTTAAGCTACTTGACATGACTGAGCATTAGCTAAACTTGTTTCTTTGTTTGGAGGAGGAAGGAGAGGCTATGATTTAGGGTTATGCCTAGACACTTGTGATAGCGGCTAACAAAGTTTAGTTTAAGTCCGGTAACATTGGTTAACCTTTGTTGGATCCCAAATACCATGTGTTGACTTTGAAGCTTTAAGAATGATCCACTGGCTTGTAGCCAGTTCCTGAGTAGTGAAAATGATTTTGTAGTGCTGTATTTCTTAGGAGTATCTGCCTGGATTTGGTATGAAAATCTTATCAACATAAAGTAGGCAGTTTAAATCAGACTTGTTCCAATGCAGACTGTTAATAAAAAGAAAATAACAGGGGATTATTGTTGTACTCTTGGTATTAGCTTACCTATTCAACCCTGTAGATCATTTGCTAAACTTATGAAAAAATTATTCACAAGGTAGTCCTCCAACCAAGTGAAAATCTCTGTAGAAAAACTGCAGTACTGGAGTTTGTGTACAAAAGGCACCTGTTAAAGGCATCTGATAGAAGGCCTTTGTGTGCATCACTTATTAAGGAATCTGACAGTGCTTCTAAATCTCCTTCTTTAAAATGAAATGTCACATGATCTAACCCAACCCCCTCTAAACTTTCTGAAAGGTACACACTTTACAGAATGCTTTGCTACAGAATTATGACTGTTCTCCTCTTCCAGCCTAAACATGTTCATAAACAGTTTCTGGTGGTTTGTGAGACTTGCCTTCAAAGTTAAAAGCTCTACAACTGCCACATGTTCTTATATTTGTACCAGTATGTGCTAATATCACATTTGAACTCTCATTTATAAATCAGCACTGTAGACATACGCCTCGTTTGCAAATACCAGCTCTTTGTCTTATTACTTATAATTTCAAATTCTTTTTTTAATTAATTTCTTAGATTATTGTTTCTCTTAAAAGTAAAAAAAAACTGTCTCCTTACCTCCTACTGAATAAACCTGAATATCGAATTGCAAAACCTTTCAATTAGATCTAATAACCGCTATTATCAATAGACTGTCTGCACTGTTGCTGAATACCACAACATAAAGCACATCAGTATCTTGTTTATGAACAGCTTTATTGTTTATATCAGCATGCACTCTACTTTTTTTTCTTAAAATTGGAAAAAACACTATCTCTATTTTTACTCCACCATTGACAGGTTGTAATATATCTTCCTTGTAACCTCTTTCTTTAAATGTCATTTTTAACTTGTCCAATTGTCCTATATATTCTATGTCATATGACACTAATCTGCCTATTCTAATAGCCTGACTGCATACAGTACTCTTTTTCATTCACATGAGATGTACACTGCCTGTAAAAAAAAAATAAAAAACATATTGATAAAGTTACCTTTCTTATAATTATTGAACTGAGTGTACCTAAAGATCCTCATAAATTAATAGTGATATCAATTAATAGAAGAGAGGTGAAGAAGAGAATACAGGCAAGGTGGAATGGGTGGAGAAGAGTGTCAGGAGTGATTTGTGACAGGCAGGTACCAGTAAGAGTGAAAGGGAAGGTCTACAAGAGGGTAGTGAGACCAGCTATGTTATATGGGTTGGAGACGGTGGCATTGAAAAAAAGGCAGGAGTCAGAGCTGGACGTGGCAGAGTTAAAGATGTTAAGATTTGCATTGGGTGTGACGAGGATGGACAGGATTAGGAATCAGTATATTAGAGGGGTCAGCCCAGGTTGGATGGTTTGGATACAAAGCCAGAGAGGCGAGATTGTGTTGGTTTGGACATGTGCTGAGGAGGGATGCTGGGTATATTGGGAAGAGGATGCTAAGGATAGAGCTGCCAGGCAAGAGGAAAATAGGAAGGTCTAAGATAAGGTTTATGGATGTGGTGAGAGAGAACATGCAGGTGGTTGGTGTGACAGAACAAGATGCAGAGGACAGGAAAAATGGAAACAGATGATTCACTGTGGCAACCCCTAATGGGAACAGCTGAAAGAGAGAAATAAATTAATAGTGATGCTAGAATAATATTTCTGAGCGGTAAAACCCTAAAATTCGGTAGTGTTGTAAATGCAAGAAAGGAATTTATCAAAGACATCAAAATCATTTTCATATCCTGTCCATACTAACACATAATCAGTGAAGCATCCATAAAATCCCAGCCACTGTTGAAGTTTGGAACCATAAACATAGCTCCTTTCCCACTCACTGAGCACTAGATTAGCAAAAGCTGAGGCTGCAGATGCAGCAATGGTTACACTTTTAGATGATGGAAATAATTACTCTGGAATATGAAAAAAATCATTTGATGAAATATCATTCAATAAGCAACATACAGTGTAATTTTGTCTTGTGAAAGGCTATTTGCTACCAAAAATATTGTCTAATCATTTCCAGACGTTGACCATGAGAGATACTGCATACAAGCTGTTGACACCTACAGTAGCTAAAATTGCAAGGACAAACCAGAAGTTTGATTTTCTGTAAAAAGTGTCAGGAATCCTTTGGGTATGAATTTGACATGTGTAGACCCCCATTTATTAAGTAACCCACATGTAAGACATGGACTTCAGCTTGGAGCCCACATGCAGATAATCTGTGCCTAAAAGTAGGGTTTAACATGTTTATGTGACATTTTGGATTTTATAAAATAATAAAAGGCTTGTGCAAAGATCCTATTATTCTCAAACATATCCAGCAACACACTGTCTATATATTTGTGGGCAGTTTGTATATTGCAATAAGTTACTTCCTCAGGACACTCATGATCCACCAGCAAAATCAATATATTATCAGTGGGTCTACTTCTAAATTTCGAACTTTCAAAATGTTAACTTTCTTATGGTTGAGACCATAAGATCAATGTTTTGAAATTTAAATTAAAAAAAATATATATATTTTTTTTTACATTTTTGCAGGGGGCAAGCCCCTGCACCCCCCCCAAATGGGGTGCTGTGCCCCCCACACCCCTTGATAATTAAACATGCCAACTCTGAGATTGCACTACAATGAAGAAAATGTTAACTATACCATTCTGTGCTGTATGGAGATCTCGATTTAAATGGTTCGAAGTTTCAGTCAGCATTTTGAAAGTTTGAAATTTAGAAGTAGACCCATTATCAACATATTTGTCTATGTCGATAAGCATAAACCTTCCCTGTTTATGATCTTTCATAAATTGCTGCTTTTTTGTAATTTTTGTAACCCTGCCATCTCATCACTGTGTAAACTTTAAAAACATCATAATGTCTAAATATCACTTTAACATATTTTTTGAGAAATACAAATGGTGGCATTTAAAGGCAGATTGAAAGTGCCTTTTCTCTTCACCATACTATGTGCGTTTGAGATGTAATAGGAATAAAGCTCACAATGCATTTCAAATTTAATTTACCAGTTTTAACTGGCATAAAAAGTTAATCTCTTTTTCAAAATGTCTAAAGTCTATTACTTAATGTAAAAGAAGTAAAAATGAATACCTGAAATGTATTTTCAAAATGGTCAAATGTTTAACCTATGGACATCTCCATCTGCAACTGCTTCCTCCTCAACTTTGTCATCTTGACTGGTATGTTCTTCTGGTGTAAATGCAGCTCCTATAATGTCTTCTAGGTTAGGTTTTCAATGTTTTTGTTTTTTGAGTGATTCCACCTTGGTTCAGTAGTTAGTGATTCTGTGAATATAATGTGATATGATATAATATAATATAATAACATCTTTGGCTCCAATTATGTTATTATATATTTGAGATATTTATCTCAAGAAGATGTAGATAGGAAAATTTCAATTCAAGGCTGTAATCTGGCTACATTTTGCTGTTTACCTAAAATTCATAAAGATTTAAATAATCCACCTGGCTGGCCAATTATTTCAGCCTGAAAATATTTTTTACATAACATTGGGCTGTTATTACACCAATTTATTTTCCCTTATGTTCTCAAAATTCCTTCTTACATCAAGGACAGCTTTAATTTTTTTGAATAAGATATCTCTATGTTAAAATGGGATGAGAACATGTATTGGGAGGTAAGAAGCCTATATACAAGTATTAGACATGTGGATGGTATACAGTCATTCTATCAATTTTTGGGGGTGGATAGTCCTTTAATTCATTATGTTGTAGAGCTTGTAAATTTTTGTCTTTAGAATAATTATTTTATGTTTGATAATGAAATTTATCTTCAAGTACAAGGTGCAGCCATGGGGGGCACCTTTTGCCCCCACATATGCAAACTTGTTGATGGCTTCATTTGAAACTATTTTTTGTATAAACATGAGTTTATGAAAAAATATGTGATGCACTATTATCACTATATAGATGATTTGATATTTATTTGCAGGGGCGACCAAGAGGATATTCTACAGTTTGTTTCTGATCTACAATGTAATAATTATAATTTATTTTTTGATGGTCTACAATATGGCAATGCAGTAGTATTTTTAGATTTGTCCTTAAAGGGCTTTGCTAATGGCACTATACAAACTTATGTACATAGAAAATGTTTAGATGGTGGGCAAATTTTACATGGGAATAGATGCCACCCTCTCCATTTGCTCTCTTCATTGCCTTATGGGAAATTGTTGAGATTCTCAAGAATTTGTAATAATGAGAATGATTTTTATGATGAAGTGTTTAAAACTGTTAATATGTTTTGTAGTAGGCGTTATAATTATGATGTGATTAATGAGGTTTTTCTTAAGGGTTTTAAAGTTGAATAAAGAATTAAATCCATAGAAAGGAGGTAATGTTTTGCCATATAATGATTTGAAGGAACAAATGTATTTTGTAACAATTTATATTTTAAGTGAAAAGATAAGCAGTTGGAGTATTATGGCTGATTTTCTTCATATACTCCATTTCTGATAACTTCAGCTTCTCTCTCTCTCGTTTTCTACCTCCTGCCTACTTTTCTTACTCTTCCAACACTCTACTTTAGAATAACCATCAATCTGCTCTTGTAAATACTCCCTCTCAGGACATACATCTGCTGCTTATGTAGTCAATTAACTTATTGTTTAGATATTGCATTATCTCTTTTATATAATGCGTCTTGCTATTAGTACTAAAGCGGTTGAAGTCCTATGTAAATCAGAATTTTTTGACTGTGTAATAGTTACTTTCTCTTTTGGATTGTCTTGCATATGTAATTGGAGCTTTTCTCCTTGGGTCTCAGCTGAAAATGGGCCTTTGGCTCAGTTGGACCAACCCGGTTAACAAATGATAATAAACAAATAAGTAAATAAAATAAATACTAGAATTTTCTTTTAAAGAATCAGGATTTAGCTAAAATGTTTCGGGGACATCTTTGTGTTTCATATAAATGGGGACGTAATCTTAAAGATATATTAGTTCACAGTCATTTTGTTTCACCTAGTTTGAATTTTATAAGACAACCAGTTATTACTGGTACTTTTCCATGTAATAGTTGTACACTTTGTTGTCATTTAGTTAGCTCTTTTAAGATGATAAATTATATAAAGTTTTCATCAACAGGTTGTTTTTCTTGTAACACTAAGGGAGTTGTATATGCTTTGTGATGTCCATGTAATTTATTCTACATTGGAAAGACTAAAAACATGTTTAAAGTGAGATTATCAGAACATTTTATGGACATTAAAAATAAATGTATAGAAACATCTGTGTTAGCAAATTTTAAAGGAAAACATAATAGTGATTCTATGTTATTGAAAGGCACTACTCTTAAAAATATTAATTTTAACATAGGGACTAGTTTTGTTTTAAAAGAACAGCTTCTATATAAAGAGTCTCTTTTTATCTTAAAATATAATACTTTGTCTTGGGGTTAAATTGTGAAATAAATTGGAAATATTTGCTTTGATTGTCTAATTGGTTAGTTGGATAACTATGTTCTTTTTATATATAAATTAATGTTTTTTTTAGTGTGGATTGTTACTCCTTGAAGGTCTTGTGGCCAAGGTGCTAGAGAATGTCATAACTATTATAGTCAAGTTATTTCCTGTTTTTAATGGATTCACAAGGGACACTGTAGTCAATCATATGAAAAGGTAAAGGTCAGAAAGCAGTCAAGGAATAGGATGTGGCAAACTATAAATGGTAATAGCACTGCTAGTGATAGTGACTTTGTGACAGATTATGTACCTTATACGTACTCAGTTGTTGCTTTGCCATGTAAGTACGTATCTATCCTAAAGACTGACCCAGGTTTATCCCAAGTATAGCTAGATGGTTTGAAAGAGTTGTTCAGAAATACAAACACTTTTTCTGACTCCTTGATTTCTGCTTGCATGAGAGGACGAAGATAGAGGAATCCTTGTGTGTGTGTGTGTGTGTGTGTGTGTGTGTGTGTGTGTGTGTGTGTGTGTGTGTGTGTGTGCGCACGCATGTGTGTGTGTGTGTAGGCTGTCTTGCAAAAGAGCAAATAAAAATAAATGTAAACGTACTTAGGACATATGATCACTTTGATTATAATAATACAGCAGTGATTTGTTGACACATATGTGATAATTTACCTAGAATCCTGTGACCAAACATATCATGGCAATCCGTACCAATGACAATAAATAGTGATTTTTTTTATAATGTGTCAAGTAATACTTTACTTTAAAACTTAAAGGTCATTGCAGCAATGGTAAGCATGGTATATTTTTAAATGTATTATCTTGTAATTCTGTTAATAAATGTGTCTTGGGAGTTTAAAATGTTTTATTAAATGCCTTCACAAGTGACATGGGGTGATTTCTTATTATTTTGCTATAAAGTTCTGAAACCTTTACATGTAACTTATTTCATCAGTCAGTATGGCATTTATGTTATTAGTTTATACATATGATACAGGTAGTCAATTAAGCTATAGTATGCCAGAAGAATTGATGTCTGATACTGCAGTGTGTTCAACAATTCTCACATGGTGCCTTTAAAAAATAGATTTGGCTAAATTGTTTAATTAATTATTTAATTGCTTTTTTAAAAACATTTTTCCCGCCTGCTTGTGTATTTAAGGGAATTATGTATCACATATTGTTGTCTGAAGAAGCGTGGGATGTCCCATGCGAAAGCGCTTACCTTCTTTCTTTTTTTGGTGTAATAAAAGTCGTTTGGTTTTATCCTGGAATTTGCAATTGTTTCTTTACTGATCATCATGGTTGGAATTCCTGTTTGGTTCATCTATTTACCCTTTTTGTATTTGGCAGGAACACCACTCAGTAGCGAAGTTGCAATTTTGTGTTTTTAACTTGTTCTTCTTTGTTGCAACTTGTTACACACGATGGAGCCATCACCATCTATCACTATTCATTGTCCGGAGCCGAGGGATACCACTACACTATGGAATGGACTGTTTTTGTCGGACGTGAACCCTTTATTGTCTCTGGATCTAGCCAGCAGTACTGCTGGCTTACCTTCAATTAATACTGGTGAGAATTTGACAGAATTTCATTCTATGTTGAAATTGCTAGAGGATGACATGTACCAATTACAGCGTTATGTGTGGCAAAGATTACACTTGGAGGCATGTTTGCATTTTAGGGTAGTCCCCAGAGGCATGCGGGTTTTCTGCATGCCGACTTATGGGGACTCCCATCCTGTCTTGCTAAAACAGTGGCAGGACCTTAACATAGAGCTTGGCTTTAGTTACATCAAGCTACTTTTACAGTACTTTTCACCACTTGAAAAAGAATTGCGTGCAAAAGTAGATAATGCTTATAAAGACATAACGGAGCATTATCAATCTGATTTTTGCCTGGAAAAGTTGCGTAACGTTTGTTTACAGGTGAACGCATTTAGCGATAAACTGAAGTTGACAAAACAACGAAAATTGGTGAGGGACAATAATGATTTTTCATTAGGCCAAGTGTTTGTTTGGCCCAGAACCCATTATTCACAAAGTTCGGGACATAATTCTCAAAATGAGCAGATTATACCTCATGGAAACAGTAAGGCAGATAAACATGCCTTACCTGCTTCATCGACCCCTACTACTTCCTCACAGGCTAATGCTTTAGGACCAGCAGCGGAACTGTTGTCAGGTGTTCTTAATGGCAATGAACGATTAGCTACCGATACGCCTCCATCTAATCAGGAAGCTTTTTTCAACAGACCTGGTTCTAATAATGGAGCTATTCCCAAATCCACTCATCCTGGGAATGCTCCTTTTTTACCATATCAGAAGAAATATATGCAGCAAAACAGAGGGAGGTCTGTAAGCAGGGGTCGACGAAAAAGAAAATTCTCAGGGGAGAGACCTATGCAGCAAGCGAAATTCAGGAACTGACTGACTTGGTTTTTAATTTTTCTAATTATGTACTGGACAGTCATGCTGTTAGTTTATTGAACAAAGGTCTCAATTATATTCCTGCTCACAGAGCAATACTTAGTGAAACCATCATAGATCTTAGATTGTTTTGTCGTCAGTTGTCTATAAAGGTATTTTTTTCTATAAACAAATGTGATACATTAGTCAATGATTCACGATCTTTACAGTTTAAACGCAGCAGCTCTTTTGTACCTAACATGCCTTCACAGGTGGAATGCTTCCTAAAACTATGTGAAGCTGATTTTTATAAGTTATTTTCTAATACCAACAGAAAAGGACAGTATTATAATTTAACTGAACAGCAGTATAGGTCGCTACAGCTATTAGTGAAAAATCATGATGTCACTGTGAAACCCGCTGATAAAGGGGGCGGAATAGTGCTAATGAATACTTTAGATTATTTGAATAACATGGCATTTATGTTATCTGATGATTCCATCTATAAGTTGATTGATAGATCTGATATTACTATCATAATAAAGAATGTACAAGACACACTATTTGATTTAGTAGTACACCTGACTAACCTGTGTCTTCTCCACTCTTTTTCATCTCTGCACTTCATTAGTTCTATTCCTTTTACTGTTAGTTTTTAAGTATGTACTTTCTGCACAATTATGTGATATTTAATTATCTGCGTATTTTTAACTTGATTTTCTTGAATTTATCCTCACTCCAATGTTTTCTATTTTCTCTGATTGTAGTTTTATCTTAGAATAATTAGATTTATATCTTATTGTAATTTTTCTTAGCTTATAGTGGAGCTTTTCTCCTCGGGCCTCTGCTGAAAATGGACATGTATCCAGCCAGACTAGCCCGGTCAACAAATGTAAAATAAAATAAAATAAAATAAATAAATTTACTAATGTGCAGCCAGATAAGTGTAGAGGTTTTTGAATATTTCTCTATTAGGCACCCTTCCCTTCCCATTATTAAAGGTTTGCCTAAGATACATAAAGGAATTACACCTATTCCTATGAGACCAATTGCATCTGGGGAAAATTGGGTTACCTCGAATGTTTCTACCTTCATTGAAAAAATATTGAGGCCAGTTGTTCACACTTTTCCATCTATTCTGAAAGACACTCACCACCTATTAGAAAGCTTACACCATTTAAGCCTAGAGATGTTACTAAGCATGACTATTTTTTAATAACATTAGATGTCAAAAATCTTTTTACCTCCATACCTAATGATGTTGGCATACAGTCTGTAAGGGAGCTACTAGTAAATGAGACTTCTTTTAACAATGACAGAGTGATTCTAGTCTGCCAGTTGCTTGAGCTAGTACTGTGTAACAACGTTTTCTTGTTTGGAGATGAATGCTTCCTACAAAAATGGGGGGTTGCTATGGGAACCCCCTGCACAAATACGTATGCCAACTTAGTGGTTTTCTATTGGGAGAAAACTTTTTTGTTCCCACATGAGATGTTTAAATATGTTAGATCTTATCATCGTTTTGTGGATGATATTCTCATTGTATGGGAGGGATCCAAAGTGATGTTTAATGAATTTTTGTCATACCTAGAGACCACTACCACTTTCCTGAGATTTACTAAGGAAATGTCTTCTATTGAAGTACATTTTCTAGATGTGACACTTAGAATCACTGAGTCTGGATCCATTGTTTCATCGCTATATAGGAAACCAGTATGGAAGAACACCATACTTAGGTTTGACAGCATGCATCCTAGGCATATTTTTTATGGTATTGTGAAAAGCCAGTTTATCAGAATACTCAGGCTTTGCAAAGATCGTGAGCTTTTAATAAAAGAGGCTGATAACATGGAGTGCCTTTTTAAAAATAGGGGTTATGAATCAAATATGGTGAGATGTATCAGAGAAGAAGTATTGGGGCATTTGACTTTGCAAACTGATGTGACCAATAGAATGACCAATGGACATAAAGGTCCCAATAATTTTAGTACTGGAACTGGATTATATGCCAATGGAAAATACGTCAAATACATCACCAAATATACTAGTGACATCAATGATATAAAATCTGTAATATATAAGAATTGGAACGTATTGACTGTAGATCCACAGATTAAATCATTAATTGGGCAGAAACCTGTCTTTTTGTTTAACAACTGCAAGAATCTTAAACAAATTTTATGTATAGACCATCATGTTGTAAGCACTTTGGACATCAATATGGCTATGCCTTTTGGCACCTTTGCTTGCAATCAATGTAACAGATGCCAGTACATTACTAAAGATCAGATTTACAAACATCCTACTAGCACATTGCACTTTACCCCCACGTTTCATGCTACTTGCAACACATGCAATTTAATATATCTGGCTGATTGTTTATCCTGTGAAGCCTTCTATGTGGGTTTGACCAAGAGAAGGCTACAGGACAGGATATACAACCATATCTATGATATGCGTAGGGGATTAGAGACCAATGCACTAGCGAAACATCTGCTGGAACATCCTTCCCATAGTTTTCGCTTTAGAGTCCTACAGATATTAAAAGAAAATATAAGAGGAGGCGATTTGGACAATGAATTAGCAATAGCAGAATTAAAATGGATTTTTAAGTTTAGTGCACATATACATCCAGGATTGAACTATTTTATATCTATAAAACCATTACTTATGAAATAGTTGTTCTATAGACTTTTTATATCAATATGTGTTTTCATGTTTATCAGGAATATTTATATATATTTCTATGCATTATTTAGCCTTAGTTAGAACATTTTAAGATTTTTTAGCTATATATACATAAAATTCTTCTAGTTAATTTAGTATCCATTTATTTGTTTGTTTATTTTTAATGATGCTACATGTAACTTTTGGATATACTGGTTTTAATTATAGTTATTACATTTTATAATACATGTATATTAATTTGATTTATTAATATTCATTTCATGAATTTTATGACAAGTTCATTTATGTATAATTTCATCAGTCAGTATGGCATTTATGTTATTAGTTTATACATATGATACAGGTAGTCAATTAAGCTATAGTATGCCAGAAGAATTGATGTCTGATACTGCAGTGTGTTCAACAATTCTCACATGGTGCCTTTAAAAAATAGATTTGGCTAAATTGTTTAATTAATTATTTAATTGCTTTTTTAAAAACATTTTTCCCGCCTATTTGTGTATTTAAGGGAATTATGTATCACATATTGTTGTCTGAAGAAGCGTGGGATGTCCCATGCGAAAGCGCTTACCTTCTTTCTTTTTTTGGTGTAATAAAAGTCGTTTGGTTTTATCCTGGAATTTGCAATTGTTTCTTTACTGATCATCGTGGTTGGAATTCCTGTTTGGTTCATCTATTTACCCTTTTTGTATTTGGCAGGAACACCACTCAGTAGCGAAGTTGCAATTTTGTGTTTTTAATTCTGTTAAATAAAAAGATTACTTGGAAATGTGTCTTGGGAGTTTAAAATGTTTTATTAAATGCCTTCACAAGTGACATGGGATGATTTCTTATTATTTTGCTATAAAGTTCTGAAACCTTTACATGTAACTTACAAAATGCAGTCTGTTCTCCTTTTGGGTAATTATATACTGATTCATTTTCTAATTAATGGATGCAATTACCAATGATGGTTCATAGGTTCATAGAAGACTACTAGGCCAACAGTTCAAGAGCCCTTACAAGTTTATTCATTATTACCCAAATTTTACTTGATTTTCAATCCTTATAGGCTAGAAGATGGCTTAGGTTTGTGCTTTTGTGTATTTTATAGACTGACCCTGTCCATAAGGGACATGGGTGCCACCCCAGAAGTGAATTTACATGTCCCCATCCATTGATCCAAACTATGTTTGAAGAACGTCAGGGGAAAGGCTGTGGTTTACATGAATAGAAAGACTGCTCCAGAGAAGGGTAATCTCGACACATATCTGTTTCTCCAGCATGCTGTGTTTGTGTCCCAGACCAGGTTTAGTTCCTTAGATCGGGTGGTCATTGTGCAGTTTGTCTTGTGAAAGTGTGACAGTTCTATAAAGGCTGGATTTGAGAGTACCTTGTGAGTTAGGCATAGATCACCCCTTAATAGTTGGTAGGAGACCGAGTAAAAGATTAGGGCTTTCAGTTAAATCACATAGGACATGTTGTATTTTTTTTTTTGTGAGGAACTTTGAGACCACTCCAGCTGTTTGAAGTACCTGGTCCTTGTGCAGTTTGTCTTGTGAAGGTGTAACAGTTCTAGCATGGCTGGATTTGAGAGTACCTTGTAAGTTAGGCATATATCACCCCTTAATAGTTGGTAGGAGACAGAGTAAAGGATTAGGACTTTCAGTTAAATCACACAGGTCATGTTGTATTTTTTGTGAAGAACCTCTGAGGCCACTCCAGCTGTAGGAAGTACCTGGTCAAGCACATGCTGAAAGGTACATTGTACTTGGTTATTGATCTGATGAGAGCCGAGTACAGTGGAACTATAACTTCCTTGGATCTGGATGCCATGCCTTTACTTACAAGTTGTGCCACATAGAAGAACATCCTCTGCATTGTGGACATATGGAGGTCAAAGTTCAGGCTATTATCTATCTGTGTACCTAGATATCTAACTTCTGAGTCCACTCTTAGGGGTATGCTATTAATGTTGTAATTTGCAGTGGTATTTGACTTCCCAAAGGGTAAGATTATGCATTGTTTTGCATTTAGTTTTAGACGGTGGTTCTGACACCAATCATTTGTCTAAGTTAGGCCCTTCTGAAGGATGTCTGCATTACTGGGGATTCCTTGATTACGCCTAACTTGCAGTCATCAGCAAACTTAGTCAGCCAAAGGCCTTCTACATTAACCTCGACTTCAGAGAAGTATATTCTGCACAGGAGAGATCCAAGCACTGAATCCTGTGGTACACCACTAGTAAATGACCTCTTGCTGAATCTAGATTATCCCACTTTAACAACATTTATACTGTCCATTTGGCTATCCATCTGGTGATGTAGGGATTTATGCCCAGTTTCATGGGTTTATCTATAATAGCCAAGTGGAGAATTGTGTCAAATGCCTTAGCCAAGTACAGGTAGGCATTATGCATTGTTTTACCCTTATCCATGCCCCTAGTGACTTTCTCAAAGAAGTCCACTAGATTGAGTAGGCATGACGTGCCCTTGACAAAGCCAAACTGGGTTGGTTCTAGTGTTTGGAGGTTTCCTATGTTATTATTTATCAGGTCCATGATTATTCTTTCCCTAGCCTTGTATGTAAGACAAATCAAACTTAGGGGTCTGTAATTTTCTGGGTCTGCTGGTACCCCGGAGAGGGATGACTGTTGCTGTCCTCCATTCCACCCTAACAAAGCCAGTCTGGAGGCTGTGGTTAAATAGAGATCCTAGTGAGTCTGATAGGTCCCGTTTCAAGCTATTTAAGAGGCATCCTGGGATATTGTTGGGACCATCAAGGTCATGTTTTTAGCTTTGCAGTTTACAGTGGTGACCTGCTGTTTTGTGATCATTGGTAAAGGAATGGTTGGAGATATTTCTTGAGCGTAACCAGAGGTGATGGGGAGATGAAATCTGATCTTAATTTATTGTCCAGCAGATTTGCTATATCTTCTGGATGGGGTGTAGGTGATGTTGTCTACAACTAACTCTGCACATTAAGATTGTAGATATAACTGAAGAACACCTTATAGTTATTCTTAGCTTGGACAGCTATTTTTGCCTCACAATTCACTTTTGAAGACTTGACTAGTCCCCTGATATGTTTGTTTAGACTAATGAGGGAGTATTTTCTGTGTTGTGCACATTTTCTCCCACTTTTAGACAGAATCATCTTTCTTTTATTGTACAACATATTTATACCAGGAGTCCACCAGGTTGGTTTGTTTTTGCAGTTTGTCCTAGGCTTATTTCACTCTGATACTGCCATTTCTATGCAGTTGTTTGTATGGTCCTACAGGGCTTTTATGTACACCTTTGCATTGGTTTCTGTGTTTTCTGGGTTTGGAGGAGCTTGGAAATTAGTTATGTTGTCACTTAATAGGAGGCAGTTTGCCTTAGAATGATTCTTAAAGGTTTTAGGGTTAGGTGGGAGTTCTAGTTTTATATTTATTTCAAGGGAGACCACTTTGTGATATGTTCTAACTAGTGAGGATGTTACACTTGGGGGGGGGGGGGGTGCAACACTCTCCCATATTATGAGTACCAGGTCTAGGATATTTGTATCCCAGTGGGAGTGCAGACTAACTGGTCCAGGGCATTTGCATTGACAAAGTCTAAAAATCTTTGAGCCTGCATGTTAGTAGCTGTGTATTCTTCCCAGTTAATGGAGGGGTAGTTGAAATCACCATTGAGTATGGTAAGTTATTCTAGTACATTCAAGTATGAGGTATTCTTTTCCTGGTTCATGGTGGGGGACCTATACCTAGCAAGGATATGGTAAAGGATTTTTTCTTGGACATGGAGTAACTCAGGCATGTCATATTGTTTGACCAGTCTTGAGGTATGCTTAGCTTTTATGTAGATGTTTACACAACCACTTTTTTTCCATTCATGTACAGTGGGTGGTTGGAATGTGTAAAAGGTATTATAGCCTTGCACTGCCTGGGAGCTTTCCATGGCTTTAAATGATGGTTCAGTAACTGCACAGAGGTTGGCATTCTCCAGAGTCAGGAGGGCTTCCAGTGAGTGGAGTTTCTTGTTGAGACTCTCAATATTGACTAGTAATACCTTTGGCTTATCCTTATCCTGAGTAGATGTTGGAAGGTTTGTCTGTTCGACAATGCCTAAAAAGGCACAATAGGGGTGGATAATGTTTTGGCTAATATCAGAAAGCCTACTGGCAACAGGTGAAGGCCATCCCTGGCAAAGCAACATGGCCTGTCAATTATGTTCTTCCAGCCTGACAAATATTGGACCCCTTTGGAATGGCACCAGTAGTTAAGCCAATTATTAAAGTAATTTCTGTTGGTATTGTGGTATCATCCTTGGAGACTGTAGAATGCTGCTCAATGCTAGATTCATGCCTGCCTGTGACACATAATCTGAGTGCTTAATCATGTCTCTCTTCATATAGTCCAGGGAGGTATGTCTCATGAGTATATCTCAAGTCATTTATGTCCACATGGACTATGACTGAGTCATACTGATACTTGAGGTTTAGTGACCCAAGTGCTTGCATGTTCTGGTGAATCTTGGCTCCAACAGGCAACTAACTGTAACCCTCTCCTTATCCAGCCTGGTGAGAGGGATATCAGTTTGTCTCACAATGGAGTATCCTGTGACCAAAATATTGGGTTGTGTGGTGTTACACCTTATGTGCTTGGTAGGTGAGACATTATGAGATATAGTTTTATATGTTGTGGTAGGCATTGTCTTGTTTGTGTACATGCAGACTTTCTCTGTTTGTATCTGGAGGCCTTTGAGGTTTGGATAAGTTACATGTCAGCACCTCCACATACATGGGTCAGTGTGTCTAGTCCTTATTAAGTGCTGTGAGTGTTGTGCTTATATCACTGATAAAGTGTTTGGCATTTTTTGTGTCTGTATGAGAAAGTCTTGCCCCCAATAACATTGTGTAACTACATCTCTCACTTACTGTATTCATCTGTTTCACAATTAGGTGATTGTCAGTGAACATGCAGCAATGGCTACATTGCTTCAGGATGCCCATATCCACCAAGCTCGATGCAGAGATAGCAAGAAAGTGCCTGTCCGTGGTTTCAGGTCCTTAATATGTGCTTTACAAGGGAATAGAATGGGGGAGAGGTGTTTACAACAGGATGAGGGATAGGTGATTATGTAGTGAAATATACAGCTAACCTATGTGGTGATGCTGCCTGGTGAGCAAACCAGTTGGTGTTTAAACAGCGATAGCTCTGAGTGCTGTAATAATGTAATCTAGCGCTAACTAAATGTGGCAGTGCTCCTCATCATGCAGACTAGTTGCTCCTTGAGTAGTGTGGGAGTGTGTAAAATTTCATAGGTAGTTTGCATGGGGAAGTACAACTTCTTGCAACAGCGTATATACAGGGTATCACTAACTGCTGCTGAGTGAAGCACAGAGTCACCCAAATGTGAGGCTTATATACAAACAGAAAAAAAAGTTTTAAACTAGATATGCCTATAGGACAATCAGGTAAGCACACAACAAGCTTTTCACCAGCAATTCATTACAAGGTCATATAGGTGAAATCAGCCCTCTTTTGCCACAAGAGTGCAGACTTTGACCCACTTAATGTAAAATGACTGGTTTGGAGCCCAAGTGTTAGGGAATCACAAAAAGCAATGCCTAAAAGCACTGAAAATGGCAGTTATAATGTATTTAGAATACTACAATTGACAACAGCAGCCCTTACAACAGTGGAACATTGCAACTTAAAACTCTAAGCAAGTGCAGGAAAAAACAATAAATAGCACAGAAATCTTTGAGAATGCAATAAATTATAACTGATTTTTTTTTTCTTCCGAGGATAGTTTCAGATGCAAGAAAAATCTGTCAAACTCTCTGGCTTTGCCGCCAAGCGATTTCAGAGTATATAAACATCTTTGAAGTCTGTGCTAGTTTTTACCTCTTGATGGTCTCTGTAATCATTCTGCTCACTGCAGAGTCAGAGTTCTGCATGTTTGCTTCACAATGATGGATGTTATGACTATTAGGTTTGTCTGACCTTTCTAACCTTGATTTGTTCCTGCAGTGCACATATTATACTATTTGCACTCCATGCTCATTTCCTCACCTCATCCACCACCACCACCTTCATCCATATGTTCTTCATGATATTTGTATCCCTTTACATTCATTGTCTGCTTTTCACTGTCAAATATGCCTAGCATTCATTGCCGTATTTGCATGGTCATTTTGCTAACCCAGATTTATATCAGTGAGTCATTTACTGCAATCCATTCTTTTACTAATTAACATTCAAATTAGGTAGATCTACAATTTTGTATTACTATGAGGATATGCTTATATTGTGATTAGTCCAAGAACTTTTATCATATAACAGTTCTCTTTTACATTATTTTGCAATTGTGAGCAGTGTGGTGCAGCAGTAGCATTGTTGCCTCACAGAAAGAGGTTCTCCTGTTCGATTCTCGGCTGGAGTGCCTTCTGTGTGGAGTCTGCATGTCCTCCCCGTGGTCGAGTAGCGTTCAAAAGACATGCGTGAATGGACGTGCCTTCGTTGAAGGTTGGGCGTCGGGCTGGCAACTCGGCACCATAAAAATCTACTGCCATTCATTAGCAGACCGGAGTTCTGCTGTAGCGATCCCTAACGGGAAAAGCAGAAAAGACAAACAACAACAGCAACTAGAAGTATAACATCAATGTATAGCGTGATAACAATTACTCTACTATACCTTATATACAAATATGTCACCTTAATTATTGTGGTTATTAATCTCAATTAAGTGATGTGTTTACTATCCTTATATAATTAGCATTTGACTTACTGTTTTTGATAGAATATCAATTAATGCTTTGCAGTACCTCTGATAATAGGTTTGGTTCTTCTGACTTTTTGTAAAAAGCTTCTTGGCCAATATATGTTTTTTCACCATGCTTTGATATTCTGACCAGGTTAGTCTGGATCTGTCTATCCAGATATTCATCGTGTTTCACTGTTGCAGTCATTACACTTGGGTTATCCTGCTGGCAGGCTACCCGCAGTTGGCCTGAATTCCAAAGTCCTGGTCCGGCGTCGGTTGCTGTTTCTGACATCAGAGCACCAGGGGTATAAAAGATGCAGCCAATGCCATTTTCTTCAGTCTTTCTTCCGTGCGGTGCCCGAAGCAAAAGCAGTTCACAAGTGCCGGTCGGCCGACTCCTGAGATTTTCGAAATTGAATTTCAGATCCAAAGTCTTTTATAAAGCTAGGTACCCCGTTGGGGAAACTTTTTTCTTGCTCCAGACCGATGTCCAAAAAAGTTAACAGTTGTATTTCTTGTGGGAAGCAAATACCTCATAAGGACTTTCATTCTTACTGTTTTCCTTGCCTAGGCCCTGACAACAACGTTGCTAGTTGTTGGTTTTGTGCTAGATTTAACCAACGCACTATTAAGCATCGGTACGATTTTGCTTTTCATTACTATGGCTGAAGGTTTAACTACATAATGCCGCCGGAACAGCCGATGACTGGAGTTCATAAAAAGCGCAAGGAAAAAGAAAAGGACAGGCATCCGAGGTCCAAAACTGATGACGAAACCTCTTCTAGGCCAGTCGCCGGTTTGCCGATTCTCAGTGAGGCACTTTCGCAGCCCCTGACACCCGCTACCTCAGAGCCACAGGCCACCTCCAACTCCCACGTGGAGACAACTAGGCCTCTGGATACTCAAGGTATTGGGCCTTCAGAAACTAATCCCTCAGATGGGTCTGGAGCTGCTGAGCAGGCATCAGCTTCTAAGGGTTGTTTCAGACCTACACAGCTTTATATCAAGCCAACTTCAGCTTCCAAGACAAAGTCTAAAACAGTTTTAAACACAAGGAAACAAGTACAGCATTCTCCAGGACAGACTTCCATGCCTAAGAAACAGATGCTCAAGATGGCCAAAGACCTAATTACTTTGATCAGGGGTTCCCATCCCCCTCCTGATAAGAGGCCTAGGCAATATACTGAATATGATTCCTCTGATCAGGTTTCCATTTCCTCTGACTCCTCTCTATGAGGATTCTAATGCTGAAGAATCTATTCCTTCAGCTTCTCCTCTTGAGGATTATTAATTTGGGGAAATGCTGCATACCATGACGGAGCATTTCCACTGGGAGAGCCAAGATTACTCAGATTCTAAGAAAAGGCTCAGAGACTTTCTTTTACTACCTCAGCACAGACCTCTTGCTATTCTGCCTGTTCTAGACATTGTAGATGATGTATTTTCAGAGTCAGGCCTGTCTCCCGACTCTTTACCTCCTGCACCTGTTAGGCCAGACAGATACTACAGGGTACCAGATTCTCATAAATTTCTATATAAAAACCCTGCTGCTGACCCAGAAACTATTTCTCAGGGTCCCAAAGGGGTCAAGGCTGCTACTGCGAAAAACACTGTCCCCTCAGATAGAGATTCTAGGACTCTTGACAGATGGGGGAAAAAGGTTTACACTTCTGCTACCTTGGCTGTAAGGGCCTTAAATTCTCAGTTTCATATGCTTAAATATCAGTAATACTTAATGTCTCTGCTAAAACAGAAAATATTGACTAATTCTGAATGTTCTGAGAACAAGGAAATGCAGGATTTATTGCATGCAGCTGAACAAGTGGGAAAACATACTTTGCAATGTGGTTATGATTCACTGGAGGCCTCTTGCAGGGCTGCTGTAACAGGTTCTGTCATTAGAAGGCATGCTTGGTTAAAGGAACAGACTCTGCCTGATCATGTTAAGGCAAAATTATTGGATGCTCCATTACAGCATGATACTTTATTTGGTGTTAAGGCAGAAGAGGTGTTGAAGAAAATGGAGGATAAAGCTAAATCTATGCAGACAGCAAAGGATTTCTTACAGGTACAGCCACCCAGATTTATCAGGAACTGGCTTTCTAAGAACTGGTCCTTTCCCGTGTCAGACAGGCTACAAAGAGGTAGATACAGATGCTCTAGAGGCAGACAACAGCCCCAGGGCTCATACAGGCCCAAACAATGGGGTGCTTCTACCTCCAAAAGCAAAGAAGGCAAATCACAGCCATATAGGAAACAGTCCCAATGACTTCCCTCTGCCAATGCCAAGCATTTATCTTTTGAGAGCACCCTTAGGGGGAAAGCTAGCACTTTTTTCACAAAATTGGCACATGATCACCCAGGACAAATGGGTATTAAATATAGTCTCTCAGGGCTACAGGTTCCACTTCCACACCCTTCCAAAGGCAAAAGGTATGCCAGACCTGCCACACAATCAATGGGCAGAGGCACAAAAACAAGTTTTATCTCTCATGGACATGAGGACCATTCAGCCAGTGCCTCAACAAGAGCAGGGACAAGGATTTTACTCATGACTTTCCTTAGTACCAAGAAAGGACAAAGCATGGAGACCAATTCTGGACCTGTCTAGTCTAACTACTTTTCTGGATGTTCCAAAATTCAAAATGTTGACTCTGCAGCAGCTTCTGCCCATGCTGGGCAAGAAGGCTTGGCTTCTAACTTTGGACCTCAAAGAGGCATACCTGCATGTCCCAATCAGAAAATCTTACAGAAGATACCTCAGATTCATAGCTGGCTCAATGCACTACCAATTCTTTGCACTGCCCTTTGACTTATCTACTGCACCCAGGGTCTTTACAAAATGCCTGGCACCAGTAATTGCATTTTGCAAACAAAGAGGAATTCGAATATATCCCTACTGGGACAACTGCTTTATTCAAGCAGAGACCAAAGACATTCTACTAAAACATATGGCGTTTGTAAAAAGATTACTAATTTTCTTAGGGTACACAGTAAACGAAAAGAAATTAAAACTAGTACCCTCTCGAGATAATATTCCTGGGTGCAAGCTTAAATACAACTGCCCAGATGGCTTATCTCACGCCAGACAAACAAAGGCACCTGACTTCTTACTTCGAAAGCATGGCAACAAAGACCCAATTATCTGCAAGAAAAATTCTGCAGGCTCTGGGCTACATGGCCTCCTGCATTCTGCTAATTCCATATGCAAGACTGCATATGAGGAAACTACAATGGTATCTAAAAAGTGTTTGGACTCAACATTGCCACAGCCTGGAATCAATAATTTCACTCATTCCCTGCCTACAACAGGAGTTCCGATGGTGGGCACAGGCCTGTCACCACAACAAGGGACAGCCATTCATTTTACCCACAGCCAGGCAAACAATAACAACAGATGCTTCAGATTATGATGGGGGGCCCACATGACAGGAAAATGTATTCAGGGCACATGGTCCCCAAGCCAAAGGTATCTTCACATCAATCAAAAAGAGATGCTAGCTGTACAAAATGCCCTGACAGCCTTCAAGGACCTACTTCATCCAGGACATCTGCTGATAAAGACGGACAACACCACAGTCATGTGGTACATAAACAAGCAGGGGGGCACACATTCCTACCCCCTTTGCAGACAAGCCATGATTTCGTGAAACACAGCATTGGCTTACCAAGTATACCTGCAAGCACAATTCCTGCCAGGAAAAACAAATGCACTGGAAGACTAACTAAGCAGAAACCTCATGGACCCTCACTAGTGGAAACTAGATCCACAAATCTTCATCATGATAACAAGGAAATGGGGATGCCCAGACATAGATCTTTTTGCCTCCCCTCACAACTGCCAACTTCAGAGATTCTGCACAAGGACTTATCACAAACATGCATGGAAAGTGGATGCTTTGTCATTCAGCTGGAGCAGCCTTACAGTATATGCCTTTCCTCCACTGCCTCTCCTCCCCAAGGTACTCCTAAAGGTCAGACAAGAGAAGCCACAAATGATACTGATTGCCCCGGATTGGCCTCGCCAACACTGGTACCCAATCCTAAGGAGCTTGTCTCAAGGCCCTGCCTGGACATTGCCTCAAATTCCTCATTTACTGACCCAACAAAACAATCAGATCCTGCATAGCCATCTCAGAACCATAAATCTAGCTGCATGGCAGATAGTGTAACCATTCAGAATACACCTCTCTCTAAAGCGGTTATGGATGTTATTTTGGAGGCCAGGAGGCCCAGCACCAGTAAATCTTATGCAGAGAAATGGAGGAGATTCTGTGCTTGGAACCAGGCACGAGAAAGTGACATGCTTATACCAAATATTCCTCAGATTTTACAATATCTGACTGAGATGCTGGACAAAGGCCTATCCTTCTCGTCAATTAAGATCCATGCCTCTGACATTTCAGCTCATTACAATACAGAACCACCAATTTTTTCATATCCATTGCTTAGGCAGTTCCTCAGGGGGGCAAAAACATAAGACCCCCCAAGGAGAGCACCAATACCTGCATGGGACCTCAATTTTGTCTTGGAAAAACTCACACTGCCTCCTTTAGAGCCAGCCAGTACAGCGGAGATAAAAATTCTTATCATGGAAAACAGCTCTGCTCCTAGCAATAACTTCAGCAAGAAGAGTCTCAGAGCTGCAGGCATTAATGACTGTGGAACCTTTTATTATTTTCCATCCGGACAGGGTTTCTCTAAGGACAAACCCAACATTTATGCCTAAGGTGGTGTCCAGTGTGGCTCTTAACCAAACCATTCATTTGCCTACTTTTTATCCAAACCTACAGAATAAAGGAGAGAGACTTCTGCATTCTTTGGATGTACACAGACAGCTATGCTTCTACTTGGACAAAACTAAAGCTTTCAGAAGGACTGAGCAACTTTTAGTGGCATATGCTGCAGGATCACAAGGAAAGGCTATCTCAAAGCAGACTATTTCAAAATGGATAGGACACTGCATTCATTTCTGCTATTCACAACATGGCAAATCAGTGCCTAAGGGCATCAGACCACATTCTACCAGGGCAGCAGCCACCTCAGCAGCCTTCCTCAGAGGATTACCAACCAAGGATATTTTGGAGGCTGCAACTTGGACTTCAGTGCACACTTTTACTAAGCACTACCACTTACCTCTTTACTCGAAATCCAGAGCAGGCTTTGCCACTGCAGTTCTGCAGGGCCTTATAGCCACTCCTAATTCTATTTAGACCCAGCCGCTCTACCTCAGCTTTGGGATTCAACCCAAGTGTAATGACTACAACAGTGAAACACGATGAACATAGTACAGTTGTGTACCTACCATAAATGTAGATGTTCGAGTGTATTCACTGTTGCAGTCCAGGTTACCCACCCATCATACCCCCTTCCTTGCTGGGACATATCTGTACTTCTCTATCCTATACAACCTATGAGGTGTATTTGCTTGTAGATGAAGATATTGTTTATGTTAGTGCATGCTTTTATAAGCAATGTTTTTAGCCTACCCTTTTGGGGGCACCTGACATCTGGGGCAAGAAAAACTGAAGAAAATGGTGTCTGCTGCATCTTTTATATCCCTGGTGCTCTGACATCAGGGAAGAGGTGACAGCAAATGACGCCGGACCAGGACTTTGGAATTCAGGCCAACTGCGGGTAGCCTGCCAGCAGGATAACCCAAGTGTAATGACTGCAACAGTGAATACACTCGAACATCTACATTTATGGTAGGTACACAACTGTATTTTTTTCGCTATGTAAGCTTTTACTAGGGTGCATAGTATTATTATAATGTGTTTAGAGAAATTCTTATTATTGCATTTGAATACATGTAGTATAGCTGTCTCCCATGACAATGTGAATTTTGAATAGCCTGATTTCTCTAAAGGGAATCTTAGTGAGCACCATAGTTTACAAACTGTTTTGCAGCTCCAAAAGATGTGGAGAATATCTGCCTCTTTATTAGGACAAAAGGGGCAATATGGTGACTTGGATGGGTTGAATTTGTTAAGGTGAACAGGTGTATGGTAGGCATTATTGAAGATCATGATCTGTGTGTATATTAACTTTTTATATGGTGTCAGTTTCATAGTATTTCTAATAGCTACTTCCTTTTTATTGTTATGGTGTTATCTTTACCTTCCCAAAACTTTGAAAAAAGAATTGTATTTTGATATTTAATATTTGCTATTAATTTATATGTATTTGATATCATTTTCTTTTTACTCGAGCAATTTTAGAACTTGTGCTAAGTTAACATCTTGATGATGAATTTCAGGTAGTCATCCAATAAAGGCTGTCCAATTCAAAAATCCGCAAGTCTCAGCCGTTCACTTCAACAGTTTATTAAAAAACACACAGTGCAAAAGATATCGGATTAAGTGCTTTCATCTCTTATCCAGAGACTTCATCAGAATCAAATACCTTCTACAGCTCGCTGCCTTCTTTTCTTACGTCTCCAATTTAACATCATTAAACCCCAGATTCGAGCAGAATAATCCGTAACCTGAGACTACCTGAAATTCGTCATTTGGTGCAGTGTGTGTTTTTTGTGGATTACTAAGTTAACATCTTGCTTAACTACAGTGATGTATTTGGTTATAGTACTTACTAGGTATAAGATTTGTTTAATTATCATTTTATATTTATTGCTTGCTTTAAATAGTTTCATGATATCTTCCATTGAAAGGTTATTTAATAGGTAAAAATCCCATACTGTATAATTTTTTATTAAAGGGTATTTATCTATGTTTACAATAGTGTTTGCTAGTTTTATATCTGGGTTGTTATGTATTGGTTGCAGAAGAGTAATTGTGTCTTTTAAATTTATCAATAGCAGTAGCTTCTTGAAAATTTCACAGCTGTTTATTAAGATTGGGTGAATTTTTGTTGTCTTAAGAGTTTTTTATTTTAAGAACGGAATTGTTTTTGGATTAACTTTATATGTTATAATGTTCTGGTGAAATAATTTAATCTATAATGGGTATCATTCATTACCTATAGTGTCATGATTTGCAATCTGCATGATGCGACTTGCATTGATAATTTCATAGTACAATTGAAAATCAGGAAGGCATAAGCCTCCTTTTTCTTTTGAGGGTATTAACTTATTATAGCTAATTCTTGTACTTTTTGGGTACCATATGAATTTTGCCAGTCAAACTTTTAATTTGTTGAAGAAGGTAACTGGAATTTTCATGAAAGTGGCATTATTGCCATCCATTCTTGATGGATGGTAATCCCTACCTTTATAAAAGTAATTACCATCCAGTTCTTCTGGTATTCAATCATCCCATCAAAATGACTCACATCAGCTAACAAATTCAGTTCTATTTTTTTTTATTAAGTTACCTATCATGAGGCCACAGTTCCTTAATGTCTCCTGCCAGAAGAGCATTATGCTTCATAGCCTGTGTTAAGTATTAATAATTAGCTATCTTAGTTTTGCATCTCTAGTAATCACCTTCCACAGTGAGTTTTGCCTTTTTTCATCTTTTATGGATCATTATTCAGAAAACTGTTGACAGGCATACACATTTATTTGTTCATAAATAAACATTGTTCTAATACTCAAGGAGGGCCACTGAGCAAAGAGCAGCAGAGGTAATCCAGTATGTGGTATGCACTAAACAGCACCCATGAGATAAACTTAGAACTGCATCAAGAAAGGTGTTTTGATAATGGCAAAATCAGCACTAACCTGCTGTAGGTTTGGAACAAAGATACAGTAGGGTATGTGACTGACATGAATGATGTTTCATGTAAGCTGGTCAGTGTGTTCTGAGACCGTATGTGTTCATGCGCACAGTGTGGCAACACATAGCAGCATCTTCTTCTCTTCCATCAATAGAAGGACAGCACAGAAGTTACCAGATAAACCAGTGTGAGTGTGCATTAAACATCAATTGTGGACAGTATATAAACATGGGGAAGTGGGGTGGATAAGAAAGTAGGAAAGGGGAGAATAGAAAGCAAAGGAAAAAACACAAGAGTATCGGATGCTACTCATAAGCATGAATGGATCAACTATAAGGTATGAAAGGTGGGGAGAAAGGTAATGTTTATGTTTTTGAGGGAACCAATACCATTTAAAGACTTACAACAGTAGGGTAAGTGGAGATGATAGTGAGTAAAAACTGTGGATGGAATTGTTATGCTAATATATGTCTGAAGTGCTACACTGTGGCTTGTAAGCGCACAAGATTGTGTAAATGTATGTTGCTTAACACTAACTAAATGTAGACTTGATGAACTATCTATAGAGTTAGTCTGCCCTCTGGTGTGCACGTTCTAGCAGCCTACCACAGACCGTTTGCACTCTCCCCCTCCTGTTATCACTACCCTAGAATATATTTAAACCTAAGACTGGTCCAACTATCCCTGCTGTTTGCTATCTCCTTCCACCATTAGGTGGCAGCATCTACCAATATAAATCCTAGATATTCTTTATAATCCCAACAAGTTTTATTTTTCCACAAAGAGTTGGTTGTGAGTTAATATCCTTAGACTGTAAATATATTCTCCCCCCTTTGCTAAACCACCCTCTGTAAAGGCAGCCTTCATTTTCTGGCTGGAAATATTTAGCTCATACCTTCCAACTACAGCCTTTAAACTGCATTTTGCTGGTACTTTTTCTGCCATACTCACCTCTAATGTTCATTTCCCGCTCCGTTCGCCCTATGGGCTCACTCCGCTCCCCTACCCTGCCCCCAATTTCCACCCCCCACTACTCCTAGCTTTATTCCTACCTTACCCCACCCTCTCAGCCTAATTACCCAATAGCCATCCTTCTTAAACTCTGTAATCTGTACTCCACCCAATAATTATAGTCCCCTCGTCTTTTCTTAACTCTCTATAATACCTCCATCACTTTTTAAACCCTTTCTTCTTCATAGCCTTCCCTATTTTCCTAACCACTCATACCACTCTGTCTTTGCTCCAACATGCTCTCCTCAAGTTATCACACCCTCCAGTCCCCCAGCCTCCTCTTTATGTTTCTACTTCCCTTATACTGTTCTACATCATATTCCACCTATGCTTGTCCAATACCACCTACAAAGACAACTACCATACAAACCCACCTTCTCCTTCACTCTTACTCCCATTTCCACTCTATCTCTTCTCTCATTCAGCCCAACCCTCTGCACCTATTCCACCCTAAACTCTTTTCCTCTAAAGTCAATACACTGTCACCTGCTCCAATCTCCAGTCTACCAAAATTCATGCCTGACAGACCAATATGGCTAAAGGATATCGCCTTCAACAGCCTAGTCCAAGCTGGTGATATCCATCCTAACCCCGATCCTACATCCTTTATTAACAATACTCATCCCTTACCCTCTTCCTCCTATCCTAACACCCTAAAGATTTTTACAATTAATGCACAAAGTCTAAACAGCAAAGTACACCAATTTCAAGCTTGGTTAAGCCATAACCAACCAGATATCTTAGCCATCTTCGAAACCTGGCTCAATCCCTTTATTTCCAACTCTGAGTTTCTGCCACCAGGATTTCATTGTCTCAGAAATGACCGACTAAATAAAAAAGGTTGAGGCACTGCCTTAGTCTACTCCAACCTTCTTACCTTAATTCCCCTCCAAATTCCAATTCCTCATTTCCAGAACACTGAACTAACTGCTGGAATTCTAAAACTAAATAAACATAAAACTATCTGTATCATTGACCTATATATCTCACCTGGTAACAATATCTCTACACTTGAAAATATTCTTCTATGGGCCTCTACTGAAATTAACTATGAAACTTATATCATTGGTGATGTGAATATTGACTGGAATAAAATCAATTGCCCCTCTCCCTCCCTATCCATTAACCTCTATAACTTCACTCAAATAATCCTCTCCATCACTCACCCTAA
Source organism: Protopterus annectens (assembly GCF_019279795.1). Classification (NCBI taxonomy): domain Eukaryota; kingdom Metazoa; phylum Chordata; order Ceratodontiformes; family Protopteridae; genus Protopterus; species Protopterus annectens. Next base: position 1,639,266,629 of record NC_056728.1, on the reverse strand, counting down.
CAAAATAAACCCTCCCGGATCCAACTATAGATTGGATACTAGTTTCAGATCCAAATAAAATAGCCAGTTCTGGCACATTTCCTGACACCTTTAGCAACCACCTCCCAGCCTTTATGCATCGCTTAACTAGTTCCTGCCCACACCAGCATCAATACATTCAAACTCGTAACCTCAGTAGCTTCAACCAACTACTTTCTCAAATACTTTCAAAAAAATGAACTGGCAAATTCTAAACATCCTTCCTCTTGACAAGGCTATAGAATACTTCAGATCTATCTTCCTTGATACTTTAAACTCACTAGCCCCACTAAGAAACAAAAGGATAAAAACTAAAACTGCTCCTTGGCTATCCAAAGAGACAAAACAGATTATGCAACATATGGAAGCTTTACCAAAACAATAAACTTGACAATACCTTGCTCCAATATAAACAGCTCTGCAACCGTGCAAAATGACTAATCACCAAAGACGAAAAATCCTCCTATATCAAACTTCAGTCTGATAACAATAAATCCCCCCACAAATTCTTGAACTCAATAAACTCACTCTTCAATCCAGGCTCCAAGAATAATTTCTGTCCTGACCCAAGTAAATCTGACCTCAAACTAAGATCTGAATTTAACTCATTTTTCATAGAAGCTATTACTACCCTCACCAAGACATGTCCCAATAATAACCCAACTGCTCTACACTCTCCCCCTTCTAACTCACCTCATCTGTTTGAACTCAACCCCATCTCCACTAACTTTATAAAAAAACTTTTGTCCAAACTTAAACCTTGCTCTAATGCTCCCGATAATATTCCCTCTTCCTTCCTAAAATGTGCTGCTGATAGCACTGCTCTCCCAATCAGCATCATTATTAACCAATCCATAAAAGAATCATATGTCCCAAAACTCTGGCGCTCAGCTTATATTCTTCCTCTTCATAAAGAAGGCAAAAATACCAGCATCTCAAACTTTCACCCCATTGCTTTGCTCTCACCAATCTCCAAAATCCTAGAAAAATGTATCTACTTCCAACTTATGCCTTTCCTGACCCAAAACAATCTTCTCACTCCTACCCAGCATGGCTTCCATCGAGGCCATAACACAATAACCGTTCTACTCTCTTTCCTAGAAACTGTCAGTCAAGCCTGAAATTCAGGACACTTAGTCTCTACTGTTTGACTTGATCTGTCTAAATCCTTTGATACTGTTTCCCACAAGCACCTTCTCTGTTATCTCTCAAACTTTAATCTCTCACATAGTGCTTTAACCTGGTTCTCCAGCTATCTATCAGACAGATCACAGGCAGTCAAATGGAAGAACTCCATCTCTTCCTTCCTACCTACCCCAACTGGTGTACTACAGGGATCCATCCTTGGGCCAATACTTTTTAACATCTTCATCAATAACTTTCACACCGCTATTCCTGATGCTAAAATCATTCAATGCGCAGACGATTCAACCTTAGTCTGCTCTGCCTCAAACCCTTCTGAATTACTGACTAAAACCCAAACTGCCTTCTCAACAACTGAAAAGTGGACGCATCAAAACCACCTCTCTCTCAATGCAAATGAATCAAAGATTCTACTGTTCCCTCCCACAAAGACCCTCTCCTATGATAAAAACAACTTCAAAGTCTATAGTCAAACCAACTCACCTATAGAAGTGGTCCCCTCTGCCAAACTACTTGGCATTACTGTAGATGAACACTTCAAGTTTGATATTCATATTCAACAAAATATTAAGAAAACCCACCAAAAGCTAGGTATGCTGTATAGGAATAATAGCTTTCTTTCCAACTCTACCAGACAAACTCTGGCCTCGACTTATCTTCTTCCTTCCTTATTATACAGAGCCCCTCTCCTAACCAACTTGTTCTCCTCTATCACCTCTAAACTGGAAAACTGCTACAACAAAATTTCCAAATTTTCCTCTAAATCTAAAAATACCACCTATCACTGCCTAACCCTACAATCCCTGAATTGGCTTGAACTCCCAAACTACCTAGACTATTTCCAACTCACTACTGCATATAGTCTCATATTTCACCCAACAAAATGTCCCACTCTAACTAACATCTTTCCCCCTTATACACCCAACAGAGCTCTCAGATCTGAAAATCAGAACTTAATTACTATCTATAAATATAAACATCCTGCTGGCCAACTTCTCTTATCTTTCTCACTAGGCAAAAAATGGAATTCCCTTCCCTCCACACTAAGAACCATACCAAACTCAGAAAACTTCAAAACCCAACTATTCAAACACCTGTCCACTAAATGGAAATGTACCTGCCTTCACCCAACCTAATCAAAGGGGGTTCTCTCTCTGGTTCCCAAGCTCTACAACTCTCATAGTTATCTTCATATGAGCCCATCTAAGCTCTCAACAATTTCTATAGCTTCTCTCTAAGCTCTCAACAACTCCTCCAGCTGCCCTCACACAGCCCAACCTTGTAAATAGCATTCTACTGTTGATGTGTGTATGTAAAGCCTATTTACATTTTCTTAAAAGGTTTGTATGTAAGCTGTTTCCACACCTAACACATATCTGTTTTCCTCAAATGAAACTGTATGATTACTACCTTCAAGCTTAATGAATTTGTTAACTGTGCATGGTATTGAATGCATTTATGAGTAACTATTCTACATATTATCTTTAATATTAACTATCAGTTGTATCTAAATTGTATAATGCTTCTTGGAGTTTTTCTCCCCAGACCTCCACTGAAAATGGGTCAATTTATCCCAGTGGACTTCCCCAGTAATCAAACTGCAAATAAATACATAAATAAATATCCATGATCATACAGTTGACATTATCAATAGTCACCATGACGTACAAATCTAGGTCCAATGTATTTGCATAATGCAATTGCACGTGTATCAATTCACAGACAGTGACTCCAACTTGCTTCATTATTGAAAATGTCTCTTTAACAGGTGCTTGTTACCACAATATAAAGTGAAAACACCATTTTACACAGCATCAGTTGTGAAACAGAGGAATTTCTCTAAGGATTCCATAGACTTGAAGCTTCGCAATATCCCACCTAAAACAACAAAACCTATGGTAAATGTTAGCATCAGCAGGATAGATGCCATGGGGGGTTTTATAACTAGAAATCTAAGACACTGGCATAGTACATTACCATCTGCCTGTGGCTGTGGGGAAGATGGTAGATGTTAGTATCAATGGGACAGAGATGTTAGTGTCAGTGGGACAGATGTCAAGGGGTATATATAACTAATAATCTAAGACACTGACATAGTACATTACCATCTGCCTGTGGCTGTGAGGTAGGGCAAAATGCATACATTGGAAACTTTAAGAAAGATGTACTGCAAGGAGTAGGAGTCTTTAGGACCATATGTTGAGACATGGCAACAGTATGTAACTGGGGAGGGGAAGTTATAAATGCTATTACCTGCATTTGATGAAAAGGGGCATAAAAGAGAGGAAGGACATAGTCTTGGCTTTGTGGATGTTCAGATGAAATGTGAACTCTTATTGTGGACTATAAAACATCCTCTGCAAGTCATATAGCATGGTTTTCTCCAGGTTTCCTTGTAATGCTCTTGCTAACACCTCCTTTGTTTCTATCTCACCTTTACAATCCATCTTCTTTTAAGATTAAAGTACTTCTTCCTCCATGTTTAAGCATTCTAGAGGTTGTTCTAACTCTAGTAGGTATGCCAATTTAACCTTTGTGCTGGGCATAATGAGTCTTCAGTTCTAATTTCCCTTGCTCTCTTACAATGGCTTTCTCTAGTAGCCATGATCCTTTTACATCCATGATGGTTACTTTTCTGAAACAGTGTAATTCGATTTTTGTTTCATGTTAAGCCTGTGGAGTTCTGATGGGCTTACTTAACATACCATTTGCTACCCTGGAATATCTTTAATTTATAAAAAGCAAAATTGTCCTCTTTAATAGAATTGTTTGGACTCCAGACTCTGAGAGTCCAACAACTTGCATTTTGACTGAATCTCTTCCATATTTCTTTCTGCACTGTATGTTGCTGATGTTCCTTTCACCAAAACCACATTGCACTCTAGTTAATGAACCCCAGATGCTGACTTGCTCAAATATAGTAATATAACTATTTCCATTATTGATCTACTTGCCAGAATCAGGCTCTATATTTTGGCTAAACCTAAGTATAAGGACTAAATGTTACATCCTTTCCTCCCCATGTGCCAGCAGACCTTGCTGTGTTATCAAAGATGGAGGGAGCTAGGACTAAGAGTTATGCCATACTTTCTTCCCTGTGTTCCACGGAAGCATGGGGGAGCTTCCTTATCCTATTTTAACTTACTTAATCTTTCTTTCTTTGTTTTTTCAAATCTGTATACCTGAAAGCAAACAGTAGCCATAAAAAATGAAAGTGAGAGGGAGAAAGAGAGAGAGAGAGAGATGAAAACAATACCAACAAAGATCATACTTACCATCAAGCTATGAAATTACAACTGGAAATGCAAATACTTCCCTTAAAAGGAATTTTGCTATTTTTTGAACTTCCAGATAGCTCTGCAAAATGATCACTTTGGTGGTAGTATCTATCAATTGCCTCTGTGCCCATCTTCCCATTAGAAGGGCAGTCTGAGCTAGCAATTTTGGAAATCATGTGAAGGTAGCAGAGACAGAGAGAAATATAAAACACAGAGAGAGAGAGATGGGTGGTAGGGACACAAAAGATGGGAACAATAGTGGAGGGGCACATACATAGAAAGGGAGGGCACATTGAGATGGAATAAATGGATTAAAAAAAGACAAAACCATTTTGGGGGAGTGACACAAAAGGAAGGGGAACACCACTATGGGGGATAGTAGAGGGTACAGATGACCTGTCTGACTGGCCCAAGGGAATCCCCACCCAGATGTCAGTCATGCTGTGGCTGACATCATGAGCAAGCTGTGCCTCTTGCAGCCCATTGGTCAGGCATGGATGATCTCATGACTCTATAAGCCACTGCAGGAGGCACTCTCTGGTCTTAGTGGAGGAATCCAGCTCCTGCATACCTCACACATGGCCAGTCACTTCACCTGACAGTGGGTGATCAATGTATATCCCATATGACCACTTTCAGAAGGGGATCATCATCTTAGAACTCCAGATCCCCTCACCTATTCTGTTTCTTGGGCAGAACCCTAAGGGAGATATATCATTGGGTTATAGGTAGCATTGCTGTCTTCATTTGGCAGAATGGGCACCTCATTACCTGCACTGATTTCTCCTTCCAGCTTACTAGAGTTTTAGCATCCTTAGGCATTTCACCCACCACTTATACCTTTCACTTTTACATAATAGGCTGGACTTCTGATTGGGCAGTAGCAGGCCAATCATCAGAAGCTCTCAAGAGGTTAGGCAGGTGGTCTTCCAATTCTTATTTAAGATATATACTCCAATCTGATTATAAATAATTGTAATAATTCTGTTTAATTTTAGGCCCTAGAACCATTCTTATTTTGAGACATTCATTTATTTTCAGTCATTTATTAGAGCCTCTATCCATCCCAAGGGTGTTAACCTTGGGCTAGACTGTGATATATTTGTAGTGTTGTGGAAAGGGTTGCATTGGAACCAAGTTGTTAACCTTATCTCAGAGATTTTGGAGGAAAGAGACAATTTGGTTATGATCATTCTCCATGTTGGAGGGAATGGTTTGGGTTTCATCCCTAACAAGCAACTCATTAACTACATTTTACGTGATCTAGCAATTATCAAGCACACTTACCCTGGTGTACTCAATACTCATTGTTTGATCAGGTATTATTCCCAGGCTTCACTGAAAAGAAGACTTTGACCAACACGCTATAGACAGAGCTAGAAGGTTTGTTAATCACAGGGTTTCAAGAACAGGCCCCTTTTTAGGAGTTTTCACTTTGGAACATCATGTTTTTTATAATAAAGATACAGTGTTGTTCAATATGGATGGAGCCCACCTATCAACTATTGGTTTGAACTTATTCAGTGTGAATTTAAGTTTATTTTTAAAAGAGCACTATTGAGGCTCCATTTGTTTTACACCAAGTTGTGTTACAGACTGGCAAGAAAAATTAGAATAAAGGCCAATACTGTTACAACCTTTTGAGTTAAGGTATTTCAAAAAAGAAGGGGGAATCAGGCTTAGCCAGCTTGATGGGTGGCTCTTCATGGCCTTAACCTCAACCCTTTGTAACATTTTCCCCCTTTTTTATATTGAGTGTTATTGTTGAACAAGAATGCAGTTCAGAATGGTACTGCACTGGCAGTGGCAGATCTATGGTTTATGGTTATTGTAATCAAATCCAATTTGAAGGCCATTCAGGGGGGCTTTAGGTGACACCACCCATCATTATGCTGGTATTTTTATTTATTTTATTTATACTGACATTTGATTACTGGGAAAATCCGACTGGGTAGGAGCCCATTTACAGTGGAGCCCCAGGGAGAAAAGCTCCAAAGTACTACAAAACTTTTTAAGAACAATAATTTTGCAGTCTTCAAAAATAATACAAAACATATACAGTTTGAATAATTTTACCAAATTAGGCATAATATGAAAATATTGGTTAAGAATTGCTACAAGTTATATGACAAAGATTTAATATTTAGAGAAATTTTAGCCAGTTTATAAAGAAATTAAAGGTAAGTTGGTATAATACAAACACAAATTGCAATATGAAGTGAGAGAAAAAGAGGTTTATGATACATTTAGAGAGAAAGCCAGGGAAGAGAAATTGATAGAAGTAAGGAAATGAGTGAAGAAGGCAGAATAAGGTGATGTAAGGTATGAATAGGCACTTGTTCACATTTAGGGATATAGTTTATCCTGCTGTTGAGCAAGAACAGAGCCAGCTTTTTGCTGGGAAGTATTTCAGAATGGTTTTGAAGGATGGGAGGGAGGGTATTGACTTGATGGATAAAGATAAAAGAGTTCCAGGCAATAGGCTTAGCAACATGGTACAAGTACATTAAATGCCCAGCAGACCTGATAGGTTTGTGAATAGGCAGGATATTTTGGCCATTGGATTGGAATGACTGTCTATATGTGGAAAGAAGCTGTGTGTGTGTGTGTGTGTGTGTGTGTGTGTGTGTGTGTGTGTGTGTGTGTGTGTGTGTGTGTGTTTGTGTGTGTGTGTGTGTGTGTGTGTGTGTGTGTGTCTATACATATATATATATATATATATATATCTATATATATCTAAACCAGTCCCTTAGCAAAAAATAGGAAGGAGAAACAAAGTCTGTATAGAAAATGCTGTTATATAACTTTCCTGCAAGCTACGTTTCCGTCACACTTCAAAGCATATAAGAAACTTCAATTACTTGCTCAAACAGTAAAATACTGGTTCTCAAATACCTGCTGATTTGTTTTCAGGCATTACACATACCAATGTCCAAAGGAAAAAAGCTTGTAACGCTGTTGTAATGGCTTCCAGTGATAGCGTTATATTCAGCTTCCACACATATACAAATTTGCAGCTTCCTGTGGACTTTTTCAAAGCATTTACAGATGCCAACATCCAAAATGAAACTTACAACGCTGTTATGTTAGCTTCCAACAACTGCATGATATACAACTTCCAACTTCCAAGTATATAAAAGTTCACAATTTCTTATAAACCTTTTTCCAAGCGTTGCAAATACCAGCATCCAGGATAAAATTAAAGATTTTATTGTGTATTAAGTGAGCGCTTTCACAGTGGATTCAACCCCGCTTCATCAGACAAACAGTGTGTAAGGAACACCAAAAGATTTAAAAAGGCAAAGGATGTGACATCACAATCCCTTTCCAATTAACTCATTAAATGGTTTCATTAATTTAAAGTTAAAGTTAAAGTTATACACATCTTTTCTACTAAGCCTATCTGATGCGTCTAACATCATACATATTAACCAAACATCCTGCAATGTTAGAATAATAATTTATATGCTCTGAAGGAATTAAAATAGTAATGTATACAAAGAGATAAAATATAAATATAATATAATATATATAAAATAAAATATAGTATATATTATGCGCACATTAACTGAGTTAAATTCATTAGTAATATGGGCATGCAAGAAATATATATATATGATGGAGTATATGTGAAAGTATACAGAGTAAAAATGAGAATGAAAAAATGTAACATAATATAAATAAATAAATATATATATATATATATATATATATATATATATATATAAGCATAAACTACATACATACTTAAAATATATAAACTCTATTAAAATGTATCAGATAGGCATAAAGCTCTAATATGTGTATGTGTTTGTATGTATGTATGTGTTATAACAAACAATATGTACACATAAACGTGTATATACATACAAAATTAGGATGTATATGTAGAACTATTAGTATAAACACATATCTACCATACTGCATAAAGTGCAAATAAATAAATAGACGTGTAATGTATTGGCTTACATGTGGTGTAACTATATATGTGTAAATATTAATTGAAGTATGAATATAAAAATATAAATGTAAATGTGAATAAATATGAATGTAAATAATTACTGATTAGCAAATAAAATAAATAAATAGATGAATTAGGATAAAATGAAATCTTGTGTGTCCATAGTTTAAATTACAGGGGTCTTTTTTTGAGGTATGGTTTAATGGATACCGTGCCATTAAGACCCATGCCTCTGTGCGCTGCAAGTCTGCAAATCCATTCAAGTTCCATTAATTCTGTCTGATTTATTATATCTCCAATTCTGTTGCTGGGCTTTAGCACATGCAGTACTTGGAACAAAAATGTATGCTGTCTTCCCTGTAACAATGTATGTTTTGCCAATGCACTGTGCTCTTCTCCTCTATTCAAACAATAGGCGTGGTCTCTAATCCGTTCTCTAAGTGATCGATTCGTCTTACCAACGTAAAATACAAAGCATTGAACACAGTGAGCTAGATAGACCACATTCTTGGTTGCACATGTGCTATCATATTTCAATACCCACATATGACCTGTCTCAGGATGTCTATAGTAGTGAGATTCATCAATATATTGGCATTGCGGGCATTGACCACATCTTTTTGTGTGTTCAAAACCTGTAATAGGAATATAGTTTTGTGCTTTATTGTAAAGATGTTGTTTTAATGTTCTCATATTCTTGTATACAAATTTGGGCTTGCTGCCTACAATGTCACCAACTTTTTCATCTGCCATCAGAATATTCCAATTATAAGTAATGGCATCTTGTATTTGTTTCGAATTATTGCTGAATGGAAGTATAATGGAAACTTGATCGTGCTCTGTTTTAGCATTGTTCAGGTTGGAAAAATCAACTCTATTTGAGAAATATGGTTTTGCAGTGGTCTCTCTGAGCTTAGCCATGTTTCCATAAACAGTATCTATTTCCATAGTGGTATAACCTCTGGTCATTAGACCTGTTCATAACTGATCTAAATCTTGTTGAAAATCTGAGTCAAGGGTGGACAGTCTGGAGACCCTCATGGTCTGCCCTCTAATGATGTTAAAAACCCGTGGATTGTGCATGCTTTGCCTGTGTAAGAAGGCTGGCTTGTAGCATTCTTTTCTATGTACCTTTGTATGTATTTGACTATTTGTTTTAAACAATGTGACATCCAAAAAATCTATTGTGGTATAAGAAAAGTTAGTAGTAAATTTTAAAAAATGACTACTTTCATTCAGGTTGTCAAAGAAAGAATTGTAAGAAGCAACTGTCCCCCTCCATAGAAAAAACAAGTCATCTACGAACCTTTTGTAAAAAAGAATCTGTGCGTTAGATCTAATGCATGCATTTTCAAATTCTGCCATGACCAAATTTGCATAACTATTTGCGCAACTTGTTCCCATAGCCACCCCTGTTGTTTGCCTATAACAGGTATCTTGGAAAAGGAAAACATTATTTTCCAAAACTAATTCCATTAAGAGGATTAAAAAATCTAGTTTCTCCTTTGAATAGTTGGTGTGTTGTAATAAATATCTTCTCAACATGGACAACAATCCTTCATTGTTAGGAATACAAGTAAAGAGTGATTTAACGTCCATTGTCGCAAACAAGACTTCATCAATCTGAGTCATACTAGCATTATTCAGATGACTGTATAAATCTTGTAAAAAATCTCGTGAATCTTTTAGGATACAAGGAGAAGTACCTAGAACATTCTTGAGTTCCTGTTCAAGGTAAATGGATATGGGTTCAGTTACCCAACCTGAACCTGCTACTATGGGTCTCAATTCTGGTTGGTACAAGTTCTTATGTACCTTCGGTAGTCCTGAAATGGTGGGAATTAAAGGACTTTCAACAGTCATAAATTTCAATAACTGTTCATTAATGAGGCCCATGTCTTTACATTCAATTAATTCTGTAGTGATACGATCATGTATTTTAAAGATAGTATCTTTATTAATTATCTCATATGCTTCTTGTTGAAGTAACTCTTGCATCTTGAGACAATAATAAGTTGTATCCAGTACAACAATGGGACCTCCCTTGTCTGCTGGACGTATAGTTATTTGATCATTATTCTTCAATTCAGACAACGCTGCCAGCTCAAAATTAGTAAGATTATTGTTTTTAATATTAGACTTTTGGTCTATAAATGTCCCATTATATAAATTGCTTTCTACCGCCTTAACAAAGACCTCCACATTATTATGTATTGTTGGAATAAATGTACTTCTTCCACGTAGTGGATGATTTTGTGTGCTATGATCGTTGGCAAATAATAATTTCAAGGAAATATTTCGTGCAAATACTCTTAAAGCTATTATAGCATGACTAAGATCCATATTTGCTGAAGGAATAAATGACATACCTTTGTTGAGTAACTCCTTCTCTGTATTGGACAAATCATAATTGGATATGTTAAGAACTAAAGAATTTAGTTCCAAAATGTCTGCAGTGTTTGTTGTTGCTGTGCTGGATGTATATCCTTTCTTTTGGCTCCTTGAGCATTGTCGTATTCCAGGGACCTCTTCCTGTTGGTACGTATTGGAAAAGGGGGTTCCACAGGATTGTGGATCTCAAGTCTCTCCAGTTGGATTTTCCTTCTGACAGTACCTGCCAAGGAAATGTCTGGTTTAGGAGCAGTGATAGAGGTATCTGATCCAGGTATTTTGTTAGTAGCCTCATTCGGTGTAGTGTAGACAGATGAGGAAGCTGAAGTTTCGGGAGATAAAATAGAAAGAGGGATATTATTTGAGACCTTGGTCTTCTCCATTTGCTGAAGTTGTTCTATTGGTCCATCCGATGTCCTGTTGGATTGAATGTTGTTTTCTCCTTTTTTCTCGGTTTCTCTCCATTCGGAGCTGTTCAGTTGTGTCCTCGAAGCCTTATCTAGGCCTTGGCGAGCATCCATGTTCCTATGGTTATTCCTGTTTTGACTACTGGACCGCGTTTGGGCCGTAGATTGCTCATTAGTATACCTTGGCCAAACGAATATATTTCTCGAAGCAAAATCATTGATATCACGTTGCAACTTCCTTCTTTTGTTTTCCCAGAGGTTCCGTTCATATCTGGAAATGCGGTCTAATAGTTCTTGCATATATAATTCTGTGGCAGTGTCTCCACTGAGACCGGTTAACTGATACTCCATGATGTTCTTTCTTAGTTCTATTTCCATGGGTTGAAAAAATTCAATCAATAATTGTATATAAGCTCTACTTGTGCTTAGGTTTATTTGTTGCCATTTTTGCAATAAAATCGGGTAGGTGTTCCCATAGGTAGGCATGGTTAATACTCGCAAACCTCGTGGGATAACACCTTTGTTGAGACAAGCCTCCATGTGGAAATGCTGGGCTTGCAATCGTTTGAACCTGTACAGGGCATTCTACGTCTCTTTCTTTATATTTTTAATATGTAATTCATTCCCTGGTTGTTCTTTAACTATGTCAGAGGCATTTACACAGTCCATATTAACCAGGGGATTTACATTATCCTCCAAGATAGAACATAATCGATTAGTTGTATCAGAATTAAACAAATCTTGTGCATTATGATTACTTTCTGCTCCTTCCATAATTCCCACAAAGTATATCAAGAAATCCGAAGTTACCCAAAAAAAGTTACCCAAAAAAAGTACTGGTTTATATATACTTTTTTTGGGTAACTTCGGATTTCTTGATATATATATATATATATATATAGACACATCAGACACACAACATATATACAGTGGATATAAAAAGTATACACACCCCTGTTAAAATGCCATATTTTTGTGATATAAAAAAATAAAACCACAATAAATCATTTCAAAACTTTTTCTACCTTTAATGTGACCTATAACCTGTACAATTCAATTGAAAAACAAAACCCTTACAGATTTGTTTGTTTTCCAATTGAATTGTACAGGGTATAGGTCATATTAAAGGTGGGAAAAGTTTTGAAATGATTTATTGTGGTCTCATTTTTCTATATCATAGCAGTATTGCTGACTTATTCAATAAACACTTTACTGAAACCATTCTGTCTTTGACTAAGCAACACGACCCTCTACCCACCCTCCCTACATCAAAACCACATACTCTGCCCGCAGTCTTTTCTTTTTCATCAGTGCCTACGTCCTATATAAAAAAAAATTTGTATTGAAACTTAAGCTTACAAAACTTGCAGCTGACAATCTCCACTCTGAATACCTAAAAATAGCAGTAGAAGCCCTAGCTTATCCAGTCTCTATCTTAATGAATCGGTCCTTATCAGAAAGCTACATCCCCACACTGTGGAAAATATCCCACATCATTCCCCTCCATAAAGGTAGCTCCTCCACTGAACTTTCCAATTATTGCCCCATAGCCATCCTTTCTCCACTTTCCAAGATACTTGAAAAATGCATCCATTCTCAAGTCTTAGACTGCCTCTTAGCTAATAACCTCCTCTCCAGCATCCAGCATGGCTTCAAGCCATACCACAGCACTACTACTGTCTTGCTCTCTTTCACTAATGCTATCCTTCATCATAAAAATAATGGCCTTGTTCGCCTCTGCTATATTTCTGGATCTATCCAAGGCTTTTGACATGGTCTCACGCAAACTACTAATCTCTGTTCTCACTAACCTATCCTTTTCCCAATCAGCTACTGATTATTTTCACAGCTATCTAACTGGCCACCAACAATCACTTGTCTGGCATAATGACCTATCTCCTCGACTTTCTGTAGCACTCAGTGTTCCCAAAGACTCCATCCTTGGTCCCCTACTATTCTCACTCTTCACCAATGATCTATTCACAGCCACCAAGCATGCTTATCTTATACGGTATGCAGATGACTACACCCTCATCTGGTCAGCCCCAACTATACCTGAACATCACAAGATTACACACGAAGCTCATAAACAAAGATATAGGGGACTTGCAGACATTGGACCCGACCCAGTTTGGCTTCGTCAAGGGAAGATCATGCCTTTTGAACTTGGTCGACTTCTTCGAAACAGTCACCAAGGCCATTGATGAGGGAAAGGCAGTCCATACAGCCTACCTTGACCTTGCAAAGGCTTTTGACACAATACCCCACTCGGGTATTGTAGAAAAACTTACCAGCTTAAATGTAAACCCATATGTCACAAGATGGGTTGCAAACTGGCTTAAGGACAGAACCCACAGGGTTAGAGTTGCTGGCACTATGTCAGACTCCAAGCCGGTCACAAGTGGTGTCCCACAGGGCTCGGTCCTTGGACCCCTATTGTTCAGCATCTACTTCTCAGAAGTACAGGCCAATATGGGAGGACTTTGGCTGACAAAGTTTGCAGACGACTGCAAACTGGGCGCCATAGTGGAAAGTGCATCGGACACGGATATCCTTCAGAAGGGACTCACGGAAACAGATAGCTGGTGCCAGAGCCATGGCCTGAAGTTAAACACCAAAAATGTATAGTCATACCCTTCGGGAAAAACAAGGTAACCCCAAGCTACCATATAGGTGGCAATCCACTAAGCTCAGAAGAGGTTATCAGGGACCTGGGGACCCAGGTTGACAGTGGCCTTTCTTTTGACACTCACATTGCTAAAGTGGTTAGAAAGACCTTCTACATTGCCCACCTGATCATGAAGGGATTCACATCCAGATCTAGTGAGGTCATTGTTCCCCTGTACTCTTCACTTATCAGACCAATGATCGAGTACAATGCCCCATTCGGGATGTATCTCACCCGACATCTGCAGCAATTGGAGAGACCCCAAAAGTTCCTCACCAAAAGGATAAAGGGACTCCAAAATCTGTCATATGCTGCCATATTGAAGAAACTCCAGCTCTATTCAGTCGCATACCGTCTGCTCAGAGGTGACATGTGCCTGACATACAAGGCCATGTCCAACCCTGAATTAATGGACATGCTCCACCTCAAAAAATCCAAATCCACCAAAACCACTAGAGCAAGTGACTTAAACCTTAGCACGGACATAAATAGGACGTGCTGGAGGGATAGATTTATCACTCAGAGACTCCCTATGCTGTGGAATAAAATCCCGGTCCATGTGAGGCAGAGCACCTCGCTGGCTCTGTTCAAGAGAAATCTTGACCTGTGGATGGGAGATCGTAGGTTTACCCCGGGAATCATCTCTGTGTCCCTGCTGGACAGAGGCACAACAAACTAATGGGCACAGTATTTGTTCATATAAGGGGTGGTGTAAGCCACAAAAATTTGGGCTAGGCTTATAAATGCCTTAGGGCAGATAGCCTAGTATAAACCTATGGACCTATAAGCCTTTTCATCTGTACAAAACTGGCTATCTAATGCCCAATTATTACTCAACCCAAGCAAGACTAAACTCCTTATCTTCCAACTCACTTAATCTAACCCAATTATCCCCCACTTTAATATTCTAGCCAAAGACCATCATCTCCCCAACAGAACACACCAAACTACTTGGTGTTGAGATTGATAACAATCTCAGATTTGACACTCACATTTCTCTTACCATAAAAAAGGTTCACAAAAACAAGGTGCATTGTACAGAAAAAACAATTCCTCACCAAGACAGCCAGAATTTTCTGCTGCAATTCACACCTAATCTCCACTTACTCTACATCTCTCCTATGCTTACCTACCTTAGACAAACAGATCTAAATTATGTCAAGGCTTGCTAGAATAAAATTGCTAAGTTTGCCACTGGTGCATCTTATCGCAGCTACCACTGTATCTTACTTAGAGAACTTGACTGGCTTGAACTCCCTCAACTTCTTCACTTTAATAAACTCTCCCTTGCCCACAAGTTAGTAAACCATCCTCTTAAAGTCCCATCCCTTTAAAACCTACGCTCCAGCAGCAAAAATCTATTTCTAGTGACAAAACCCAAAAACTCAGTGGGAAAAGTACTACTCTGGGAAGTACTTTTCATATCCAGATTATAAAACACCCCCCCCCCTCTCTAAAACCAAAATATCTTCTTGCAATCACTTCAAGACTACACTAAAAACTCACTTAAAAAGTCTCTGGCTATGCCCATGCACCAGTCCTGACTAGTAACCCTCCTTTTACCTCCCCTTCCTCTCCCCTCCCCTAGCCACAGTGCCTCACACCATCTGATCATTGCATTCCTTCCTCTGCAGGCTCTGGCTCACCCTTTACCCTCCCCTTCCCTCCTCACTCAGTCCCTCAGACCTATTATAACATGCTTAACTACCTCACTTCATCGCAACTCCAAATACACATCCAAATTGCTTACACCTAGCATCCTCTCACTACCACATATACTACTCACTCAGTCTCCTCTCTAACTCCTCTATCATCCCCTTCCATCCCATTAGCCCTTCTAGCTTGTTCCACCTTTGTGTGAAGTTTCTGCTTTATATCTGCTTGAGTTTAGTGCAATATTTGTATATAAGATTTAGGTATATCAGTTTAGAACAGTATCTGTTTTAGCTTAGTACTATCTGTATATACAGGGTTTATATGGGAACATCGAACGCAGACTTCATCGAAGCTGATATCATCGAACTTGAATCATCGAACGCTGAAACATCGAAGGTGGGGAAAACAAATTGTGGAATGCAGATGAACGACAACTTGTTCCATGCAGGGGGGCAAGACCCCCTGCCACTTAGGTATACCATTCCCTAGATTGCACTTCGGTGCTGCACATTGTGGAAATGGAAGATCACCATTTCCTACACTGTAGCGCAATCTCAGAGTTGGTATATTTAAGTAGCGGGGGGGGGCGTAGGGGTGCAGTGGGGCTTTCCCCCCTGCCTACAACCTTACAGTGTGGTCTCCCCATTTGGACTTACCATTGAGAGGGATTCGATGTTTTCAGCATTCGATGATGCTTGTTCGATGATGTCAGCTTCTGCTTTCGATGTTCCAATATAAACCCGTATATACAGCCTACCTTTATTCCTAGCATTTAGCTAGATATTGGTATACTGTTCATTACTGTGTTTCATACTGTATGTATAGCTAATGTTTGCTGCAGTATGTATTATTTGCTATTGTATGTATATTCAGTTGTTCTTCATGTACTCTGCTGCTCATTTATTGTTCTGTGGATCTTTTCTCCCCTGGCCTCCACTGAAAAAGGACCTGTGTCCAGTTGGAATTTCCCAGTAAACCAATGTAAATAAAGAAATAAATATCACATAAACATGGCATTTTAACAGGGGTATGTAAACTTTTTATATCCACTGTACATATATTAGTCAATGGGGTAATTCTAACCAATTTAAGCTTTTTAGAGCTATACTGTGGTGGGTTCTGAAAGGGGTATTTGCTGCAAATGTAGCAACTTTGTTATAACATTGTTCAAGTTTTGATTTTTGTGAAACCTGGAGGTGAGTAAGGATGGGAGCCCCATAAGGAAGTGTGGGGAAGGGATAAGTAGTGGCAAGTGTAGTTTTAGTTGAGTTGGTGAGACAGTTTTTAGCTCTGTAAAGCATCCCTAGTTTTTGATGAGTTTTTCTTGTGCAATTTTGTATATGCAGAACAAATTTAAGATTATCATCCACTATCATCCCTAATAATTTACTGTGAGGGGACTTTATATTTTTTGTTTTCATGGCAGAAAGGCTTGGGGGGTAGTGATTTGTTTTTATATGGTTGAGTATGAGTTCTGAATTACAAAGCCATGCTTCAATGACTGTTAAAGCTCCCTGAGTAATTTTATGGAGATGTGACATTGATAAATGTGCAAATGAGTGTAGAGTTATCTGTGTACTGTATTATGGAGGCCTGTTGTGTGGATGTGTGGGGGTTGTTGGTGAGAATGTTAAAAAGAGGTGACCGAATATAGAGCCTAGTGGTACACAGCTGGTGGCTGGGAGGTTTAGAGAGATGCTGGAGTGCCATTTTACTGAATGATACTTATTAAACTGGTACCTTTTGAACCATATAAAGGTGTGTTGAGAGACACCTAATGAGGACATTTGAAGTAGAAGTTTGCCGTGACAAACTGTGTCAAAGCCTTTACACTAGTCTAGAAGTAAGAAAGAGACTACTTTGCCATTTTCTTTAGCTTTATTGGCAATATTTATATAGGTTAGAAGTACAGTGTTGAGGGGGGCATGGCCAAGATGGTAATCAGTTAGCAGCACTTTCTCTCAGCTCTCTTACCTCATAACTATTCCTGACAGGAATTTTATGAAATAAGGAACAATTTGAGGACATTTCTACTAATTATTAATACTTTGAAGCATCTACAGAAGACATTTTACTGTTTATTTTTGGATAATTCCTGTCAAATTAACCACTGGAAAGACAACACCACAATCAGCTATACATCATGAGTCATCTCAAGAACTCACCTCAGGACTCTTCCATCAAAAAGGAACTGCATTCTCTTATTTCAAATATACATGAACTTACAATTAAGATAGATAAGATGGATAACAAAATAGATACCGTCAAAGAAAAGTGCTCTCAACAACTTGAACAACTTCAGGAAATGTTTATTCAGCAGAAAAGGGCAAATTTCACTTATAGAACAGTCATTAAATGACATTGACTCTAGACTTCTAACAGAAGAACAACAAACGGAATTTTTGTTACAACAAAATACATACTTATTAGAAAAGCTTGATGATATGGAAAACCAAACAAGAAGAAACAACATCCGAATATATGGTTAACCAGAAAAAGTAGAAGGAGATAACATAATAAACTTTCTCACCACTTGGATACCAAACATAACAAAATTACCTGAAGCCCTTTCATATGGCATAGAACGAGCACACAGGTCATTAACAGCCTCTGGAAATACTTCTTCAGACAAAAATAACCCGAGATCCATAACTGTGAAACTTTTCTCTACACAGGACAAATATCTTACCTTAAGAAATGCCTGGGCAAATTCACCCATCAAGTATAATGATGCTTTAATCAGATTTTATAATGACTATTCTGTTAAAGTAGATTCCAAAAGAAAAAGTTCTAAAAAAGAAGCAACTGAAAACTCATCTACTGTTTCCAGCAAGACTGAGAATCTTCCTACCAGAGGGGATAAAAATCTTTGAAATAATGGACTCAACAATAAAGTATCTTTCTAATAACAACATCTTAACAAAAGAAGTATCTATGGAATGGTCAAACAGTACACCCAAAAGAAATGCAGAACACAACAACTGGAAGACTGTTGAACAAAATAAGAAAAAAACTAAAAGAGAAATAAACATTCACATTTTACATACCCCCCGGATTCATGAAGCTTGCGCCAGGCGCAGGCGTAGCGTAGGCGGCATAACGCCAAATATGTCCGCCGAGCGATTCAGGTACGAACCAATCCCACATGCACTACTGGCGTATGCCAGAGCTACGCAGCCCTCGGCATAGGTATGCAAATCACCCCATGCACAGTGTCGCACCATGCTAATGAAGGCATACAGCGATTCACGAAGTGGTGCAAGCGTAGCGCAAGCCCATGGAAATGTAAACCAAAAAACACGGTTTACATTTTCCCAAACAGAACATCGGAGTTATGGAAGCGGACGACAAACATGTATTACAAAGTTAACATATGCCAATGGAGAAATACACAGCCAATGGCACAAGAAAAGATGCACAACACCTAAAAAACAACATTCAATGTCATGTCCACAGTAACACACAGTATAACCGCAGGGCATGTGTGTGCAAACAGGAATACAAAGGAAATATATAAAAATGGCAGAGAATGCAATGAAAGACAAATCAGGATTGCACCATAATATGCAAAGGTATGCATGGCACACCACAAGCAAGCCGCAAGGGTTGCCAGGGGCCCGCGACAGTGTTCGGCTCTGTAACTATGAATTAGTAGTCAATGCCATGCAAATGAGGCAGGTAATACTGAATCGCAAACGTCCCGCCGGATTAAGGATGTACCTGACGGCGCAGTGCTATAACACCAAGGAGTGTATGAAAGGTGATACATGACATCAGCAGAGGGGTGTGCCACCGTATCAGTAAGCACATTGGAGCAATGCAAATCTGGCCTGGCCATTGCTAAGCAAAGCTGAAGGACAGGGGTGGGGAGGAGGGTATAAAACCGTTTAGCTGAGAGCACACATGGTGCCTGAAAGTGCATGTGTACGGGGATGAACTCATGCCTGAAACCCGGTAAGTGGATGCACGCACCGCAAACAATAGTACAAACAGGAAGGTCATGGGAAGAAAAGAAGGAAATGCCGAAGCAGGGTAATTGGCGTAGTAATGAGCAATTAACACCAATCAACACACGGTGGCCAATCGACGGCAGTAGACAAGCCTGCATGCAAAAACCTGCAAAACAGGATAGGGGAGGCATAGGATTGCAAAGAAAGGTGGGGAGGACCTGGAATGCAAAGATAGGAGAACTGTCATAGCAGAGCAAAGCAAATCCACAGTAGATCGGCAATAGCATACATTACGCAAGATAAGCCAGGTCTAGGAAAGTGCAAATGAAAGCAGGCAGCTGGATGCATGCCAGCAAATGGTAGGTGTAACGTGCACAAATGTAAACGGAAGGGCAGGAGGTAATCACAGCATCCAAATGTAATGCAACACCAAAGGCAGCACAATAGCGGTTTCGTAAATAAAACACAGAAGATACCCTGTAGCCACGATCGTACATACACACCCAATGACATCATCAGTGTTCACAGCAGAACAGTATAAAGTGTGAAAGCACCCAACACACACCTGTGTATTCCCAAACACCGCACCATACGTGTAAACAGATGGGGAACTTTTAAAATGTACATGTTGGGAGCTGCCATAGCTGTGATTCATCAGCATGTGTTACAGACCGACGGTGTTGTGGAGGATGATGCTGACAACCACCGTAGGCTTCGGAGGAGGAGAAGAGTGTTCAGACCAAGGGTAACCTACCAGGGGCTACATGATCTGGAGATAGTAGAGCATTACAGGGTGGACAGGGACATCTTACAGCAAATAGTAGAGCTGTGCTGGCCATGCCTGAGAACCAGAAACAACAGAGGGGAACCCATCCCAGTGGACACGAAGGTATATGTAAGCTTGTGAATACTAGCCACAGCTACCTTTCAAAGGCCAACTGGAGATATAATGGGGATCTCACAGGCATCAGCATCCAGGGTACTACACCAGTTCCTGGATGCCATGTTACCACATGCCAATGAGCATATACACTTCCCCCAAACTCAGGAGGAGTTGGCCAGCAATATGCGTTCTTCCACCGTGTGGCAAAATACCCGGAGGTACTGGGTGCGATAGACTGCACGCACATACAAATTAAGTCACCACCCGGTGAGTATGGTAGGCACTACATAAACCGCAAGGGATTCCACTCCATCAGCTGCCAGGTCATGTGCAATGCCCAGGGCATTATCATGGATGTGTGTGCTGGCAGCCCTGGAAGCTACCACGACTCCCATATCTGGCATGCCTCACAGCTGTATCAGGTATTTGTCAGGGGGGACATCCCACAAGGTCACCTTGTGGGGGATGCTGGCTATGCACTGGAGCCATGGATGATGACCCCCATCAGAAATGCACACACACCAATGCAAGAACGCCATAATGAGGCACACACACAAACCAGAATCATCATAGAGTATGTGTTCGGGATGCTGAAATCACGGTTCCAGTGCTTGGACACATCTGGTGGAGCCTTGTAGTACTCTCCAGGCACATGTGCCCACATCTTCATAGTATGTGCCATGCTACATAATATGATCCTGCGGAAACAGCTGCAGCAGGTCATAATGGGAGAGGGCCTCACAGCCCATCGCAAGTGCCAAAGCCAACACAGGCACAGAGGGATCCAGACCACAGACACACTGTGCCAGCCCCAGTAGGCAGACGGAGGCGTGCCCAATATGCCTACACCTTGGCAAAGAGGGAACGTATAGCACATACCTTGACAGTGTAGGCTCCCATGGACTGACGCCCCTCCCCGCCTGCACACAGTAACATGGATGGCACACAAACACGACTACCTGTAAATTGTGATGTATAGGTGGCCCACTGTGGAATCCTATATAGGCAGCCGTCAAACATTGCACACGCAACAGCCATGGGAACACGGAACTGTCAACACCTGAACAGTAGATGCACCCATCAGCATCTGTCGGTGCTGTGTGTATAGGTTTCCAGGTACATCGGTAGGTACATGCCCAATTGTCAGAGGCAAAACACCAAACGGGGCAAACAGTGACACCCGTCACCACAACATCGAGTAAGCAACTGTCGCATACTGGAGCAGAGGCAATTGCGGGAGCACATGTGTGTAAGCACTGTCCTACACACTGTCATTACGGATTACCCACCGCATTACTGCAGGGCTCCACAAAATGTAATCATGGATCTAGTGTCAAGGCAGGGGATGTACCCATGACAGGCATTAGTCACCCCGGCATGCTGCATCCATGGTCGTATGAAGGTGTAGCAAATTATCGGTTGTACCTAATTGTGATATACATACCCAGTGCTGGAGTACATCCAGTAAACATCACATGGACATACCATTAACTGGACCCATCAAGTTGTAAACTAACGGAGTCATCCATGTGAGTGTAGTGTGGAGTTACTGCTGTAGTGTACTGCACATACAAATTTACATAATTCGTGTGCAACCCCCAGATGTCCAAGTGGTACATGCAGTGACTGTTGTGCATGTTCCCGGTCCCACATCCTGCAAGGGATGTAACATAATCCCGACGGCATGGGTAATACAGTCCAGATACAGGTCATCAGAATATGTGTAGCACACATTAGCGGGAATAAGCGTTGCCCACAGCTGGTAAGTGATGTTTAAATACGACTATACGGATATGCACGAAACAGGGCTAAGTGTCACCGACCACTGCGCATATCACGGTCATTGATGTACAGAACAGGTGACACCAGCATTAGTCACCCCTGAACAAATAGCACCTGCTCTGAAGGGTAAAACGACCACTGCCAGGAGTGGAACAGGCAGTCATGTACACAATCACCCAACACTATTGCTAGGCAAGATGTACGTACGGTAGGGTTGCCACAGTTCAAATGACCAATGTGGGACATACACCAGATGTCAGCAGGACGACACACACCTGGCCAGGATGAAAACCAGAGCAACAGTGTTTTGCATAGATAAAAAGCTTATAGTTTAGTAATGGTCGCAGGTACGTGTTCCGTGCCCTGTAACATGTAGGCGGGTCAGACACAGAATAAGGGTGACATGCAACAATGACATAAACTATAGGGAATATCTTTGTCCCAAAGTCGCAGTACATTTGCTATGTTCACAAATATTTCACAGGACACAACTGCGCAAAGAGGGATTGTCCCTCGCAAAGTGGGATGGGAGGTAATCTTAACATATGGCAGGTGTATAATGTGACAGGTACAGACACAAACATGTGGAGTCTACACTGACAAACACACAATGAAAGGTGTAGCGTGCCTGTCACCACCCCTGTCCGAGATATGTGTGTGTGTATATATATATATATATATATATATATATATATATATATATATATATATATATACATACAGATATAGATATATATATATATATATATATATATATCTACACATATATAATACAGATAGAAAAGGCGATAGTGTGATATATGTCGATATACAAGGGGTCACTGGCATCTGCAAATATATAGCTAGGTCGACGACATTCTAAACACCTTTGAGGTACAAATAAACAGGATACCGCCAACTATGGAATGTGTCACACACCGGCACACGTAACCAGGAGAATGAAAGACAGAAAGAACACAGTACTGGAACAGTAGAACCGTGAGCAATAGGACGATATAAAGGACATGTAGTCACAGCTGTCGGTGGTGCAGACCACGTAGGTACCATGTACACTTGTGGTTGTGTGTGATGTAGCCTGTGTATGTGTGTGATGAGGGTGCCATGTGTTTTCCCATGTGACTAAAGTGTGTCGTGTGTGTCCGCATAGTGTGTCTGTAGGTGGCAACTCGGAGGTAGATGACTATGGTAGGTGCAGGTATAGCTATCCGTAGGCATGCGGTAAACACCTGTCTCACATCGGGAGGGACGCCCCCCCCCCCCCTTGGCAGGTGTGTCCTGGCATGAAACATTAGAAAGGGCAACTGTCCGTGAGTGTTGTCCCACATAATATGCAATAGTTGCATGAAATACTCATGCCTGTATGTAAGAAATGGAAATGTTACATGCAAACCGATACATACTGAAGGACCAAGTACAATAGGTTTATAATGAGGATAAAAGTATGTGCTATCCTGTGTACTGACCATGGCCATATGTTAGCCTGTAAACACCAATGTGTGACCCACAAGTGTCCAACTATGGCCATATGAAAAAGTGGCAAGCCATGTGACAGAGGGTCTGACACCAACACCACTGCAATGACAGCAAATATCTGGGGCAGACATACACGGGATAGCGTTCATTTACAAATATCTCTGCACATATCGCCTTACATCCGGAAGTATGGAAGTATCAACCGCACCTGCATACCATATTGAAACCAATTAACAATGGCCCACAGTAAATTCCCGTAATAGAAGTCTATTAAGTGATAACACAGTAATTAGGGAAGGGGCCCACACACATATATATGGACTACTTAGAAATGCAAGCCCCACAAAACCGTATAGGCTACATACACCCGCCTACATCCCCCACACTGTAAACAATAGCAATACAGACCATAACCACAGCCCAAACATCTAGTTAGTCAATTACATCTGCTGAACCATTGACATACCTTGTGAGAGACATTTAAAGGCGCCATGCAAAATTGTATCCGTCGTATAACGGAACAAACGGTGATGTTACAGGTGTTTGCAATAGTCCTTTATCAGACGGGTGGGATGACAGGTACAGTCACGGGTAGAATCACACACAATCCCAAAATAGACTTGGCTCTACACAAAGCAGTTGCAATTACACACAACAAAACACAATACAGGCCATCTCCCCGAAGGCAGGGCAAATGGCCAACGCCCAGGAAGAGAATTAAATTATACCCCACTGCTGCCATGTAATTGGCAAATGGAGTAGCTGCACAGCTGAAGTGCACATAATTAGTCACACAGGACCACCAATTGGTGGCAGTAAACCACATGTTGCAGGTATAGACGTATATAAGGATGACTTGCCAGATATGCAAACTGTATGCTCATACCGTATAACAGTTGAAAGAGTGATACAGAGGAGCAAGATAAAGAGGAAACACCAGAACAATATCAAGGTATGTATAACACTAACTGTATGTATAGTATGTTCTGAATTACGTAATGTCAGTGTATGCATAGCCTGGTTTGCAGTAATTAACAGTGTCTGCCATGCATAAAATGGGGAATGGTATTTATGTAGTGATGTCTCGCTGATTGTACCAATGCTTGTAGAAGATGTGCGTTCAGCAGTGGGCCACATGGTAAACAGCAAAGACACCACAAGGGATGCAACATGACGGTGTTAAATAGAACAATGTCATACGACCCGCCGTCAGTGGCAGGGTATGTCCAATAAGTACGTGCCATAGCAGGGGATAGTATATGTAGATATACTGTAACAGTACGCATATGTATGGGCATATAACGTCAATGACATGTCTAAGGTGGACCCTCTGTGCAAGTAACGGTTGAATTATGGGATACCATGTAAAACATGTATAATGTATAGTACAGTAGATTGATACGTCAGATATGTTACACAGGAGAACAGGCATATGATGTATAACAAAGGCATCATATAGTGATGTGAGTACTATGTAATTAAGATATGTATAAACAGTTATGATGAAATAACTATGTACTCCACTCTGTGCATTTGCAAAGGATGCAAACATTACTCCCATACTAGAATAGTGGAAGAGATGTGACAGACAAACATGAACATGATTGGCGTGTACAATAACAGTAGACATATGGCCCGTAGTCACGGGACATTGTAATAGCATGACAGCCAATCTAACTGGAAGGGCTATACCAGTAAGCATGCACAAAGGACATGTAATAGCTGCACAGGTTCATAGTGGTGTACCATGCAGTCTGGCAAGTCAATGTGTAACAACAACTACAGTGTGCACACCAGTGGCACCTCTCCAGGGTAGTGTCCTGTGAACAGAAGAGCCATGTGTAACCTGCATCACTGCACAGTGCATCCACTGCAGTGATCCCTGGCGTACATGTGTCCACCATCCTACAAGTGAGGTATCACATGAACACTGCTACTCACTGTCCATGTGTGATGTACATAGGAAACATGTCCAAAAACATGGTGAGTGTCCGGTCTGGGAATGCAACCCCCAAGCACATGCCAGACACAATCGCATGTGTGCACATATCCATGAGCATCATGGTCATAGTGGCTACTGTGTATGTTGTGTATGCGGAGTATATCCATAAACATATTTGCAGACATGGGCCCTGTCTTTGCAGCAGACATCACCCCTGAGTATGTAGTCTGCAAATGTGTACAGATGTGGTGTCTGTACATAAGCCGCATACGTCACCAGGTGTAGCTCAATAAACATCATGGCATTTTAATGTTGGGGTATGTAAAGCTGTTGTGTAAGGTACACCCTATGCGGGGTGTTGTACCCATGGATGTGTGTATACGTCCGGTGTTCAGAGGTACAATGGGTGCCTATGTACCAGCTACACACCCAGGACATACATGTGTGAACATGTAGAAGGATATCCATGCGACAGTGGCAATGTGGTAATCACAGGATTGTGTGCGACATACATGTGTCTTACACACATGTACAATGCAACATGTATGTAGGGGAATAACACCTATGTGATAACCAGTGGGAGGATGGTGTACTGCAAAGGTGATGTACACACCAAGTGTCATGCAGGTAGAGGCCATGATGTTCATATCGGTATCTGTCACAGTAACACCCGTATGGATGGGGTCTGTATCAGCTGGTGGAGCAACACCGGCACTGGGTATGCAGTGGTCTGTAAAGCTAGGCAGGAAAGTCCCCTCAGTGGTAGCCTGTACCTCAGGGAAGCATATACCGAACATGAGGGCCCCATGACTGAGGACTTTGGTAAGCCAAGTGTAACTGGATTGCAGTATGTGATTTGGTATGCCACCCTCAGTGTGTGTGTCCTGTCCATTAGCCACATTGAATAACATCCGGAGACATATGTTGTGATGTGCAGGTGGATGTGTATGTAGTCAATACCAGAATGGAGAACGGTGCTGAATGGCAGCAAGAGGACAATGCAGGCTGTGTGGAGACCCGTGTCATCATCAACAACTCTGGCGACTGTAGGAATGGTGTTCAACAGGTGTAGGAGGCATGCTGTGGCCCCAACAAGACCAACCCAGCTGGCATCAAAGGACTGGGGCACAACAGATACTCGACGAATGATGTCCATGATTATGTGCCCTATAGCCGTGCATAACAGATCAGTGAGGTGTGTAGGGCAATAGTCCCAGTAATGCAGTGTGGCGCCACCTGTGAGGAGTGTTACAGTCGCTGTGTGCCAGTCAGGGGCCACAATGTCTGGTACAAGGCTATTACTGCATATGGTGTCCCAGTGGGGAGAAATGCTGTTCTGAGTTCTGTGGACATCACAGCCTGGGATATTGCAGGGTGACAAGGGGCCTGTGTCCTGGGACATATAGAGTGCAGGTCAGTACTGTGTAGGTGTGACTGCAGGTACACCGCAATGTACCTGCAAGGAATGTGGCCCTGCAGGGAGTGAGAGGGTGTAATGTTAGCAATGAAGCCATCAGACAGGATGTTGCCAACATCACCTGTTACTGTCATGTTCCAGAGTGACAGTTGTATGTGTGAGCAGATGTGGGTATTGCATACGACTACTGACATACCACCAAAATGCCCTGTGGTACATCTCGGAATGTGTCATAGTAATGTGTATGTAGCTAGTTATGGTGTATGTGATATGGGATCCTGTGGCCCTACCGAGGCTGACCAGTGAGTCACCCCACCCATGGGAATGTACACCACTGTGTAACAGCCCCCACCTGTTGATGTAAAGTATGTCCATGGGACTGCACCCCCAGAGTGTCGTCTGTATTCTGGTGTGTACCTGCATGGCTCTGTGTGGAATAGCATGAACCACATTTTCATGTAAGTGCTATTGAAGTGCACTGGGGTATGTCTCAGCGTTTGCATGTGCATTGTCCACCTGCACGTGTGTCATGACAACAACTACAACTGTCATACGACATCTGCAGTTGGTGTTGTAGTACTCATCTACTGTGTATGCCATGAAGTGTGTGGTGCCGGTATGTGGCTAACAAGGGTGGGTAGCAGATGTTCGGATTCCACCAATGAGGGGACAACCACAGGTGTCAAACAGCAGTCACATGTTGGTAGTGTCCATGTCAAGGATACTGTTGATCTTGGAGGTGGTGTATGGGTCGAACCAGCTGAGCGGAGGTTATGACTCACGCACAGTGTACACATAATGTGTCAGTACATGTGCGGCTATCACAGTTAGGTGTGGGTTACTGTCAGTCTCACATTAGTAGCAGCAGTAGTTCCGGACACAGTCATATGCACGTGGAGCACCTGTAATGCATTGTGTGAAGTAACCAGCCGGGATGTGTGTACAACATAGTGGAATACGGGGACACCTCAGCTGTGGTTGTGCCAGTCCAGGTATGTGCCTGAGAGGTACGGTCTGTCTATACCCAGTCATTGCAGGTGTGCTCTGCAGAGCCAGGAGGTAGGTCCCAGTCAATGCAGAGATATTGCAGTGGTGCAGTATCAGGTGTGCCTTGCCTGCGTGCATCACAGAGGATGATGTCAAGCCTTGTGTGACATGACCACATGCTTTGCTAGCCTGTTCCCGTTCTGGTGGTGATTGTTATTGGGCACTGTGCAAGACAGGCAGTATAAAAGCAGCAAGAGACCAACATGTGATCTGTACTCCCAGGGCTGACAGGGGCAGGTCAACTGTGCCACAGCATCATGTTGTTTGGCCGGGTCTGTCAAAGTGGACGTATACTAGATGCCTATGGAATGACAGCAGAAGCAGGGACAACTGTTGGGAGTGACACAGTTGTTCGTAGTACAGTGCTAACAGGTCCAGATGAATACAAATGCTTCCCAGGAAGTGGACCACACCAGCAGGGCGACAACACTGGTGGGCTATTGCATGTCCCTGCACATGTAGTCTGTGCCCTGAGTGACAACGTCTGTCACACAAATATGGAAGGGGAGTCACACCATACCTGCTGACTTGTGGCATGTGTGCATAGGTTATGTTGCAGAACCAGTTACTGGACAGCAGGATGTGAGTGACTATCACCTTGTGTAGCCTGCTGAGTGGAACAGCAGTATGACTGCCAACATTCACCTAAGACAGGTGTGTTGAGTATATTCTGACACCCTATTGGCTGTATGTGATGGGCACACGTATCTGTGGGCTACAGGTTGGTGTGGTTGTGTTTGGTGATGTGGGCTGTTGGTGCCCACACAGAGTATGGAGGGGTACTGTACAAGGTGTCTCCGTATGTGTGGCCTGTGGTGGGGATCAGGTGGGACCATGTGATGTGTGGGGTGTGTTGCCAATGTTGCATAACCCCACATGACTGTCAGGTGCAGTCAGGGTTGTGACAGTATAACCCCCAGCAGGGCTGCATATATGCATCCCCCACAGGCTGTACTGTTGTATGTTGGGAGGTGTGCATTGACTGTGGACATGAGTATAGCTCTATTGCCACATGTACAACATAGTCATCATAGTGACAGGCGATAGCACTGGTACGTGCCAGTTGGACATGCCTGTATATAAGTGGTACATGGCAGGTGGACAGGCCATAGAAACCACCATGTCTCACGAGGTATGTGAGTGATGTGTGTACGACAACAGTTGTACAGTTATCAAGCTGGAAATGTATGGACATACACTGTACCTGTGAGGACTGGTGTGAAATGGATGCTAAACTAAGCAGTAGCTCATAACGTGCCAAGAAGCTCTGAAGAAGTGCTGAGCATGCCCACACATTACAGATAGGGTGTTGTATACTATCAACCCACATGTGTTGACAACAGTCATGATTGGTGGCACCGCATCAGAACACTGCCGGGTATGGTTTGCAGGTTCATGAACCATTATCAATGTAGATGTTAGAAGTACAGATGTACAAGACAGTACGGATGTTCGGCTACAGATGCCTGTGTATGTCACAGGAGTGTTCTACTAGTGGCATGTTGACAGACTCACAACTACCAAAGGTGCTACAGTGACATGTGCATATCACACAGTGTCAGCTACAGTAAACCAGGGTTAATGTGTTGTACCCCACCCATTTTGTAGCCCATAACACACAGACAAATGTCAGCCATCTGTGTATGTGATGATGTGAATGGCCATGGCCTATGGGCAATTGTTGTCATAGTGTTGTGAACAACATACAGAATGGGCTGTGTGTGTGATGTGTGTGACATATGTGCACATTCTGGTGGATGATATCAGCAATGACACCAGTAGGGGAATACCCCCTTACCCATTAGGAAACACCTAGGCTGTGGTCAACAATATGGACACTGTGTTAGGGATGGTGTAGTGTAGTACACCTCCCTGAGCTGGAGACATCTCCCTGGCCCTTTAGGTAGTCATCCAAGGTACCCATGACAGGGTAGTATCTATGTGCACGGAGATCATTGGACAGGCATACACAGCACATGTGTGACCAATATTGGAATACACATCACCCTCCAGGGGTAGGGCCCATGCGTGGATGGCCAATACCAGCCTCTACAATACTCACCTCCAGTATGCAGCATGCTATCCACCTTGCATACAGACATATGTGACACTATGCTGTTAGACATGCTACATGTCCATATCCTGATCTGAAAGACATACGTCATGGACAACCACTATCCTACGACTAGGATGGCCACATGCTGGACAGATCCCTGTGCCATACCTGTGACATACTCCCGCTATACCATGCAGCCCTGTCCACATAGCTGCACATATCACCCCTGCCATACATGGTGTGATGGCCATATGGTAGATGTAGTATCATCTATCTGGATCAATAATGTGTCACCGATGCCCCTCGTGGTGGCGTAATGGGTGTCGGATACAGCTAGAAAACCCAACCCGTACATGCTATAGCCAATAACCTTACCTGCGAATGATGTCCGACTAGCCACTGTCCCATGTCTATCACATGTGCAACACAGGTGATCCGTGGCAGGATGTTGAACAGCTGTGCATTGTAGATGTCTATGGAAAAACAGATGCATGTACAGGTTTCCACACGTACTTGGTGCATTGTCACTGCCCAAATCCAGTAAGGCTGTGTATGTGTTGATATGTGACATATCCACAACATCTAGGTCAACAGCATTACCATGGATACATCAGGCATGGGTAGATAGGTAAGAACACCAGTGCATGCAAACAGACATGTCCACATGGAGACTGATGTCACATGCAGTAGGAACACTAATGAGGTGACACACATATAGGGGATGATATCTAATGCATACTGGGTGTTACATGTGTGGGACACATACATGCCAGTCGTGTTAGTGTCATGTTGATTTGCAAAGATAACTGTGCAAATGTACTAGAATGTATGTGCAGCAGTATCACTGTACATGGCTGTAAATGTGACCTGTCACCTTCATCATGTCTTACAGATAATGCTGCGTACACGTCTACCAGCATATAGCCGACAGGAGGATGATGTCGTAATACCGTACCTCCATGAGAGCTATGAGGCGTTATTCAGCCACGTGCCACAGCATGCACAGCAGCGGGATGACCTGTGGCAAGATCTTTGCAGGAGGGTCAACGAACTGGGCGGTCACAACCGCACCTACCAGCAGGTGCGCAGACACTGCCCAGACCTCATACATCATGCAAAACAGCGTGCCACTGCAATCACCAGAAAACAAGGTGGTACGGGTGGTGGGCCACCAACCCAGCCTCCACTCACACACACAGAGGAGCTACTGGCCAGTCTGGGAACACCCTCGGAACAGCCCCCACAAACAGTAGCTGCCATCTTGGAGGTGGGTGTCTCCCAACCAATGAGCCTGGAGTTGCCTGGTAAGTCAGTACTGAACATATGGCCATTATATCCCACATATGTGCATGTGTCAGTGTACATCAGT